>NC_053026.1:135522739-135881742 GCF_003073215.2 Triticum urartu
GTCGCTTCGCCACAAAGATCCACTCGCGGGTACTCCTACGAGCCGATTGGTATTTTAGTCATCACATGTATCATGTATAAAGTATATAGTATATACCCGTGATCACCTCCCGAGTGATCACGGCTCGATAGTATAGCATGGCAGACGGACAAGAATGTAGGGCCACTAATGGTAAACTAGCATCCTATACTAAGCATTAGGATTGCAGGTAAAGGTAACAATAGTAGTAGCAAGGACAGGCTATGCATCAGGATAGGACTAACGGAAAGCAGTAACATGCTACACTACTCTAATGCAAGCAGTCGAGGAGTGACAACAAATCACACCCAGCTGTGGAGTCAACAATCTGGTCGATGCGCGGCAACGGGAAGGGGTCCTTAGGACAAGCCTTATTGATATCTGTGTAATCAATACACAGCCTCCAACTCCCATTAGCCTTGCGCACTACGACCGGATTGGCCAACCACGTTGGATGGAGCACTCCTCTTACCAAACCCGCTGCTTCCAGTTTCCGGTTCTCCTCGGTGATGAACTCTTGTCGTTCCAAAGCTTGCTTTTTGACCTTCTGCTTGACGGGCCACGCATGAGGACAGACAGCAAGGTTGTGCTCAATCACCTCCCTGGGAACGCCGAGGATGTCAGAAGCTTTCCATGCAAACACATCGACATTCGCCCGTAGGAAGGTGACGAGCGCGTCTTCCTATTTGTCATCAAGGGTGGAGCTTATGGTAAAAACCCCTCCCGTGCCGTCCTCATTGATAGAAACCTTGTTGGTTCCCGGCGGTATGGCCCTGGGCTTCTTGTTTCCACCGGTAGAGCTCTCTGGCACGTCCTCGACGGGAGCGCTACACTCCGAAGAGGTGCGCTTGCCGGAGTGGGTGTCCGAGGTCTCACCGATCTTCTTCTTCTTCTTCCCTCCCGGGGTCCCAGCGGCAGGAGCAAGTGCCCTAGTGGCGGCAGCTGCTGCAACTGCTTGCTGGTATAGTTGGTTAGCGCAAATCAGTGCATCTTTCTTATCGGAGGGGATGGTGATGATCGTCACAGGTCCTGGCATCTTCAGGGTGTTGTAGGCGTAGTGTGACGCCGCCATGAACTTGGCCAGCGCTGGGCGGCCAAGGATCCCGTTGTAGGGCAAGGGGATCTTGGCAACATCAAACACGATCCTCTCCGTCCTGTAGTTCAGATCGCTTCCAAAAGTCACAGGCAGCGTGACCTTTCTTTTAGGTTAGGTTCTTCCCAGGTTGACCCCCTGAAACGTGCCCGTCTCATCGAGGTCTCCATCAGGAATCTGCAGTTTCTCGATCACGGTAGGCGAGATCAAGTTCAGACCGGCCCCGCCATCGACTAGCATCTTTGTCACCTTGAGGTTGTGTATTGTTGGTGAAACCAACAATGGCAAGCACCCGACCGCAGTAGTGCGATCAGGGTGATCCTCATTGTCAAAAATGATAGGTGTGCTGGACCACTACGGCGGCCCTTTGGGCATCAAACGACGGCTCTGCCGCTGTAATCTCTCGCGCCCACTGTTTAATCTGGCGGTGAGAAGTATGCAGCGAGGCGCCGCCGTCGATGCACATGGCCTCTATAGCTTTCTGAAACTCTTGGTCGCCGAATTCGTCGTCCTCTTCGTGATCGTCGACTTCTGGATTTTTGTCACGGCCCCAGGCGGGCCTCTCCTGTTGTTTATCCTTGCCGCGATGGCCCGCTTGGACGTCACGCTTCTTGCCGGACCCCTCAGCACCGTCTTGGCCCTTCTCCTTGTCCCGCCTCTCATATTCAGCCCTCTGCTTCTCAGCGAGGAGCTCAACCTGTCGGCAGTCTTGGAGAGCATGGCTTTTGGTGCGATGGATCTTGCAGTATGCCTTGTCGGAGTTCCCCAGCTTCTCGGCAACCGCCAAGGCCCGGCAGGCGACACATCCGGCAATTTCCTTGCCGGGGTCATCTACCTTGGTTTTCTTGGTGGAGCCGATGTTACCAGATCCCTCGACGGCAAGCACGGCTTTACCTTTGTGCTTCCTGTTGCGGCGTCGGCCCTTCTTCGCCGGGCGGTAGTATCTTCATCTGAGGAGTCGGTTTCCACGCCGGCGTCTTCGCCGGGGTACTTCCTTCCCTCTTCAGCCCGGGCACATCTGTCAGCAAGAACTTAGAGTTCTGCTACATCTTTCACCTTGTTCATTGCCAGCTCTTCGCGCATCTTGCGGTTACGCACGTTCTGATGGAACACGCTGATGATGGCGGCAGGTTGAACATCAGGGATATTGTACTGTATCCGGCTGAACCTCTATATATACTTGCGGAGACTCTCGCCTCCCTTCTAGGGAATGACGTGCAGGTCGCTCGCATGGCCATGGGCTTGGTGGCCTCCAGTAAAGGCGCCCACAAACTCAAGGCACAAATCCGACCAGGAGGAAATAGAGTCTACCGGCAAGTGCATCAACCATGACATGGCGTTGGGATTAAGAGCCAACAGAAAGTAATTCGCAAGCACCTTATCGTCACGGGCTCCGGCACCTTGCATCGCAATGGTGTAGATGCTGAGGAACTCGGACGGGTGGGTCTGCCGCTGTACTTTTCGCCCACGTCAGGTTTGAAGGTGCGGTGAGTGGGCCACTGGAACTGCCGCAGCTCACGGGTAAAAGCCTGTGTCGTAAGGTAGGCCTCCAGGGCTCTTCGGTGCCGGGTGGTTCACAGCAGGCCCTGCTCGCCTGTCTGACTGGTGGCGCGCTCCGCGCCGGCGCTCGATAGTGGTTCAAGCGCCTTCATGTTCTTGTTCCCGAAGGACTTGGCGCTGGTCGCAGTGGGTCCGCGGGTCGGACGACGCTATGGAGATTTCGTCGCCCGCAACGTCGCGACGGGCTGGCGTCCGCGGTACCAGGCGAGGAGGAGGCAAGTACACCGTGGTCGCGGCGCCGCCGGCTTTCCTGCCACTGGTGCGTGGGACTCCGTCGGAGCATCGACCCGGGGGCTCCACCAGACTCGGTTCGTCTTTGTTGGCCACCGCAACAAGGCTTCGGATAGTGGCTCTCCATTCGTCGAGTTTCCCCGTAGTGGGAGGAAAATCGAGGAGCAACTACGCGCGTGCCAGGGCTTCTGCTGGCGTTGGAGGCAGTGAAACCTACACGGATCGTGACGCGCTTCGACTTCTGACCATGTCAGAAGGAGCTCTATCATGACCCCGCGGTCGCATGCCACCTTCACCAGCGCCTCGGCGAGCGGGCAGGTCTTCTACCTCCCGGGAGTGGCGCTCGGGGCTCTTCCCGCGGCGACGCCCGGGGTCTTCGGTGTGGTTGCGCCGCTCGTCGCGCGCCGCTTGAGACGAGCGCGCCGTCGGTGCCGACGTGGGAGTCTTGGAGGCCCTCGCATCGCCTTCGGGCAGGGCAGTAGCGATCTTGGAAGGCCCCGCGCCACCCGCGGAGGGCCTGGCTCCGTCTTTGGATTTGGCGGCATGCGGTCCGTTACCAGGCGCACGAACATCGCCGCCTCCCAAACTCCGGCTGCTGGGACGGTGTTGGTGTTCGCGAACGGCGCCCCGGGTCCTTTCTGCGACCGGTCCGCTGCTCACCCGCGTCGGGACGAGATGTCCGGCCTCCGACGGGCCGACCGCCACCATCGTCTTCTTCTTGGGCGCCATGACGATGAAGAAGCGTCGAACTAACTGCTAAAGCCGATTCTCACAATTGCGCCCCCCTACCTGGCATGCCAAAGGTGTCGGTGGGAATGACACCTATGGGATCACAAGAATCCCTACTACGGTTGCGGGGCGTGGGGTCGTGAGAAGAGCGGATCAAACAGATAGCACATAGTTCGTTTATGCAGGTTCGGGCTGCGGGAATGCGTAAAACCCTACTCCTGCTTTGGTGGATTGTATATCTGTGTTCTTGAGCTAGCTATGGGGCGTGAGGAGCTCCAAAAAGCCGAATCCCCCTCCTGGTCGCCTCGGGCCTCCTTCTATAGGAAAGGAGGTGCCACAGTAGCACCAGGAGGTGGAAAGGGAACAGTGATGCGAGGTTATCCCTCGCATTACATGACAAGGCGCATTTAATGCATCTTGCCCAGGTGTCCTTGCTTTATCGGGGACGGGGGAGAGCCCTGTCTCGTCCGTCGCCGCTCCCTCTTGCGTCGACACGCGCCCTGGCCAGCGGCGCCCGTGGTGCCATGTAGGCAGGCAGGCAACTGAGGTGGCGCAGTGGTGGGTCTCCACGAAGATCTGCATGCCGCCACACAAGTGCCTGCCCAGCTGTTGGGTCGGCAGCTGCATGCGAACGGCGGTGGAGGTTTGACTGGCGTGGGCCTGATGGTGGGCCAACGGGTGTTTTTGGCCAGGGCCTTGCCGGGGCCCCGGCAAGGGTCTTGCCGTGGCGCCTGCTGTCATCACCTGCAAGGCTCTTGTCGGGGGGCCTTGTGGTCCTCCTTGGCTGGGATCCCGCTAAGGATCATCATCTTCTGAAGGGTGTATCTAATCTCAAATGTCTTCACAAAGATCTGCATGCCACCACGGGGATGTCTCCCGAATCCTTGCCCCATGGGGGTAGTGGACTCAAGGGTGACTTACTCCGTAGGTGTGGGGCGAGCTGCCACGACAAGGGTCTTGCCGGGTTTGCTAAAACTGCCTCCCGGCAAGGATCTTGCCGGGGGGGTCCGCTTCGTCCCCTTTGCTCTTTGTGGTCTTGGTCTTGGCGTCATTATGCTTCTCTTGAGCTCCGGCCTTACCTTGGCTCACCTCCCTTGCCTTGCTCAGTGTGGTGGTGCCCGTGGCTCAGACTGCCCGTGCACAGTTATAGGGGTACAAAAAGTGTACCCCTCTTTTTGTACACCGACACAGGCTCTCGGGCTTCAAGTTCGGCCGGAGGTTACTTGGGTCAGTGAGTGACGACCAGTAAGTGCCCGATTCCTGCTTTGCTTGATTTCTAGTGCCGAGGCTTGACGTCCATGCTCTCTTGTTAGGCCGGCGCCTGCAGCGAAGAGGTTCAGAGGGGCTTCTGCGGCCCCGCTTGGGGCGTGTCCTTCTGCCTGGGCGGTGCCTTCGTCCACTGGGCAGGAAGACGGCGCGACTCGCGCCTCTCTGGTCTGATTGCTCTCGCGAGGCCGACTGGGATGCCTCGGCGAGGAGCCAGCCCCCGTGGCCCCACTGACTCTGGAGTCGACTGCGCCCGATGCTGCAGTCGGGGCGGCCAAGGCCCAGGGCGTTCCTTCCCGCCAAACCGTGATCACGCCTCCGTCTTCTTCGCCCGCTCCACCAGTTCCCGCTTCTTCTGCTTCCTCTGCCGCCGTCCTGGACTAGGTAGCCAGTGAACTGAGCTAGCCGCGGGAGGATCTTCTGAGCGCGGACCCTCGCCTGGCAGCCGGGTGCCTGGAGCTAGCTTCTAGTTGGGCCTGTTCCGCTGCCTCTGTCCGAGCAGCGCTGAGCCAGGCCGCGGTGGCCTCTGATGGGGAGAAGCAGGCCGCTAACCAAGCCAAGGCCGCCCACGATGCTGCCCTGGGCGACCCTGCGGCTGCCAAGGTTCGCTGCAAGGAGCTGGAGGTCGAGCTGCAAGGCTTGCGCGACGAGCTCACCAAGGAGGCCCATGGCCACCAGGAGAGAGAGAAGGAGATGAAGGCTTGGGAGGCCGCTGTCAAGGACTGGGGCGCCAAGCTCGATGACCGCCACGGTGAACTGGAGATGCTGAAGCGGTCACTGCAGGCGGAGAGGGCCGAGCTGGACGCCAAGGCAAAGGTTCTGGTGGAGGATCGGGTGGCCTTCGCGGAGATGGAGAAGAAGGCTCATGCTGCGCTGAAGACACTTTACGAGAGCGCCCTGGAGGAGTCGTTGGCTGGCGCGAAGGACGGCCCCGCCAAGCTGCTTCCCCTCCTGGTCCATGCACTTGAAGATGTCATAGACGGCCTTGGTCCCACGGCCGAGGCCGAGGCACGTGCCCTGTCTTCCGCGGCGCTGACGCGTGTCCTCGGCCACATCTACCTACGCGACCCCAACGTCGACCTTGACGGCCTGCTAGAGCCCGTGAGCGGTGACCTTGACGCTGCTGCCGCTAAGGCCGTGAAAGGCCGAGCCGAAGCTTTGCTGGGGAGGTTCCGCGCCTTCAGCATCTTGCCCGGGCGCGGCGCCGCCAGCTCCGCGGCCTCAGGAGGCGGCGCCACTGGAGAGTGATCCTTGCGCGGCTTCTGTCCTGTTTTTATTCCTGCAACATGCACCATGCCTCGCGGAGGTGTTTAAACTTGTGTTTGGCATTGTGGAACAATCTTATGGCTTGTAATATTTGCTTTGAATTTCCCGGAATTTGCATTTTCCTCTCCTACTTCCTTACGCTCTACGTCGGCAGGGCCCGGCCCTGCGCGTACCTCACCCAGCGTTAGCCCCGACTGGAAACCAAGGACGGGACTAAGGAGTGAGGGGCTACATGGCAAGTTAGGCTCCTGAGTCGCGATGCTCAGGATTCCCCCTTGACGCACAAGCAACGAGTAGGGAAGGGGGCAGCGAGGAGTGGATTGATCGTTCTACGTCGGCAGGGCCCGGCCCCGCGCGTACCTCACCCAGCGTTAGCCCCGACCGGAAACCAAGGACGGGACTAAGGAGTGAGGGGCTACGTGGCAAGTTAGGCTCCTGAGTCGCGATGCTCAGGAGTCCCCCTTGACGCGCGAACGGGTTTCGTACCTTGGCTCCGCTCGGGGAGTGGCGCGCGACGACCAGGTCCAAGGGACCTGGCTGGGTGGCGTGCGCTCGGGCGAGGCCCGGGCGTAGCCCCCGTGTCCAGCCCCCTCGTGCGGCACTCCCAAGGGGAGGCATTGCGATGGTGCCGAACACTGAGCTCTGGGCTCCCTGAGGTTGGTACGGCCGTGGGCTGCCCTCAGTTGTTTATCACCAGCGCGGAGCATAGCGCTTCCGTATGTGTACGGGCATAGCCGCTCCTCGGCAGTGTCGTCAGCTAGTGCGGAGCATGGTGCTTCCATTGGTGCGTGGGAGGGGGCTCCCCTCCGGGAGGAGCCCCCGGGGCGTGTACAGCCCCGCCCTGACACATGGCTGACACTTTAGGGCTAGGAGAGGTGTATCTGGGCACCCGTGAGCTAGCGCGGGACTCACGAGGCCCTACCTCGAGGCGGGTTGTGCCTGGCTCTGGGCCTTTATCAATTGGTGTGTTCCTACAGGGTTGTTAGAATGCAAATGCTCTATGTCCTCAGGTCCGGGCCCTCGAGCGAGCTCAGCCGCCGCTGGTATGACAGGTCGTGACGTCGTGGGTCAAGGCCAGGGGGTGAGGGCTGGAGAGCCAGTAAGAGCCCATGAGTCACGATGCTCAGGCGCCCCCCTTTTAACGTGCAAGCGCTTTGCATGACGACAAGCAATAGGTGATAATTATGGGAATCAGATTAAGCGTAAAAGGACAACTTCATCCTAAGGTAAATGCTGGAAAAGCAACTGCCGCTGGGTCGGGCCCGAGCGGTGTGGGGATGATGCAGCCCGAGGGGCGCCCCCAACAAGGTAAGTAAAGAGCATAAACAAAATGAATACATGCCGCGGGGACGGACCCACGCGGCCTGGGAATGGTGCAGCCCTGTGGGCGCTCCCAGCTGAAGGTAGAACTCTGAAAGACGTCACCTGGTGCTGTTGAAGATGAAGTGATGCTGAGGAAGTGAGCGACGTGCGGTGAAGACGTCGTCCCTCATGAGCCCCCAGGCCCAGGGGCCTCGGGAGGCTCCGGTGGCACGTGCAGGTCTTCGGGGACCATCGCCACCTCCGTCAGGACCGCGCGATGCCAGACCTCCTGAGCCTCCAGAATGCTCCTCAACAGGCGCTGATGTGCGGCGACCGCGCTCGGCAGGACGAAGGGCATGCGAACGTAGCTGTGAGGTGGTCCCTCGCAGCGTCCTATAGCCGAAGGCCATAGGTGCTCTTGAGACGCAGCTTGGTTGAGCCCTGGTACGTCGACATAGACGCGCAGTCCTCCATCCTCGCCTGGATGCGGGGCCACGGCAGGTAAGCGGCGGCTGCCGCGCATGACTTTGGACTCTTGTAGCTCATGGGTGTTCCGTGCGATGAACTCCTGAGGGTTTGGTCTCCTTTGACTTGTACCTTCCTGAGGGAAGCGTGCTTGAAAGCACCCCTCCCAGTGGTGCCCGAGCACCTCCCCTGCGACCTTGGCAAGGTCGGCGGCTCTCCAAGAGAGAGCCCCTGAGCCCTGCCTGAGGAGGGCGCCGGGCACGCCTTCCTATGCGCGAGAGGGTGGCGCTCCCTAATCGGGCATGAATCCTAACGCAATACCTCCAGAGCCGCCTGCCTCCTTGTGGCTCGGGCTAGGTGAGGTCTTCTTCTTCTTGAGGGTCGCCTCTGGAGGCCTCCCGCTCCTGCGATCTGGGTCTTCGATTGCTGCGGCTTGGAACGCATGCTCGAGCGAGCACACTGCGTCCCTTTCTTCACAGGGTACGGTGATGACTCCACCGCTTCCTGGCATCTTGAGGACATTGTAACCATGGTGAGTCACTACCATAAACTTGGCTAGGGCTGGGTACCCGAGGATGGCGTTGTACGGCAGGCAGATGTGAGCGACGTCGAAGTCAATGAGCTTGGTGCGGTAGTTGTTGCGTTGCCCGAAGGTGACCGGAAGGTGAACCCGCCCAATCGGAATAGTGGAACCATCGGTGACTCCTGAGAAAGGCTTGGTCGGCTGAAGCTGGTCGTACAGCACTTGGAGATTGTCGAACGTCTCGACGGACAGGACGTTGAGTCCTGCCCCGCCATTGATGAGGGTCCTGGTGACCTGCACGTTGCTGATAACTGGGAAGCAAAGCATCAGGAAGGTTCTGGCCGTTGCCGCACACTTGAGCTGGTCTGCGGAACTGAACGTGATTGTGCATGTAGACCACCTGAGAGGGCGTGTGTCCTCAAGCTTGGGAAGGACTGCATTCACCTCGCGAGCAAACTGCTTGAAAATGCGCTGTGAGGCTGGAGCCTGGGCGCCACCCAAGATGCAAGAAATTGCACGCGGCTCTTGGAAGCCCCCAGCCCCATCGTCTTGGTGTTGGTCTTCGTTCCTCCTTGGTGGAGGCAGCAGAGGAGGGAGGCCTGCGTTGCCGTGGGGGCGGTCCTCATAAGGCTGGTCCCTCCAGCCTCCCTCGCGAGGCTGGTCCTGCCAGCGGTCCTCGCGAGGGCGGTCACGCCATCCCTGGCGAAGGCCACGGTCTTCCCATCGTCCATCGCCTCTTCCTCCTCCTCGGCCATAGCCCATGTCGTTGCGCTCTGGGCGTCAGCCGATTCGCCCATCTCGCATGGCTCTGAGCTCTTGACATTCGTTGGTGTTGTGGGTGTGGAGGTCGTGGTACATGTAGTACCGTCCACCCTTGGATGACTCAGGGTGATCCCTGCCTCGCTTGGTGTCCGGTTCCGCTGCTAGCACGGCAGCCCCCTTGCGCTTCACGTCTTTGGCCCTGAGCTTCTTTTCTTCCGGGTCGGCTGTCGGGAGCTCGAGGAGGGAGAGACGCCCTTCCTCAGCCCTGGCGCACTTGGTCGCCAAATTGAACAGCTCCAGGGATGTGCATAGGTCTTCATGGATTGCTATCTCTTCCTTCATCTTGACGTCGCGCACGCCGTCGGAGAAGGCTGAGATGATAGCTTCTTCAGTCACCTTGGGGATCTTGAGGCGAGCATAGTTGAAGCACTGGATGTACTTCTGTAGGGTTTCTCCTGGATGTTGCTTGATGCGACGCAGGTCGCTCACGGCTGGGGGCCGGTCGCGAGTGCCCTGGAAGTTGGTTATGAAGCGGGTGCGCATCTAGCTCCAGGAGGAGATCGTGCCGGGAGCCAGGTTCAGGAGCCAGGTGCGGGCGCCGTCCTTGAGCGCCATGGGGAACCAATTCTCCATGACCTTCTTGTCTCCGTTGGCGGCTACAATGCCCAGCTTGTAGAGCTGCAGGAACTCCGCGGGGTCCGCTGTGCCATCGTAGCAGGGAGGGAGGTCAGGCTTGAACTTGCCTGGCTATGTGACGTCACGCAGCTCGGAGGTGAAGGCGAGGCAGCCTGCCGTGGCCACCGGCGCCCTTTGCTGGTGCTAGACTCGTCCTTGCGGGTCACCATGCGCCGCCACTGGGAGCAGCGCGGGGTATTGTCGTGGAGGCGCTGGGGCGCGATCTCGGCGCGCCGGCGCTGGGAGCGCGAGAGCACCTTCCAGGGGACATGGGATCTCTTGGCAGCTCCCTTCTTGCTGCGCAGGCGCCGAACGTGGAGGGTCTCGCCCCGGGGCTGCGCGCCTCGGAGCCAAGGCACCTTCTTGGGGAGGAGGCGGTGGAGGCGCCTCCTGATCCTTGCTTCATGCGCGGGACGGAGGGCGAGGCAGCGAGAGGGACCGCAAGGGGGAGCCCCCTGCGGCACTGACGAGCTCGGTGATGCGGGCGAGCTAGTCCTCGTAGAGGTCGTCGACGGGGCGATAGTGCAGGAGCTCCCGCGCCAAGAGCAGTGAGGCGTGCGTATCCATGGGTGCGCGACGGGCGTGGGACAACGAGCCAGCTGGAGTCAGCGACGGGGTGGCGGTGCGGCCATCCCGCCGCACCGAAGGATGTTGGGACGAGGCCTGCTGCTCGTGCCCTGCCGGGCCGGTGGCGGCGTTGGCGGCGGGCGATGGGGAACGACGAGGGGGGCCGCCATCGGGCGCCGTCTGGGCGAAGCGAGTGGCGCGAGCAGCCCAGCGCTCGGCGCGAGCCCGGCGAGCATCAGCCATGGACACGACGGAAGATTGCACGCGAACAGTGGAAGAAAGATTCCGGCGCACCCCTACCTGGCGCGCCAAATGTTGGATTTCGGGTTCCGGCAGACCCTTGAGGTTCGAACACTGGGGTGCGCGCGGAGATCTCTCCCCTACCTATGTATGTCCGATCCTCTCCCCTACACAAGAGACACGAGGTTATACTGGTTCGGGCCACCGTTGTGGTGTAATACCCTACTCCAGTGTGTGGCGTGGTAGATTGCCTCTGGGCTGATGATGGACAGTACAGGGGAAGAACAGCCTCATGAGGTGTGTTCTTGAGCTGGTGCGGTGTGTTCTACTTATTCTCTACAGGGTTTCTCTGTCTTTCCCCTCTCTCTTCTCTCTTTTTTCCCTTCTTTCTCTTTTTCGTCTCCCCCTTTCCTTTGTGGAGGCTAGCTTTATTTATAGAGGCCCTGGGCCTCTCCCCGAATAATTGAGCGGGCAGGGCGCCAATAATTGGCCATTTTGAAGGGGAACATCTAGTACAAGTTATCCTGACCAAAGGTGGTCTTCGGCTGCCAAAAGCACTGGTGATGACGCCGTCTTGGGATCCACGATGACCTTCGTCCGGCCGTTCGGCTGGTCTTGGTCTCGTTGCACCGGAATGGTAACCTTTGCCTGATGCCTTGGCCTGTGCTTGCCCCCTTTGCACCAAAGGGGAAACAAGGACCCTACGCAGGCCGGCACCCGCCTGGCGCCCGCCTGGCCTCGATCGTCATGGCTTGCGTCATGGGATCCTCACGAGGTACCCTTGCATTGATCTCTCCGCCTCCTCGCGAGCCTTCCTGAAGAGGATGTCTTTGAGGAAGCTTCCGGTCGTCCGCCCCGCGAGGCTCGGCCCCTCGCGAGGGTCTTGAGCTTGAGTTGATGAAGATGGGCCGTGCTGGGCCCCCACTTGAGCCACGCCGCAGGCCGCAGGCAGGCAAGTCTGGGGACCCTCATTCCCAGAACGCCGACACATATGATCCGCCCCTTGGAGGGGGCGTAGCCACTCGACGACGGTCATCACGGTCGAGGCGATGATCGTGCTACTCGTGGTTCTGACCCAAGTACTGCCCTTGGCGATGGCCTCGTCCCTCACGCCGTGGAGGCGATCTTGGGCTGTGAGCCGACTGAACTATGTCAGCCACCACAGATCTGCTATGAATTCTGTTATGCGATTGAGACACTACAGTGTTCTGCTCTCTAGCTGCCCGGAGCAGTGCTCTGATCTACATCAAACCTCTACCATCTTCCGACTGGGACGGCTTAATAGACTCTGCTATGCGGGCTGCAGCTGTAAGGTTCTGAATCAGAGTGCGGTATACACGTGGTATCGGTGGGAACAGTTGCCGCTACCGTCGACTGGATTCGGGGATCTGTCGTCAAGCACGTTCATCGAGTGCATGCTGAAGGTTCTCCAGTCGAGTGCGCTCAGCCAAAGTGGCCAAGCACACCGCCTCCAAGGCCCGATCCTCAGAGGTCTCTCCGACAACGGGCGTGTGGAGCGCCTCCATATTGCGGCGGTGATGTTCCTCCCTTTGCCGAGAAGAAAGGGTTTCGGGGTGGTACTCCTTGTGAACGCGCGACGGATCGCCGCTGCCGTCGTTGCCGCCATTGCGACGCATGCCAGGCGGGCTGTGTGGCGTGTCGACCATTAGGACCTTTGCCGCAGGGACGCTGCTGTCGCACTCGGATAGGGTCTCGATGGAGCCAGTCGAACAGGCCGTAGAGACATTCGTCGGGCTCGATTTCCGTGACTTGAGGGGTGGCCAGCTGACGTGCCACCGCATGGTTCACCCACCGCTGAAGCCGCGAGCGACCGGACCGCTTGCGACGGCGAACAACGGGGAGTGAAGACACTATGGGAGCCGACAGATACTGGGTCGACGGCTGCCGCAGAAGGATGCCGCGAACGCACGCACGAAAGTGTGTCGCCCCGCAGACGAGGAGTGTCTCGACGTCGAGGGGAGCTTCCTGAAGCCAAGTGGAGTAGTCGGCGATGAAAACAAGCGCGTCGAGAGAGATCTCGCGGCCCTCAGCCAAACCTCCGCTGGAAACCATGATGATAGGACTCGGAGAAATTGCAACCTCACCGGAAAGTCGCTAAGACACCTGCCCCAAGGTGGGTGCCAACTGTCGTGGTTCTAAGTCTGACAGTAGTATGGGGGGTAGGTATGAGGAGGCAACATCCTAGCTATGGTGAAGTTTTGTACGCAAGATTTATGAGTTCAAGCCCTTCTTAGAGGAAGTAACAGCCCTACGTCTCGATGCCCGGAGGCTGGTCGATTGGATTATGTGTGCAGTTACAGAGGGTGCGAACCCTTGTCCTAGAGGAGGGGGCTGGTGTAACACCCTCGATGCGACTATAGCTCCCACGTGTCGAGGCACGACTTAGAGACATAATCGCATTGAAGGCATATGTCGCAAGTTAGGCAATCTTCACAACATCCCATGTAATATGATAATCAAAGGGGAGATAACATAGTTGGCTTACACTCGCCACGTCAATCAAGTACATAAATAACATTACATCAATCAAACCACTCATGGCCCGACTACGGCGCCAAAATAAAAAGAACCCAACATGCGACAACGGTCCCAATCACCCCCAACTGGGCACCACTACTGATCATCGGGAAAGGAAACATAGTATCGTTGAGAGTCTTCGTCGAACTCCCACTTGAGCTCATACGCGTCTCCTGGAGCGGAATCATCAGGCCCTGCATCTGGTGTAATAGTAATCTGTGAGCCACAGGGACTCAGCAATCTCGTACCCTCGCGATCAAGACTATTCAAGCTTATAGGTATGGCAAGGCAAAATGTGAGTGGAGCTGCAGCAAGCGACTAGCAAGTATGGTGGCTAACTTATTCGCAAAAGAGAGCGAGAAGAGGAGGCAATGCACGAGCGAGAAGCTATAGAACAACCTGCGCAAACATTACTCCAACACCGTGTCCACTTCCCGGACTCCGCCGAGAAGAGGCCATCACGGCAACACACTCAGTTGATTCATTTTAATTAAATTAAGGTTCAAGTTATCTACAACCGGACATTAACAAATTCCCATCTGCCCTTAACCGCGGGCATGGCTTTCGAAAGTTCAATCCCTGCAGGGGAGTCCCAACTTAGCCCATGACAATCTCTCACGGTCAACGAAGGAATAGACCTCCTCCCAAGACGTTCCGATCAGACTCGGTATCTCGATAATTCAAGACACTTCGACAGGTTAAAACAAATCCAGCAACACCGCCCGAATGTGCCAACAAATCCTGATAGGAGCTGCACATATCTCTTTCTCAGGGCACACTCAGATGAACACTACGTACAACTAAAACCAACCCTCAAGTTGCCCCGAGGTGGCGCTGCAAGTGGCTCTATTTGGACCAACACTCAGAGGAGCACTAGCCCGGGGGGTTTAAAATAAGATGATCCTCGGGCTCCGGTAACCCAAGGGAAAAAGAGGCTAGGTGGCGAATGGTAAAACCAAGGTTGGCGATTGCTGGAAAAGCTTTAATCAAGGCGAACTATCAAGGGGTTCCCATTATAACCCAACCGCGTAAGGAACGCAAAATCCGAGAACATAACACCGATATGACGGAAACTAGGGCGGCAAGAGTTGAACAAAACACTAGGTGAGAGGCCGAGCCTTCCACCCTTTACCAAGTATATAGATGCATTAAGATAACAAGGCAATATAGTGATATCCCAACAAGTAAATAAAAGATGCTCCAACAAGGAACGGCCTCCAAACTTCACCTGCAGCTAGCAACGCTATAAGAGGGGCTGAGCAAAGCGGTAACATAGCCAATCAACGGTTTGCTAAGACAATGGTGGGTTAGAGGTTTGACATGGCAATTTAGGAGGCTTTCAAGCAAGTGGTAGGCATCGTAGCAATGGCATAGCAAAAGAGCGAGCAAACTAGCATAGCAAAGATAGTAGTGATTTCGAGGGTATGATCATCTTGCCTGCACAGTTGTCAGAGTTGACTGGATCCTCAAGAGCAAACTCAACGGGCTCCTCGTTAGCGAACTCGTCTCCTGGCTCTACCCAAACAAGACAAACAAGCAACAAGGATACAATAAACCACGTGCAAGACCAAGCAATATGATGAAATGATGATATGCTATGCGGGATGCGATACGGGATGCAAAATGCAAGATATGACAGGAAATGCGTGAACCTGGCCTCAACTTGGAATTCCAAGGGTGCCACTGGAAAGATGAGATGAAATCACTTGAAAACGATATAAAGAACGCCGGAATCGGAGTTACGGTTTGGAAATGGCAAGCGATTCAAAAATGACACCGGTCTGCGATTTACAGCAAGTAGGCATCTAAATGCAATGAAATGAACATGCTACATCACCCAAACATGACAACAAAATACATGGCAGGGATGCACACAAGATGCTTAACCAAAGTCTAGCACTGAGCTACGGCCAAATCATCCATTAGGAGGTTCAACAAGCATGGCAAAAACGCAAATGGTAAAACAGATCTCAGACAGTGAAATTAACACTTGTCTGGAATTTCAGATCATATAGCCCTCTTCGGAGCAACAAAACAACATGCTACAGGACTTGAACATGATAAAGAAAGACATGGCATGGAGCTACTCAACAAGCTTAACAAAAGTCCCTTAGTGACCTTAAGCCAAAAGGGATCACAAAATATACTAACAAGCACACGAACATAGCAAAAACATAATAAGTTTTCAGACTTAGTGAAAACTGGGACATGCTGAAACATAACTCACGAAGGCATGTAAACGAGCTCGATGCACTCACTACGGTGCCAGTCATGGCAAGGCAAGCATACACCCATAAAGAAGGAACAAAATACAAGCTAGACATGGCAATAACAATGGCATAGCATGCACGGATCAACTATAATAACATCGGCAAAATCGCAAACAAGTTGACGATCTGCCCAGATTTGCAACGAAGCAAAAGTAGAGCTCGATTGACTCAAGCTAGGGTGCTCCATAATTTCAAACAAAGACATGTATGGATAGAGCATAACAAGATTAACAAAACTCCTTTACTGATCATCCTCAAAAGAGGCACGGATCACTAGGAAACAGCATGGACATATGGCATCATGAACTAAATAATCCCAGACTTAGTGAAAACAGATTTACCGGGTGCCTCACTTTGCAAGCTTGCACAAGTCACCACACACATCCTAAAAATGCATGGGTTGCACCTTTGGAAAGATAACAAAATCCTTAACAAAACATCTATAGGACTCATGGGCATATCATGCACACCACAATCATGGCAAAAAATGACAAAAGTCTAAGATGAACTAGCAGATCTGACAATTAACTCACGAAGGCCTCTTCTAACAGTATTTCGGGCATCAAGATGAACTCAAATGAAAATGATGCAATGTAATGAAATGATGTACTCGTCGAGGCGAACATTTTTAAATACTATATGTCCAAATCGGAGCTACGGATGCGGAGAAAAGGCAGGTCAAAGTTAGCACAAAAATTAGGGTTCGGAGGAGAAAGTCAACCCTCAAAATTCCAGATCTCAGATCTGAAATTACTATTCACCGAGCGCGCCGTTCAAGGTTCATCGGCCGGCGATGGCGGTGGTGGCCGGAGATGGAGGGGGAGGTCGGAGAGGGCCGCGGAGCCGGCCGGTGGCGCGCGGCGGCTCGCGGCACCGGAGCGCGTCGGGCGGCGTGGAGGCGGCGGTGGTCGCGGCGAGGTGGCGGCCGGCGTCGTCGGGCGAGGCAGAGGAGGCAGCGAGCGGCGGCGGGGTGGCGGCCGGCGTCGGAGAAGGCGGCTAGGTCGGGCGGCGCGGAGCTCGGGCCCGCGAGGGCCTCGCTTGGGCCGGGCGGGCCGGCGGCGGTGGAGTGAGGCGGCTGCCATGTGTCGCGACATGAGTGGCCGAGGCGGCGGGGCGGACGCGTCCGGTCCGTCCGGACGTGTCCGGCGACGGCGAGATCTGATTTTTTAGGGTTTTGAGAGGGGATCCGCGAATTTTTGGAGGGGGGTGTATATATAGGCATAGAGGGAGCTAGGAGAGTCCAAATGAGGTGCGGTTTTCGGCCACGCGATCGTGATCGAACGCTCTAGGACATGGAGAAGGAGTTTGGTGGGTTTTGGGCCAAATTGGAGGGGTGTTGGGCTGCAAAACACACGAGGCCTTTTCGGTCCCTCGGTTAACCGTTGGAGTATCAAACGAAGTCCAAATGGTACGGAACTTGACAGGCGGTCTACCGGTAGTAAACCAAGGCCGCTTGCCAAGTCTCGGTCCAATCCGGAAATGTTTAATCCCCACACACGAAAGAAAGCTAGAAAAGACCACCGGAGGAGAACGAAGCGCCGGAAATGCAAAACGGACAACGGGGAAAATGCTCGAATGCATGAGACGAACACGTATGCAAATGCAATGCACATGATGACATGATATGAGATGCATGACCAAGACAACAACACACGGAGACAAAGACCCGAACCCGAGAAAATAAAATAACTTAACGCCGGAAACGGCAAGAGTTGGAGTACAATATGGAAAGTTACATCGGGGTGTTACAACACTCCACCACTACGAAAGGATCTCGTCCCGAGATCTAGGACTGAAAGAACGCCGGGTACTCAGAACGGAGGTGATCCTCGCGTTCCCAGGTAGCTTCACGGTCGGAATGGTGTGACCACTTGACTTTGAGAAATTTGATTGACTTGTTGCGAGTCTTGCGTTCAGTCTCTTCAAGAATAGCAACTGGGTGCTCACGATAAGAGAGATCTTCTTGGAGCTCAATGTCCTCGAAGTTGACGGTGCGGTCAGGAGTCTTGAAGCACTTTCGAAGTGAGAGACATGGAACAATCATGAACATTTGCAAAGTTTGAAGGAAGCTCGAGTTGATAGGCGAGGTCGCCTCTCTTGCTGACAATCTTGAAAGGTCCCACGTATCTAGGGGCAAGCTTCCCTTTGATACCGAAGCGACGAGTACCTTTCATAGGAGAGACGCGGAGGTAAACATGATCTCCGATCTCGAAAGCCAAATCACGGTGCTTACTATCATAGTAGCTCTTCTGGCGGGATTGGGCTGCTTTGAGGTTATCACGAATGACTTTGCACATTTCTTCTGCCTCTGTGATTAAGTCATTACCCAAAAGCTGACGTTCACCGGTTTCAGACCAGTTGAGAGGGGTACGGCACTTCCTGCCATACAGAATTTCAAATGGGGCCTTGCCCGAACTTGCTTGAAAACTGTTGTTGTAGGAGAATTCAGCATAAGGAAGACAATCCTCCCACTTCATGCCGAAGGAGATCACACAAGCCCTGAGCATATCTTCAAGAATCTGGTTGACACACTCGACTTGACCGCTAGTTTGAGGATGGAAAGCTGTGCTGAAGCGGATGTTGGTGCCCATGGCCTTCTGAAAAGAATCCCAAAACTTGGAGGTAAAGATGCTGCCACGGTCTGAAGAGATCACTTGAGGAATACCGTGCAGAGAGACAATTCGAGAGGTATAGAGTTCCGCCAATTGAGCTGCAGTGAGACTCTTTGATAGGCAGAAAGTGAGCCACTTTGGTGAGTTTGTCGATGACAACGAATATAGCATCATTGCCACGCTTGGACTTTGGAAACCCAGTCACGAAGTCCATTCAATGTGGTCAAACTTCCATTCTGGAATGGCAAGAGGTTGGAGGAGACTAGCTGGCCTTTGGTGTTCTGCCTTCACTCTTCTGCAGACATCACATTCATTCACGAATTGAGCGCTCGCGCTTCATTCGAGTCCACCAATAAGCTTGCTTGAGGTCCTGATACATCTTCGTGCTCCCAGGGTGGATGGAGAGGAGAGAATTGTGAGCCTCGTTCATGATCACTTTACGGAGGTCACCTTTGGGCACAACAATACGATCCTCGAAGAAGAGAGTGTCCTTGTCATCAAGGCGGTAGCACTTGTACTTGGACTGACTCTTGGCAATCCCAATATTCACCTTTTTCACCATAGCATCAAGAAGCTGGGCTTGGCGAATCTGGTCTTCTAAGGTAGGAGAGACTTGAAGGTTGGCGAGGAAACCTTGAGGAACAACTTGCAGATTAAGTTTGCGGAAAGCTTCACAAAGCTCGGGTTGATAAGGCTTGAGAATCAGACTGTTGCAGAGCTTTCCTGCTCAAAGCGTCAGCAATCACATTAGCTTGCCTGGAGTATACTCGATACTCGGATTATACTCTTGAATCATTTCGACCCATCGAGTCTGCAGGTTGAGATTAGGCTGAGTGAAGATGTACTTGAGACTCTTGTGATCAGTGAAAATGTCCACTTTTCTTCCCAATAGAAGATGTCTCCAAGTCAAAAGAGCATGCACAACTGCCGCCAACTCGAGATCATGAGTGGGGTAGTTCTTCTCATTAGGCTTCAACTGGCGAGATGTATAAGCAACAACTTTCTTCTCTTGCATCAATACTGCGCCAAGACCTTGGAGAGAGGCATCACAAAAGACCTCGTACGGCTTGGATTCATCAGGCGGAGTCAGAACTGGAGCAGTGATCAATTTCTCTTTCAAAGTGTTGAAAGCAATATCACACTCCAGAGACCAAACGTACTTGACGTGCTTCTGAAGAAGATTTGAGAGAGGCTTCGCGATCTTAGAAAAGTTTTCAACGAATCTTCGACAATAGCTTGCGAGACCGAGAAAACTGCGGAGTTGCTTCACGTTCTGAGGAGGTTCCCAATTCACAATTGCAGACACCTTCTCAGGATTCACGGCAATGCCCTTGGCAGAGATGATATGACCAAGATAAAGAACCTCATCGAGCCAAAATTCACACTTGGAGAACTTGGCGTAGAACTGATGTTCCCTGAGCTTATCAAGAACCAAACGCAAGTGCTTGGCATGATCTTCCTTGTTCTTGGAGAAAACCAGAATGTCGTCGAGATAGACCAAAACGAAGTCATTGGTGTAGGCGTTGAAGATGAAGTTCATCATGCGAGAGAACGTCGGAGGAGCGTTGGCGAGGCCAAAAGACATGACAGTGTATTCATATGAACCAAAGCTTGTTCTGAATGCTGTCTTGGGAATATCTTCTTCACGAATGCGAATCTGGTGATAACCCATACGAAGATCAAGCTTGGAGAATACTTGGGCACCTTTGAGTTGTTCGAACAGCTCATTGATGTTGGGAAGTGGGTATTTGTTCTTGATGGTCTTCTTGTTCACTGGACGGTAATCAACACAAAGTCGGTCCGTTCCATCCTTCTTCTTCACAAAAAGAACACCACAACCCCACGGAGAAGAACTAGGCGGATGAGACCCATTTCTCTCTTGAATATCGAGTTGCTTCTTCAGCTCCTTCAACTCTTCAGGTCCGCTTGTAAGGACGTTTGCACACAGTTCCGTGCCAGGCTCAAGATCAATAACGAATTCAACTAGCCAGTGCGGAGGCATTCCTGGAAGCTCTTCTGGAAAGACGTCCTGATATTCGCAAACGACTGGAATTTGAGAGATGGCATCCAATTCACCCTTCTCATTGAGAGAAAACAGACGGATGGTATTATCCCGAGCGGCAAAGACAATTACATCCTCAGACGAATGAGTCAATTGAATCTGCCTGGCTACACAATCAAGCTGAGCCTTGTGCTTAGAAAGCCAATCCATCCCGAGAATAAGATCAATATCCGAGTCACCGAGAACCGTTGGAGAAGATAGAAACTTGTAGTCACCCAAAGTGATATTAACATCCGGAGCAATGGAGTTAGCATGCATGCACTTACCGGGAGAGACAACTGCTAAAGGACTAGGCAAAATTTGCAAAGGCAAACCATGCTTAGATGAAAACGGTCTCGAGATGAAACAATGCGATGCACCCGTGTCAAAAAGAACTTTTGCAGGAATATCATTAACAGGAAGGTTACCCATGATCACATCTGATGAGTCCTCTGCCTGAGCTTCATTCATCAAATTGACCTTGGCATGCTTGGGGTTATGCTTGACCACAGCTGTACTTGCCGATCTGACAGGAGGAGGAGGAAGACGTCTCTGGTTGAAACACTTGTTGGCGTAGTGACCCTTCTGTTGGCACTTGTTGCACGTGACCTCTGAAAGCGGACGGTGATACGGAGCACTCGATCTTGGAGCTTGAGACGAAGTCTTGTTCTGAAAGCCAGGGTTGGGGGGGTGGGAAGAACCACTGCCACCTTTGCTCTTCTGCTGGTACGGCTGACGGAACAGAGGAGGAGGAAGCCAAAACTTCTGCTGCTTGGCCACTTGAGTAGAGGAATAAGGAGTAGCATCTCTGACTCGCTTCTTGGAAGCATCACACCTCAACTGAGCAGCCTCTTGCTTAAGTGCCATGTTGTAGAACTCATCGTATCTCAAAGGCTCAAAGAGAACAAGAGCGAGCTGGATATATTATCTGAGACCACCCCTGAACTAGTATATCATGCTCTTCTCATCAGGCACGTCCTGCTTGGCAAAGCGGGCAAGCTTCTGGAACAACTTGTTGTAGTCATAGACAGACAAAGAGCCTTGCTTCAGATTGCGGAATTCCTCACGCTTGCTTTCAACCACGCTCTGCGGAATATGATGAGCTCAGAAATCTCGACGGAAATCATCCCAAGTGATAACACGTCCACATCTGGAGTCCTCGTACTGCTGGAACCATTCTGCAGCTTGATCTTTGAGTTGGAAGGAAGCGAACTTGACAAAGTCCTCAGGCCTGACGTTACTGCACTCGAAATGCTTACACAGATCCACAAGCCAATCGTCAGCATCGGTTGCCTCAACACAATTGCTGAAAGTCTTTGGCCCATTAGCAAGGAACTGGTTGAGTGTAGCAAAGTGACTCTGATTGCTGCCTTGATTCCCTTGACTGCCTTGATTGCGCTCTTGAAGAATTTGCATGATCAGTTGTGTGTTTGCATTGGTTGCGGCCATCACAGCTTGCCATGCCTCTGGAGGAGGTGGAGGTGGTGGCAGATCAGGATTCGGAGTCGTGCGCGTTAGAGGAGCCATCCTGAAGAGGTTGACCACCATTAGCACATTGACAGATAAATATTGAAGCTGAATCCAATGGAATGAAAATTGCAACATATAGTCTTCACATCCGAACAAAATGAATGAATGCAATCCTCTTGAAATGGTCACATATCCATAAATTGAGAAGCCACGTAGAATTAAGGTAGAGAAATAAATCAACAAGGTACTGATCAAGAACGAATAATCGGTAAGAAATCCCAATCTCAAACCAATATCCGTGGAAGAAGAACTAGAGCTACTAGAATTCCCACCTATGAAACTCCCGAACCTTTCCGGCTATGCAATCAGGTGTTGGGGATACAGGGGAAGCATAATATCTCACCCAAACTAGCAAATCCTACATCCAGCTGTATCCATCCTTCAACACATAACCAAGAAACCTTCCGAAACCATCTACCTCAACCTTCGGAAAGCATCCGTTATACAAGTTATGGCGATACTCCCAAACTCCCGCCCCAGTACTGGGTAGCGTCGAGGTTATCTCACCAACGAACTGCATAAAAGAGATTTTCGATGTCGGCGTACTAGACTCAGGTATTCCAGAACTGCAATGATAAAATTATGATGACAACACCTCAGAGCTCAACTCCCCGGGACACTTCCACTAAACCCCTGACAGGAGGCACCAAGTCAATGTTCTCATCATAAAACCATCGGAACGATTCCAAGATACCTGCGTGATCCTAAAAAAAATTTAGTGAAATTTGAGAAGAGAAGAGTCAAAACTCTACGTCAGGATGCCTTACCAGAGCGATGAGGAGACTGGGAAGTAAAAAGAATTCCTAATCTCTCCGATATATAATTCCTAAAAGACTCAAAACATTTTTCTAGACAAAACTCGGCCGCTAAAAACGATCAAGCAATGGGGCTCCTAAGGTCGGGGAAGGCTCTGATTACCAACTTGTAACACCCTCGATGCGACTATAGCTCCCACGTGTCGAGGCACGACTTAGAGACATAATCGCATTGAAGGCATATGTCGCAAGTTAGGCAATCTTCACAACATCCCATGTAATATGATAATCAAAGGGGAGATAACATAGTTGGCTTACACTCGCCACGTCAATCAAGTACATAAATAACATTACATCAACCAAACCACTCATGGCCCGACTACGGCGCCAAAATAAAGAGAACCCAACATGCGACAACGGTCCCAATCACCCCCAACTGGGCACCACTACTGATCATCGGGAAAGGAAACATAGTATCGTTGAGAGTCTTCGTCGAACTCCCACTTGAGCTCATACGCGTCTCCTGGAGCGGAATCATCAGGCCCTGCCTCTGGTGTAATAGTAATCTGTGAGCCACAGGGACTCAGCAATCTCGTACCCTCGCGATCAAGACTATTAAAGCTTATAGGTATGGCAAGGTAAAATGTGAGTGGAGCTGCAGCAAGCGACTAGCAAGTATGGTGGCTAACTTATTCGCAAAAGAGAGTGAGAAGAGGAGGCAATGCACGAGCGAGAAGCTATAGAACAACCTGCGCAAACATTACTCCAACACCGTGTCCACTTCCCGGACTCCGCCGAGAAGAGCCCATCACGGCAACACAGTCAGTTGATTCATTTTAATTAAATTAAGGTTCAAGTTATCTGAACATTAACAAATTCCCATCTGCCCATAACCGCGGGCACGCTTCGCGATCTTAGGAGCCCCATTGCTTGATCGTTTTTAGCGGCCGAGTTGTGTCTAGAAAAATGTTTTGAGTCTTTTAGGAATTATATATCGGAGAGATTAGGAATTCTTTTTACTTCCCAGTCTCCTCATCGCTCTGGTAAGGCATCCTGATGTAGAGTTTTGACTCTTCTCTTCTCAAATTTCACTAAAAAAAATTTAGGATCACGCGAGTATCCTGGAATCGTTCCGATGGCTTATGATGAGAACATTGTCTTGGTGCCTCCTGTCAGGGGTTTAGTGGAAGTGTCCCGGGGAGTTGAGCTCTGAGGTGTCGTCATCATAATTTCATCGTTGCAATTCTGGAATACTTGAGATATTTTCGCCGACATCGAAAATCTCTTTTATGCAGTTCGTTGGTGAGATAACCTCGACGCCACCCAGTACTGGGGCGGGAGTTCGGGAGTATCGCCATAACTTGTATAACGGATGCTTTTCGAAGGTTGAGGTAGATGGTTTCTGAAGGTTTCTTGGTTATGTGTTGAAGGATGGATACAGCTGGATGTAGGATTTGCTAGTTTGGGTGAGATATTATGCTTCCCCTGTATCCCCAACACCTGATTGCATAACCGGAAAAGTTCGGGAGTTTCATAGGTGGGAATTCTAGTAGCTCTAGTTCTTCTTCCACGGATATTGGTTTGAGATTGGGATTTCTTACCGATTATTCGTTCTTGATCCGTACCTTGTTGATTTATTTCTCTACCTTAATTTTACGTGGCTTCTCAATTTATGGATAGGTGACCATTTTAAGAGGAATGCATTCGTCCATTTTGTTCGGATGTGAAGACTATATGTTGCAATTTTCATTCCTTTGGATTCAGCTTCAATATTTCGTCTGTCAATGTGCTAATGGTGGTCAACCTCTTCAGGATGGCTCCTCCAACGCGCACGACTCTGAATCCTGATCCGCCACCACCTCCACCTCCTCCAGAGGCATGGCAAGCTGTGATGGCCGCAACCAATGCAAACACACAGCTGATCATGCAAATTCTTCAAGAGCGCAATCAAGGCAGTCAAGGGAATCAAGGCAGCAATCAGAGTCACTTTGCTACACTGAACCAGTTCCTTGCTAACGGGCCAAAGACTTTCAGCAATTGTGTTGAGGCAACCGATGCTGACGATTGGCTTGTGGATCTGTGTAAGCATTTCGAGTGCAGTAACGTCAGGCCTGAGGACTTTGTCAAGTTCGCTTCCTTCCAACTCAAAGATCAAGCTGCAGAATGGTTCCAGCAGTACAAGGATTCCCGAGGTGGACGTGTTATCACTTGGGATGATTTCCGTCGAGATTTCCGAGCTCATCATATTCCCCAGAGAATGGTTGAAAGCAAGCGTGAGGAATTCCGCAATCTGAAGCAAGGCTCTTTGTCTGTCTATGACTACAAAAAGTTGTTCCAAAAGCTCGCCCGCTTTGCCAAGCAGGACGTCCCTAATGAGAAGAGCATGATATATCAGTTCAGGGGTGGTCTCGGAGAAGATATTCAGCTCGCTCTTGTTCTCTTTGAGCCCTTGAGGTACGATGAGTTCTACAACATGGCACTGAAGCAAAAGGCTGCTCAGTTGAGGTGTGATGCTTCCAAGAAGCGAGTCAGAGATGTTACTCCTTCTTCCTCTACTCAAGTGGCCAAGCAGCAGAAGTTTTGGCTTCCTCCTCCTCCGTTCCGTCAGCCGTATCAGCAGAAGAGCAAAGGTGGTAGTGGTTCTTCCCACCCACCCAACCCTGGCTTTCAGAACAAGACTTCGTCTCAAGCTCCAAGATCGAGTGCTCCGTATCACCGTCCGCTTTCAGAGGTCACGTGCAACAAGTGCCAACAGAAGGGTCACTATGCCAACAAGTGTTTCAACCAGAGGCGTCTTCCTGTCAGATCGGCAAGTACAGCTGTGGTCAAGCATAACCCCAAGCATGCCAAGGTCAATTTGATGAATGCAGCTCAGGCAGAGGACTTGTCAGATGTGATCATGGGTAACCTTCCTATTAATGATATTCCTGCAAAAGTTCTTTTTGACACGGGTGCATCGCATTGTTTCATCTCGAGACCGTTTTCATCTAAGCATGGTTTGCCTTTGCAAATTTTGCCTAGTCCTTTAGCAGTTGTCTCTCCTGGTAAGCGCATGCAGGCTAACTCCATTGTTCCGGATGTTTCTATCACTTTGGGTGACTACAAGTTTCTATCTTCTCCAACGGTTCTCGGTGACTCGGATATTGATCTTATTCTCGGGATGGATTGGCTTTCTAAGCACAAGTCTCAGCTTGATTGTGCAGCCAGGCAAATTCAATTGACTCATTCGTCTGAGGATGTAATTGTCTTTGCCGCTCGGGATAATACCATCCGTCTGTTTTCTCTCAATGAGAAGGGTGAATTGGATGCCATCTCTCAAATTCCAGTCATTTGCGAATATCAAGACGTCTTTCCAGAAGAGCTTCCAGGAATGCCTCCGCACCGGCCAGTTGAATTCGTTATTGATCTTGAGCCTGGCACGGAACCTGTGTGCAAACGTCTTTACAAGCTCGGACCTGAAGAGTTGAAAGAGCTGAAGAAGCAACTTGATATGCAAGAAAAAATGGGTCTTATCCGGCCTAGTTCTTCTCCGTGGGTTTGTGGTGTTCTTTTTGTGAAGAAGAAGGATGGAACGGACCGACTTTGTGTTGATTACCGTCCAGTGAATAAGAAGACCATCAAGAACAAATACCCACTTCCCAACATCAATGAGCTGTTCGAACAACTCAAAGGTGCCCAAGTATTCTCCAAGCTTGATCTCCGTATGGGTTATCACCAGATTCACATTCGTGAAGAAGATATTCCCAAGACAGCATTCAGAACAAGCTTTGGTTCATATGAATACACTGCCATGTCTTTTGGCCTCACCAACGCTCCTCCGACGTTCTCTCGCATGATGAACTTCATCTTCAACGCCTACACCAATGACTTCGTTTTGGTCTATCTCGACGACATTCTGGTTTTCTCCAAGAACAAGGAAGATCATGCCAAGCACTTACGTTTGGTTCTCGATAAGCTCAGAGAACATCAGTTCTACGCCAAGTTCTCCAAGTGTGAATTTTGGCTCGATGAGGTTCTTTATCTTGGTCATATCATCTCTGCCAAGGGCATTGCCGTGAATCCTGAGAAGGTGTCTGCAATTGTGAATTGGGAACCTCCTCAGAACGTGAAGCAACTCCGCAGTTTTCTCGGTCTCGCAAGCTATTGCCGATGATTCGTTGAAAACTTTTCTAAGATCGCGAAGCCTCTCTCTAATCTTCTCCAGAAGCATGTCAAGTACGTTTGGTCTCCGGAGTGTGATATTGCTTTCAACACTTTGAAAGAGAAGTTGATCACTGCTCCAGTTCTGACTCCGCCTGATGAATCCAAGCCGTACGAGGTCTTTTGTGATGCCTCTCTCCAAGGTCTTGGCGCAGTATTGATGCAAGAGAAGAAAGTTGTTGCTTATACATCTCGCCAGTTGAAGCCTAATGAGAAGAACTACCCCACTCATGATCTCGAGTTGGCGGGAGTTGTGCATGCTCTTTTGACTTGGATACATCTTCTCTTGGGAAGAAAAGTGGACATTTTCACTGATCACAAGAGTCTCAAGTACATCTTCACTTGGCCTAATCTCAACCTCAGGCAAACTCGATGGGTCGAAATGATTCAAGAGTATAATTCGAGTATCGAGTATACTCCAGGCAAGGCTAATGTGATTGCTGACGCTTTGAGTAGGAAAGCTTACTGCAACAGTCTGATTCTTAAGCCTTATCAACCCGAGCTTTGTGAAGCTTTCCGCAAACTTAATCTGCAAGTTGTTCCTCAAGGTTTCCTCACCAACCTTCAAGTCTCTCCTACCTTAGAATACCAGATTCGCCAAGCCCAGCTTCTTGATGCTATGGTGAAAAAGGTGAAGATTGGGATTGCCAAGTGTCAGCCCAAGTACAAGTGCTACCGCCTTGATGACAAGGACACTCTCTTCTTCGAGGATCGTATTGTTGTGCCCAAAGGTGACCTCCGTAAAGTGATCACGAACGAGGCTCACAATTCTCTCCTCTCCATCCACCCTGGGAGCACGAAGATGTATCAGGACCTTAAGCAAGCTTATTGGTGGACTCGAATGAAGCGCGAGATCGCTCAATTCGAGAATGAATGTGATGTCTGCAGAAGAGTGAAGGCAGAACACCAAAGGCCAGCAGGTCTCCTCCAACCTCTTGCCATTCCAGAATGGAAGTTTGACCACATTGAGATGGACTTCGTGACTGGGTTTCCAAAGTCCAAGCGTGGCAATGATGCTATATTCGTTGTCATCGACAAACTCACCAAAGTGGCTCATTTGCTGCCTATCAAAGAGTCGATCACTGCAGCTCAATTGGCAGAACTCTATACCTCTCGTATTGTCTCTCTGCACGGTATTCCTCAAGTGATCTCTTCAGACCGTGGCAGCATCTTTACCTCGAAGTTTTGGGATTCTTTCCAGAAGGCCATGGGCACCAACATCCGCTTCAGCACAGCTTTCCATCCTCAAACAAGCGGTCAAGTCGAGTGTGTCAACCAGATTCTTGAAGATATGCTCAGGGCTTGTGTGATCTCCTTCGGCATGAAGTGGGAGGATTGTCTTCCTTATGCTGAATTCTCCTACAACAACAGTTTTCAAGCAAGTTCGGGCAAGGCCCCTTTTGAAATTCTGTATGGCAGGAAGTGCCGTACCCCTCTCAACTGGTCTGAAACCGGTGAACCTCGGCTTTTGGGTAATGACTTAATCACAGAGGCAGAAGAAATGTGCAAAGTCATTCGTGATAACCTCAAAGCAGCCCAATCCCGCCAGAAGAGCTACTATGATAGTAAGCATCGTGATTTGGCTTTCGAGATCGGAGATCATGTTTACCTCCGTGTCTCTCCTATGAAAGGTACTCGTCGCTTCGGTATCAAAGGGAAGCTTGCCCCTAGATACGTGGGACCTTTCAAGATTGTCAGCAAGAGAGGCGACCTCGCCTATCAACTCGAGATTCCTTCAAACTTTGCAAATGTTCATGATGTGTTCCATGTCTCTCAGCTTCGAAAGTGCTTCAAGACTCCTGACCGCACCGTCAACTTCGAGGACATTGAGCTCCAAGAAGATCTCTCTTATCGTGAGCACCCAGTTGCTATTCTTGAAGAGACTGAACTCAAGACTCGCAACAAGTCAATCAAATTTCTCAAAGTCAAGTGGTCACACCATTCCGACCGTGAAGCTACCTGGGAACGCGAGGATCACCTCCGTTCTGAGTACCCGGCGTTCTTTCAGTCCTAGATCTCGGGACGAGATCCTTTCGTAGTGGTGGAGTGTTGTAACACCCCTGATGTAACTTTCCATATTTGTACTCCAACTCTTGCCGTTTCTGGCATTAAGTTATTTTATTTTCTCGGGTTCGGGTCTTTGTCTCCGTGTGTTGTTGTCTTGGTCATGCATCTCATATCATGTCATCATGTGCATTGCATTTGCATACGTGTTCGTCTCATGCATTCGAGCATTTTCCCCGTTGTCCGTTTTGCATTCCGGCGCTTCGTTCTCCTCCGGTGGTCTTTTCTAGCTTTCTTTCGTGTGTGGGGATTAAACATTTCTGGATTGGACCGAGACTTGCCAAGCGGCCTTGGTTTACTACCGGTAGACCGCCTGTCAAGTTTCGTACCATTTGGACTTCGTTTGATACTCCAACGGTTAACCGAGGGACCGAAAAGGCCTCGTGTGTGTTGCAGCCCAACACCCCTCCAATTTGGCCCAAAACCCACCAAACTCTTCTCCATGTCCAAGAGCGTTCGATCACGATCGCGTGGCCGAAAACCGCACCTCATTTGGACTCTCCTAGCTCCCTCTATGCCTATATATACACCCCCATTCGAAATTCCCGGATCCTCTCCCCCTAACACTAGATCCGCCGCCGCCGGACAAAATCTGCCGGGCCGGACGTGTCCGACCCGAGCCCCGCCACCACATGTCCGCCTCCCATTGGCCGCCGCCGCCGCCTCACATCGCCGCGCCGCCAGCCCGCGAAGCCCGGGGCGGGCCCTCCCCGGCCCGCATCGCCCCGCCGCCGCCTACCGCCAGCCGCCGCCCTCCTCTTCGCGCCCGGCCGCCCGAGGCACTGGAGCCGCCGCGCGCCGCTTTCCGCCGGCTGGCCGCCGCCCGAGCCGCCGCAGGAGCCTGCCGCGTCGCTCCTAGCTCCGGCCGCCGCGGGGCCCTGCGTCGCCGCCCCGGTCGCCGGCGACCTCGCCTCCGCCGGCCTCATCCTCGCCGGCCGCCGTCCTCGCCCCGCCGTGCTACAGTGTGCGCCGCCGTGAATAGTGCCCCGGCCGCGCCTCGGTTTCCGTGCAACCCTAGATCTGGGGTTGTTTTTTTTTCTAAGTCATTAAATTTTCAGTCCAAGTTGCTCTGTTCGAGGCTCCGTAACTTTGCATCCGTAGCTCCGATTCATGCATATAGCATATCAAAATGTTCATCTCAGAGAGTACATCATTTCATTCCAGTGCGTCATTTTCATTAGAGTCGATTTTGATGCCCGAAATGCAGTTAGAAGGAGGCTTCGTGAGTTAATTGTCAGATCTGCTAGTTCATTTTAGACATTTGTCATTTTTGCCATGATTAATGTGTGCATGCTATGCCCGTGAGTTCTTCATATGTTTTGTTAAGTATTTTGTATTCTTTCCAGAGGTGCAACCCATGCATTTTTGTGATGTGTGTGGTGACTTGTGCAAGCTTGCAAAGTGAGGCATCCGGTAAATCTGTTTTCAGGGACTTAATAGTTTTCACTAAGTCTGGGATTATTTAGTTCATGATGCCATATGTCCATGTTGTTTCCTAGTGATCCGTGCCTCTTTTGAGGATGATCGGTAAAGGAGTTTTGTTAATCTTGTTAGGCTCTATCCATCCATGTATTTTTTTGAAATTATGGAGCACCCTAGCTTGAGTCAATCAAGCTCTACTTTTGCTTCGTTGTGAATCTGGGCAGATCGTCAACTAGTTTGCGATTTTGCCGATGTTATTGTAGTTGATCCGTGCATGCTATGCCATTGTTCTTGCCATGTCTAGCTTGTATTTTGTGCCTTCTTTATGGGTGTATGCTTGCCGTGCCATGACTGGCACTGTAGTGAGCGCATCGAGCTCGTTTACATGCCTTCGTGAGTTATGTTTCAGCATGTCCCAGTTTTCACAAAGTCTGAAAACTGATTATGTTTTTGCTATGTTCGTGTGCTTGTTAGTATATTTTGTGATCCCTTTTGGCTCAAGGTCACTAAGGTACTTTTGTTAAGCTTGTTGAGTAGCTCCATGCCATATCTTTATTTGTCATGTTCAGGTCCTGTAGCATGTTGTTTTGATGCTCCGAAGAGGGCTTCATGATCTGAAATTTCAGACAAGTGTTAAATTCACAAAGTCTGAGATCTGTTTTGCATTTGCGTTTTTGCCATGCTTGTTTGAACCTCATAATGGATGATTTGGCCGTAGCTCAGTGCTAGACTTTTGAAGCATCTTGTGTGCATCCCTGCCATGTATTTTGTTGTCATGTTTGGTGGCTGTAGCATGTTCATTTCGTTGCATTTAGATGCGTACTTGCTGTAAATCGCAGACCGGTGTCATTCTTAAATCGCTTGCCATTTCCAAACCGTAACTCCGATTCCGGCGTTCTTTATATCGTTTTCAAGCGATTTCATCCCATCTTTCCAGTGGCACACTTGGATTTCCAAGTTGAGGCCAGGTTCATGCATTTCCTGTCATATCCTGCATTTTGCATCCCGCATCGCATCCCGCATAGCATGTCATCATTGCATCTTTTTGTTTGAGTTTGCACGTGGTTGATTGTATCCTTGTTGCTTGTTTGTCTTGTTTTGGTAGAGCCGGGAGACGAGTTCGCTAACGAGGAGCCCGTTGAGTTTGCTTTTGAGGATCCAGTCAACTCTGACAACTGTGCAGGCAAGATGATCATACCCTCAAAATCACTACTATCTTTGCTATGCTAGTTTGCTCGCTCTTTTGTTATGCCAATGCTACGATGCCTAACTTTTGCTTGTCAGCCTCCCAATTGCCACGTTGAACCTCTAACCCACCATTGTCCTAGCAAACCGTTGATTGGCTATGTTACCGCTTTGCTATGCCCCTCTTATAGCGTTGCTAGTTGCAGGTGAAGATTGGAGGCGTTCCTTGTTGGAACATTTATTTACTTGTTGGGATATCATTATATTGCTATGTTATCTTAATGCATCTATATACTTGGTAAAGGGTGGAAGGCTCGGCCTCTCGCCTAGTGTTTTGTTCCACTCTTGCCGCCCTAGTTTCCGTCATATCGTGTTATGTTCCCGGATTTTTGCGTTCCTTACACGGTTGGGTTATAATGGGAACCCCTTGATATTTCGCCTTGATTAAAGCTTGTCCAGCAATGCCCAACCTTGGTTTTACCATTTGCCACCTACCTTTTCTTCCCTTGGGTTCTGCAGACTCAAGGGTCATCTTATTTTAACCCCCCCCCCGGGCCAGTGCTCCTCTGAGTGTTGGTCCACCTGTCAGCTGCCGGTGGCCACCAGGGGCAACTCTGGGTTGGCCTACCGTACCTAAGACAATCTGAGTGTGCCCTGAGAAAGACATATGTGCAGCTCCTATCGGGAATTGTCGGCACATTCGGGCGGTGTTGCTGGTCTTGTTTTAACCTGTCGAAGTGTCTTGAGTTACTGAGATACCGAGTCTGATCGGAACGTCTTGGGAGGAGGTCTATTCCTTCGTTGACCGTGAGAGCTTGTCATGGGCTAAGTTGGGACTCCCCTGCAGGGATTGAACTTTCGAAAGCCATGCCCGCGGTTATGGGCAGATGGGAATTTGTTAATGTCCGGTTGTAGATAACTTGAACCTTAACTTAATTAAAATGAATCAACTGAGTGTGTTACCGTGATGGCCTCTTCTGGCGGAGTCCGGGAAGTGGACACGGTGTTGGAGTAATGTTTGCGCAGGTTGTTCTCTAGTTTCTCGCTCGTGCTTTGCCTCCTCTTCTCGCTCTCTTTTGCGAATAAGTTAGCCACCATACTTGCTAGTCGCTTGCTGCAGCTCCACTCATATTTTACCTTGCCTTACCTATAAGCTTGAATAGTCTAGATCGCGAGGGTGCGAGATTGCTGAGTCCCTGTGGCTCACAGATTATTATTACACCAGATGCAAGGCCTGATGATTCCGCTCCAGGAGACGCGTATGAGCTCAAGTGGGAGTTCGACGAAGACTCTCAACGATACTATGTTTCCTTTCCCGATGATCAGTAGTGGTGCCCAGTTGGGGGTGATGAGGAGCACTGGCCCGGGGGGTTTAAAATAAGATGACCCTCGGGCTCCGGTAACCCAAGGGAAAAAGAGGCTAGGTGGCGAATGGTAAAACCAAGGTTGGGCATTGCTGGAAAAGCTTTAATCAAGGCGAACTATCAAGGGGTTCCCATTATAACCCAACCACGTAAGGAACGCAAAATACGGGAACATAACACCGATATGACGGAAACTAGGGCGGCAAGAGTGGAACAAAACACTAGGCGAGAGGCCGAGCCTTCCACCCTTTACCAAGTATATAGATGCATTAAGATAACAAGGCAATATAGTGATATCCCAACAAGTAAATAAAAGATGCTCCAACAAGGAACGGCCTCCAAACTTCACCTGCAGCTAGCAATGCTACAAGAGGGGCTGAGCAAAGCGGTAACATAGCCAATCAACGGTTTTCTAGGACAATGGTGGGTTAGAGGTTTGACATGGCAATTTAGGAGGCTTTCAAGCAAGTGGTAGGCATCGTAGCAATGGCATAGCAAAAGAGCGAGCAAACTAGCATAGCAAAGATAGTAGTGATTTCGAGGGTATGATCATCTTGCCTGCACAGTTGTCAGAGTTGACTAGATCCTCAAGAGCAAACTCAACGGGCTCCTCGTTAGCGAACTCGTCTCCCGGCTCTACCCAAACAAGACAAACAAGCAACAAGGATACAATAAACCACGTGCAAGACCAAGCAATATGATGAAATGATGATATGCTATGCGGGATGCGATGCGGGATGCAAAATGCAAGATATGACAGGAAATGCATGAACCTGGCCTCAACTTGGAATTCCAAGGGTGCCACTGGAAATATGAGATTAAATCCCTTGAAAACTATATAAAGAACGCCGGAATCGGAGTTACGGTTTGTAAATGGCAAGCGATTCAAAAATGACACCGGTCTGCGATTTACAGCAAGTAGGCATCTAAATGCAATGAAATGAACATGCTACATCACCCAAACATGACAACAAAATACATGGCAGGGATGCACACAAGATGCTTAACCAAAGTCTAGCACTGAGCTACGGCCAAATCATCCATTAGGAGGTTCAACAAGCATGGCAAAAACGCAAATGGTAAAACAGATCTCAGACTTAGTGAAATTAACACTTGTCTGGAATTTCAGATCATATAGCCCTCTTCGGAGCAACAAAACAACATGCTACAGGACCTGAACATGACAAAGAAAGACATGGCATGGAGCCACTCAACAAGCTTAACAAAAGTCCCTTAGTGACCTTGAGCCAAAAGGGATCAAAAAATATACTAACAAACACACGAACATAGCAAAAACATAATAAGTTTTCAGACTTAGTGAAAACTGGGACATGCTGAAACATAACTCACGAAGGCATGTAAACGAGCTCGATGCGCTCACTACGGTGCTAGTCATGGCAAGGCAAGAATACACCCATAAATAAGGCACAAAATACAAGCTAGACATGGCAAGAACAATGGCATAGCATGCACGGATCAACTATAATAACATCGGCAAAATCGCAAACAAGTTGACGATCTGCCCAGATTTGCAACGAAGCAAAAGTAGAACTCGATTGCCTCAAGCTAGGGTGCTCCATAATTGCAAACAAAGACATGGATGGATAGAGCATAACAAGATTAACAAAACTCCTTTACTGATCATCCTCAAAAGAGGGACGGATCACTAGGAAACAGCATGGACATATGGCATCATGAACTAAATAATCCCAGACTTAGTGAAAACTACTAAGTCCCAGAAATCAGATTTACCGGGTGCCTCACTTTGCAAGCTTGCACAAGTCACCACACACATCCTAAAAATGCATGGGTTGCACCTCTGGAAAGATAACAAAATCCTTAACAAAACATCTATAGGACTCATGGGCATATCATGCACACCACAATCATGGCAAAAAATGACAAAAGTCTAAGATGAACTAGCAGATCTGACAATTAACTCACGAAGGCCTCTTCTAACAGCATTTCGGGCATCAAGATGAACTCAAATTAAAATGATGCAATGTAATGAAATGATTTACTCGTTGAGGCGAACATTTTGATATACTATATGTCCAAATCGGAGCTACGGATGCGGAGAAAAGGCAGGTCAAAGTTAGCACAAAAATTAGGGTTCGGAGGAGAAAGTCAACCCTCAAAATTCCAGATCTCAGATCTGAAATTACTATTCACCGAGCGCGCCGTTCGAGGTTTCTCGGCCGGCGATGGCGGTGATGGCCGGAGATGGAGGGGGGAGGCCGGAGAGGGCGGCGAAGCCGGCCGGTGGCGCGCGGTGGCTCGCGGCACCGGAGCGCGTCGGGCGGCGTGGAGGCGGCGGTGGTCGCGGCGAGGCGGCGGCCGGCGTCGTCGGGCGAGGCGGAGGAGGCGGCGAGCGGCGGCGAGGCAGCGGCCGGCGTCGGAGAAGGCGGCTGGGTCGGGCGGCGCGGAGCTCGGGCCCGCGGGGGCCTCGCCTGGGCCGGGCGGGCCGGCGGCGGTGGAGTGAGGCGGCTGCCACGTGTCGCGACGTGAGTGACCGAGGCGGTGGGGCGGGCGCGTCCGGTCCGTCCGGACGTTTCCGGTGACGGCGAGATCTGATTTTTTAGGGTTTCGAGAGGGGATCCGCGAATTTTTGGAGGGGGGTGTATATATAGGCATAGAGGGAGCTAGGAGAGTCCAAATGAGGTGCGGTTTTCGGCCACGCAATCGTGATCGAACGCTCTAGGACATGGAGCAGAGTTTGGTGGGTTTTGGGCCAAATTGGAGGGGTGTTGGGCTGCAACACACACGAGGCCTTTTCGGTCCCTCGGTTAACCGTTGGAGTATCAAACGAAGTCCAAATGGTACGAAACTTGACAGGCGGTCTACCGGTAGTAAACCAAGGCCGCTTGGCAAGTCTCGGTCCAATCCGGAAATGTTTAATCCCCACACACGAAAGAAATCTAGAAAAGACCACCGGAGGAGAATGAAGCGCCGGAATGCAAAACGGACAACGGGGAAAATGCTCGAATGCATGAGACAAACACGTATGCAAATGCAATGCACATGATGACATGATATGAGATGCATGACCAAGACAACAACACATGGAGACAAAGACCCGAACCCGAGAAAATAAAATAACTTAACGCCGGAAACGGCAAGAGTTGGAGTACAAATATGGAAAGTTACATCCGGGGTGTTACAGCTGGCTTATATAGAGTGCGCCAGGACCCCAGTCATCCCCCGTTACATAGAGTTCAATGTACGTAAAGAGGGAAATTACTGGTAACGTCAACATTAAAGTGATATAAATGATCCTTAAGACTACGGAGTGAACGCCTGACCGTTGCCATCCACAGTGACCTTAGATCTTCTGTACTCCGAGTGGTTTCTGATGTGGTTAAATGATTATATCTTGGTCGAATAGAATTGAGTACTCCAAGTGGAATCCCTGGTCGAGTGGGTTGCATCCTAAGGTGATTTCAGTAGGTAGAATTTGTTGTCCTTTGAATGTCTTTGACTATAGGGCAATGTCCTTGGGAAGGGTGCTTAGATTAGGTCTATTTCCCTACCCTAGGTACATGTCATCGTCAATGGGGGTGTGAGTTATCCAATCTTCTAACCCTTTCTACGATTGCCATGGGACTCCTTTTATAGATCAAGGGGTTACCACAATGGCAAAGTAGTCATTATACACTTATAAGATAGCAAACAGTGCTGTCATACCTAACTCGGCGGGCTGACAAAGCACATTAAATGCATCGCTCAATGTAACATCGTTGGTTGCCCGACAAGGCTTGCCGGCTATCTTGCCAGCTTCGCACCTTCTTGCTTGACACATTGTTGGACGGGTGTCATCTGTAGGTTTCTCTTGTATAGAATGGCTGCCATGTGGCGAACGGCTGCCGCTTAATCACCTTGCGGCTTGACACCGCACTGATCGACAACGTGGGTCGTGGTAGAGTGGTTGGTGAAGTGGTTTTGCTTCTGTGAGCCCCGGCAGGCCCTGCCGGGACGCCTTGGCTGTCCGCTTCTAAGTGTGGCCTCGCCCTTTTGCCGGGCTCACCTGCCCGGCAAGGGAGGCCTTCCCTCCGATGCTATCTTGCTTCTCTGGCTTGATCTTGGTCCCTCTAATTTGCATGTTGATCCTCCGATGCTCTTGGTTCCTTGTGCATCTTGGCTCGGTCTTGGCTTGCCCGTGCACGAGTCACGGGAAACACATATACCCCTGTCTGTTTTCCCCCACATAAGCCCCGGGCCTAAGCCACACTTGTCGCGTGGCACGTTGGGTTAGGCCCGAAACAGTGCGCGGACATGGAGCAAGAGTGGGCTGCGCACGCCGATTTGCCATGGCGACTAGTCAATCCAATTTCCACTTTGCACAATTACTGTGTGTCGTGGGGTCGTGGGACTATTGCAGTTAAGGTAAAACAGTAACTTTATGAAGTGTCGCGCCTCTGTTCTGTTTTCCCCCCTTAAAAGCAGGGAAAAAATAGAGCAGCGTGATTTGCACATCTCTTGCCCCGCTCTCCCATCTTCTTCCTCCGCAAGCGAAGCAACAGTTCCTCCTCTCGCTCTCCCCTCCGCCAGATTGCAAACGCATGGCCGTAGTCTCCAATATCCTTTCATCGCACCCTGGGCCAGCCAGACGCCTTGACATCCGCATGTTCAGTACCAACTGCAAGGTCCAAGCCAAGTTCGATGAGTGTTTCTTATCCCCCGCCCTAGATCATCTTGAGGAGCTCAGCTTTAAAGCTGGACGATGTCGCTATCTGCCACTGTCCGTGCTCCGCCTCACGCCAACGCTGCACCGCGCCAGCTTTAGCTCCTACTATCTTCCCCAGATTAATGCCACGCATGCCCTTCTTCTCCCTCAACTCAAGCAGCTCGACCTCTTCGATGGTGTCATCTCGAAGAAGGATATGGAGCAACTGCTTCGCAGCTGTACTATGCTCGAGTTGGCGTGATCCACGGGTTCATTGGCCTCCACATCGCCTCGATGAATCTCTGATGGATTTATGTGTCTTGTTGGCCCTGCCACAAGACATCAATTGGGAAGAGATCACTCCAGCTGTTCCACGTTATGGTCATTGAGAATGCACCTTTACTTGAGAGATTTCTTGGATCTAATCTAGAAGGTCCAACAAAAATCAGGGTCATTAACGCGCCGGAATTGACAGCGTTGGTGTATGCATCTGCCAAATTCTCCAAACTCTTCATTGGATCCGTAATCGTTTAGGTACAACACTCTTCTTATTCTTAGTCTTCTTGAAATTCACATTTTTAAATTTCTTCTTGATGTATTTACGACCGTCTTCCAGAAAATGATTCCCACAAGCTTGACCCAGTCTATGCGCACAGTGAAGATCTTGGCAATAAAATCTGTCGGCCCCAATGTGAATCAAGTTGTTGGATTCCATACATGCTTTCCGTGCACAGAGAAGCTACTCATCGAGGTGAAACTTCTTTCCTATTAGTAAACGGTAATCACAACATAGCTCAATTTTTTCGTAATTTTCCCAAATTACGATGACAAGTGTAGTGTTCAATACTGCATCTACGCACTGCACCAAAAGAAATGTTTTTAGTATTTTTTCTCACGTGATCACCTGCATCGTTTTTTGTGTTGTACTACTATAGTAGCCTAGGCTAGTCATAGTGGAAAGTAATTTAGACTAGTAACTCTATGGTTACCCTAAGAGCAAGTACTACCTCCGTCCTGGTTTACTCTTCCTATTTTGTAGTATCAAAATTTTGACCATAGATTTAACTGACAAAATGTTAATGCATGTCACTAAAAATTATATCGTTGGATTCATATTTGAACATAATTTCAAATGGTATAATTTTTGGTGACATGCATTGGCATTTTCTTAGGTAAATCTATGGTCAAAATTTTACACTAAATACGAGGTAGTACAAAGTGGGCTATAACGGCCCTCCGGTATGTAGGCCAAAACACGTGCCAAATTCACTTGTTATGCATTTGGCATTGATGCCCCTCCATTGCTCACCTGGTGCCCCAATCTGGATCACCTACTTTGCCCCGGTGCCAAATTAACTCACGCAATAAAAAAAACTTGCGTGGGAGAGAGAGAGAGAGGACTAAGGCAATAAAAAACACTTGTTTGGGAGAGTGAGAGGCTGGTGTAGTTCATTTGATTTATTTGTTTATACATGTGGGTCTGTGTGCACAACGGTGCCAACTCTCTCATATCGCGAGAGTGGTGCCAAAATCTTTTGATTTGACATTGATGCGTATTATGTGGCATACTTTTGATAAATATGGCATCGGACACATAGTGGAAAGCAACAAATGCCCAATCTCTTCACGTGCTCCTAGGTAAATGAGAGGAAAGAGAGAGAGAGAGAGAGAGAGAGAGAGAGAGAGAGAGTGAAAAAATATCACTAGCCAGCCAACCCTATCGTACAAGCAAATGATATTGGTACCTCTTGATGACACGACAATCTTATATAGCCAGATGCTCTAATATGTTATCTTCTTTTGCAGATAAAAAAGACCGGAAAGTGAAAAATGTGCTGCACTATAACAATCTCATAGAATGCCTTGATCTCCATCTTACAGAAATTGATTTCATCGACTACCGAGGTAGCACATCTGAGATTAAATTGGCCAGGTTCATTGTTCTGGAGGCAAGTGTGCTCAAGGTAATGAGGTTTGGCGTTCTCTGGTGCAACAATGAATGGTGTGCTGATCACCACAAGCGTCTAAGCCTAAATGACAAAGTCTCCATAGAAATTGAATTTGTGTTTGAAATATCAAGTGGCCCGAGACTCGACAATTTATTTGCCCGTTAGTGACTTGTCAGAGCGGTGGATTTTAGTTTGTACGATAATGCTAGATCCAGCTAAAGTAACGAAAGTTCTAACGTAAACTTCCTAGTAATTCCCTCTTCGTAGGTGCAGCATTACTCCTAACATTCGTAATATCAGTTTGAAACTTGTAATATTGCCGTGTCCTATTCCTGTGTTTTCAAAATCCTGCGAATCAAAGAGGTCCTGAGTTGGTGATGACGTTGTTCCTGCCATCTTTCACTAATAGTCGTCGGATCTAGATCTGACGCATACAAACCAAACTTCTCCAGTTTTGCAAAAAGATGCCTGCACTTGTTCCCAATTTACAAATAACTCATTGTCTCTCACAATCAGCCTTATCTCCTCCCCACCACATCCAGAAGGCCATGGAAAAATCTGGCGCGATGGCTGCTGCCGGCGCCGTCCACCCCCAATCTTGGTGTTCCATGCAATGCACGAGCATCTACGCACGGGAAATTATGTCGAACATGGCTAGTTGTAAGCAGGCTAGCTCTACAGCCATGATGATAGTAACTGTAGACGGTGAGGCTGACTATGGTATGCCGAACCCTACGCCTATACTCAGGTGTCATCTCCGGCGCAGGGTCTTGTCACTTGACTGTGAGGAGCAGCATGTAATAATTTGACCAACGGGTAGTACAATACTAATACATTGGTAGTACTACTACTAGTACTAGCACCACCGTATGGATTTAGTAGTGCTACTACGTCCATCTGGATTTAGTATTTGACTAGCAATATCTAGTAATGCATCTCACAAAAAATGTACTACTCCCTCTGTAAATAAATACATGGTGTATTGTTTTATTCCTTCTGGTAGATGGCTCAAATGTGAAGTCTCATCAATCAGACTACTATTTTACTCACCGAGCGCTCAGCTTTGTAAGCTACCAACAAAAAATTGCAATCAAAGACTACTATTTTACCCCGTCCATACTGGTGCATTAGTCATGTTACGAAAACCAAATAGTAATCCCAAAAAAATTTAGGTGCGGTGCATTAACTACCCACCTCGTTCCCTTTTTTGCCATGAAGAAAGAAATCACCCAATACGAGACGTGGGGTGCGTATGCATCCAATGACTTGAGACTACTCCCGCCGTCTAGGTGTATAAGGCTAGTCATAGTGGGGAGTAACTTATACTAGTGTCATGTACATGACACTAGTCTAAGTTACTAGTACCTTCATAGTGCAAAGTAACATAGTACTAGTGCCATAGATGCCATCATTTATTAGCTTGTAGACTCATCATTTCTTGGGAAGCGCTATGTTACAGTAACATATTATGTTACTCTAAACACCTCTCTCCTTTTTGAAGTGTGTTATGTTACTACCTAAGTTACTCCCACTATGACTAGCCCAAGTCATCTTAGAGCAAGTGAAAAAGAGGAGTGGGCTCTCATGCAAGAGCCTAGCTATATGCGGATTCCTAGGCCGATACGTACAATAAATATGAAGAAAGAGAGAGAGAAGATGAGAAAAAGTAGTACTCTTACAGTCAGCCTTATAGCTAACCTTATTGTATGAGTGGCAACAAGTGATGGCTCTATATGACATGGCAACATCATATAGCCTGCAGCTGGCTATACTATTAACCATGCTCTTAGGTTGTGCAACGAGACCAAGACGAAGGGGAAAGCGAGAGAACTTAATGTCTTTTTGCTAATTAATAGGATTACATGAAATGAACTAACCACTGCATGTCATGTTTGGTAGTCTCAAGTCATTGAAAGCATGCACGGCCCACATCTTTCATTGGTTGATATGACACGAAATAAGAAACAAGGAGGGAGTTAATGTACTGCACCTAAGTGTTTTGGGATTATTTGATTTTCGTAAGGTGACTTACACAACATTTTTGGTTACATGCATTAACATTTTATTAGTTAAATCAAAGGTCAAAACTTGGCGCAAATGCAAAGGGGACCAATAAACCACTAAACATCAAAGTTCTCTCACTTGGCCGCAACTAGAGGTCTGGTGAGATGACTATACTACACTGGCACGGAAGGGGACGCAGCTTCATTGACTTACTGCACCTGCGTTTGGGTGTATGACACGTGGGCCCAATAGGTGGCTGGCCCACCTGTCATACAGCCAAAGGCAAGTGCAGTAGAGGGCCTAGGAGTAGATGGCCAACACACACGTGAATGCAACACAGTCTGCACTTCTCAAATAAAGGCTCCTGCTAGTCCAATCTACGAAATCCTATGCACCCTAACCAAGGGCAAGAGTGATCACTCGAATCGCAAGATCAGGTGAGAAGAAGTTAGACCCATGGAGGCGATGAGCGCGAGCATTAGCCGGCTGTGCCAGATGGTCCATGACGCCGGCCTGTGGCCCGGCACCAAGGAACATCTCCAGGTCATGCTTGAGGCCGCCAGGGCGAGAGGCCGCTTGGACGACAGCTTCGTCTCCTTGTTCGTCGAGGTCCTCGTCGGCTTCCTCGACAAGTTCACCGTCATCAAGAAGCTCGCGAACGACCTTGATGTACACCTCCAGCCCATGCGCACAGGCTCTGCGATGCTCGCCACCCTTAACGGCCTCTATGGTGACAACCTCTTCGATGCACTGGTGGCCCTGCGACTGCCCGCCGTCGCGTCGGAGAATGTCCACATCGAGGTCGCACTCGCCGCGCGGTGCCTGGCATAGAAAGATACCATCGACATAATCACCCACGTCCACACAAATCATCCACAAGGACGACTACGTGCCAGAGGAGGATGATAGGTCGTTGGCCTTCTTGGACCGCGGGGGAACCTTGGAGGACATTGTTCAGAAGCACGTTGAGCTCGCCGCCAACGGCGCTGCTCGTCACACATCGGTTGTTGACCCAGCGCACTAGGGCGTGAGGATGTCGTTGATGGATCTATATGTATCTTTATCTTTCCGTCAAATCCATGTAGTAGTATATGGTACTACTATAGTAATTATCTTACCTTTTGCATCAACTTCATAATTTTCGTATGTACTCCATGCATGAACCGCACCAGAACCAAACTTCTCATTACTCTAGGGAAAATCGTTATTTCTATCTATCGATCGCGCCATGGAGCAGAACCAAATTTTACAAGTTACAAGTTCAAAAGGTAAAGCCTACTGTGTTCGCATCGCACGCCCACACGGTTGGTCTGGCATGCCGCTCAAGGGGGAATGCGTGTTGTGTTGCATTTTCACTTACAAGTGGGACGGCAGTTGAGAAAACCGACTATCGGAAAAAACCCCACCCCGCCCATTGCGTGATGGCTGAGAAAATAGGATGGAGAAGAGATGGATGTAGCATGGACTCCAAGAAAATTGGTGTCAGATGGGACTCGTGTGGGTGGTGTGTGTCATACTGCTAGACGTGAATGCTAGTTATGGCCCATGCCACCCCACTATATCGAGGTGCCGGTTACGTAGAACAAATTTCCTCGAGTCCGTGCTCAGCCCTCCTCTATCTATCTTCTCAGCCAGCCAGCAGACGCGCGGAGCCCATCGCCTGTTTTCTCACATGCGGCCCCATATGTCAGTGAAAACACAAGAGGACCCACTGAACCTGCACATCTTTCACCTCGACGTGCTGGTGACGAAAAAAAAATCCAATAAAGATCTTCGGTGGCTGCTTTTGAAGTTACTCAAGAGTAGTAAGATTCTATTTACAGTTTAACCCAAGATGCACATCATGTGGCTTTTCAACTACCACTTCATTTTCTTGCATGACACGACCTGGATGGTGGAGGTCCGACGTGTCGGCAAAAGGAGGAAGAACATGACCAAATCTTCTCCACATTTAGACCAGAGGAGTAGGAAACACGGCAAGCCGTGTGCCTACATCAAACTACGTACAAGCCCACCTCACATAGTCACGCTATCACCATATTTCTCGGCCTCTGTGCGACACCTAGCTCTAGTTGATCTAACTAGAACTAACTATTGGTTGGCTCTATGTGATGTGGCAACTTCATACTACTGCAGATGCTGGCTATACTACTATGGCACTAACACTCCAATAAGTGATTCGAAAACCATTTATAAATTGTGTTTATGACATGCATATGCAAATGTACCATTCATTACATACAACAAGTCATCAACACACAACGAGAACGAGGATACATGTTGGATTATATATTAGTTCCGACAAAACATTCTAGTAAATACTAAAGTTTTCATCACACAAAAAATAACAAGCAATGAAATGAACTTCAACTCAGCCAATCCTCGGCATTGGAAACACTTGCTTTGAACCAGAAGAGTTTGCCTCGGAAGGGCCAGCTACTATCAATCTCGAGACCAATGCAGGACTCATCATCCAGGATGAAGCGGCCTATTTCATGACCCATACTGTGATAGCCATGGTAGGGAAGCATAGCAATGTCTGAGGTATAGATACAGTTGCTTCTCATAAATGTTAGTAACATTATGTCAACAACAGCTGGATCGCCTTTCACCATGATTGGATAGTTTTGTCCAAGGAACAACGAGTTTCCTCCAAGGGTATCAATACTAAACCAGGGAGAAGGTGTTGGCACTAGCACAATAGTATCCATCCCGAATACCCTACAACGGATGTTGGAATAGGTCCGGAGAGTGCAACCATGGGAGACAACACCTGCTTCCTTAGTAACATCAGCGGTGCCCTATATACAGACAAGAAGAGGTGATCCATCGGAATAAGTTGCCAGGCACCAATGAGTATATGGGTCCTCATGCTCGTGATCATCATCGTCGTCATCTCCCCCTTGGTTATAAATTTTTTCAAGTATAGGTGGTGGAATGTTCACAGGACCTTGGAAACAGAAGAAGGTTAATTATTAAAGGGAAACTAGCTAACCCGCATGCATGTGGATGAAACAATTATAATTATGGTGGAAGACAAACATACCGAAAGCATAAGGATTCCATGCAAAAACAGTGCCAAGAGTGGTGGCAGCAAACACAAGACCCTCGTATTGAATTGCATCACGGTACACATCCGTGTATAGAAACTGGTTTTTGAGCAATATCCATTAGTCAAACTATGAAGGAAGGAAACAAGCTTGTCGAAGATAGCAACAACTCCATAGTCCATTAAATCCCAAGAGCGGTCGGGAACTTGACAAATTGCTATCTTCTGTAGATGACAGTCACCATGATCATAGTTGAACATACGTAGAATACCGGTGTGCTCAACCTCTGGGCAGCCTGAGATTTTTGGAAGTGGAACCCAGTGACAAGTGTACACATTCACAAGTTCCCACTTGCAGTTGTACCCAATATAAACAACCCAATATCCATTTGCGCATGCCCAAGCCTTACGCTCAAGCGATGGCATCTTAACATCACACGTATCATTATCAAGCGGCACCAACTTGCACAAGGCGAGGCCTCCGTCGTCCGCATGCTAGTCAGCAAGGTCATGGTGCAGAAGATAGGGGAGATCAAACTTCTCCTCGACCCTTGGGTTCGTTGTAATGATGTTATTAGCTGAGTCAAGAATGGTATTGAACGAACCTACCATGCTAGCCGAGGTGATGACATTGCACCGATCAATGAGTTCCTCCATCACGTCATCATGTCGATCGGGGGAAGAATAACGGGGTCGTTTCCGGCCTATTCCCTCCATGGGGAATATGATCGAACAATGGCAGAAGGAAGGGTGAAGGCAAATGGAGAAGGGAGGAAGAGCGTGCGAAAACAGTTCCAAATCAAGAGGGAAAGGTGAAGAGTCGGTGGACGGTTGCCACGGTGCACGAAGAGGCGCCCCGTCCTACATAGACGTCCGTTCAGAAATTGTTCAAAAGGACTTGCCATCATCTCACTGACATGTTGGAACGGGAGACCACATGTCAACGAAGAGGCTAGTGGGGAGCGGACGGTTGCCACAGAGGTCACACACTAACGACAAGGTCGTCCTGTCAGACCTAGCGCCCGCGCCGGATGGCTTCCGTCCCCCACACGAGTGAAGCCACTTTGCACCCCCACACAATTGGTCAGCCACGCCGCTAGGCAAACTCCAGTGAGTGCAACTCGGATGCGCACTCGCTCAGCCCCCTTTCCCTCAATGCCTCGGCTCTACCCAACCACGGGTACGTGTTTTGCGCACCCGGCAGCCGGATTTGGAGCGGATCCGGTCGGGCTTGAGCTCGCCCGACTATGGCAGGCCACGCTGCGCCATGGACTGGCGGGGCACCGGGCTCGATGGCCCTGGCAAGGCCGCATGCAGGTACTGACTCCTCCTCTAGCCGCTCGGATCTACACCGTCAGCGGTCCGCCAGCAGATACATGAATGGCGGTCAGCCAGGCTCGGTGCTAGCCCAAAAGCTCTTCGGCGCACCGTTGCCACTCATTATGTGCGACAACTGCCCAAGGAAGGTCTTGCGCCGTGTGTCTACTACACCGGAACATCCCGGATGGGTGTTCATCAAGTGCTCAACCGATAGGGTATGTGCTACTTTAGCTTTTGTTGTTCTCTCGGATTAGACTAGTTGTGCTAACTTCAAATTTTATTGTGTAGAATGGATGTAAGTTTTGGTATTGGGAAGAAGAGTGCATCGATATATTGATAGAGAGCAATTTAGCAGTTGTTCTAGCAGTTTTAGCTAGCATAGAGGCTAGAGATGAGACTAGTGCACTTGTTGATAGAATAGAGGCTAGACATGAGACAAGATGCGAGGAAGCAACATCTACTTCTTTACACTCAAAGAAGAAAGAAGCACGCAAGATCGAGCCTTCACAGATCAACAATGATTGCATCGAGAAGGCACTAATCCAACTTACAGGAGCAGTTATTGAAGTTGGATATCTTCTAAAATGTATTCTTGTGGTTCTTGTTTTCTTTGGTCTTGCTTTTCTAGTCAAATTTTGGTGATGTATTTCCATGTACCAAAAATCAATGATGACAAAAAGATATGTGTTTGCAATGAAAAATGTACGTGGCCAAGATGTGTCCGCGCGTTGGGTGCATAGCCACCGCATTCGAGAAATGGCCTGGACATGACCCCATTGCCCTACACAAACGGAAAGAATCAGGGCAAAATGGAGGTCCATTTGGGGTCATGTGTTGGAGCTGGCCTTAGAAGTGGGACCGCAGTTGAGGAAACCGACTATCGGCAAACCCCCACCTCTCCCGCCGCATGATGACTGAGTTAGAGAAACAAGGAGGTTGAAGAGATAGTTGTAGCACGGACTCCAAGAAATATGGTGTCATATGGAAGTCGTGTTGGTGCCGTGTGCCATACTCCTGGACGTGAATGCTTGTTCTGGCCCATGCCACCCTACTATATATCGAGGATTCGAGGTGCAGGTTATGTATAGCTAACACATTAACATATGGCCCACCTCACACTGTGGCCAAATTTCCTGGAGTCTGTACTAGGTTAAAAAGTGTTCTTTGTGAGGGTGGGTGGATGGTCTCAAGTTCAAAACTTGTTGTATTACGTATACGTAGACGTAGAGATAGTGCAACAGTTTTGAAAGTTTGAACCCAAACATCAGAATGCAATTTCTACTGGACTCATCCGAGGACCTAGGATGATGGGATTCATAGCTACAGTAAAAACACCCGCCCGACGCACGAAGCATGTGAAGCTAGTACAAATAGTAGTACTATTGTTGATTGGACTCATCTGATAACCTATTGCAATGCACATACAATTATGTATTCGGAAAATATTTTTTTGCCTCGTCGCGGCACCCACTCAGAGAAGCGACTCGAAAGCCATTTATAAATTTAGTAAGGGCCTCTTTGATTCGTAGGATTTCCAAAACACAGGAATAGGAAAAACATGGGATTATAGTGGAATGTCGTCTTGAATCCTATAGGATTGTACGAGTGTTTGATTGTGCGTAGAAAAAACACAGGATTCTTTCAAAGAGGTTTGAGTGGATGGGACGTTTCCTATGAAATCTAGTGCAAATGAATCCTATGGAAAAATTCCTATGGTTTACAATCCTACGAATCAAACAACCAAGATAGGAAAAAATCCTAAGAATTAGAATCCTCCAAATTTCCTTTGAGAATCCTTTGAATCATAGAAGCCCTAAGTTTATCACGTGCATATCATTTTATTACATACAACAGGTGATCAACCCACAACGACAACGAGGATACATTATAAATACTAAAGTGTTCATCACACAACAAATAACAAGCAATGAAATGAACTTCAGCTCAACCACTCGTCGGTGTTGGAAACGCTTGCTTTGAACTAGAAGTGATTCTCTGGGAAGGGGCAGCTACTGTCAATCTCAAGACCAACGCAGGACTGATCATCCAGGCTGAAGCGGCCTATGTCAGGATGTATATTGTGATAGCCACGGTAGGGAACAATAGCAATGTCTGAGGTATAAATACAGTTGCTTCTCATAAATGGTAGTAACATTGTGCCAACAACAACTCGATCGCCTTTGACCATGATTGGATAGTTTTGTCCAAGGAAGAGTGAGTTTCCTCCAAGAGTATCAATACTAAAACGGGGAGAAGGTGTTGGCTCTAGCACAGTAATATCCATCTGAATACCCTGCAGCGGATGTTGGAATAGGTCCAGAGAGTGCAACCATGGGAGACAACACCTTCTTCCTTAGTAACATTAGCAGTGCCCTGTATACAGACAAGAGGTGATCCATCGGAATAAGTTGCCAGGCACCACTGAGTATATGAGTCCTCATGCTCGTGATCATCATCATTGTCATCTCCCCCTTGGTTATAATTTTTTTCAAATATAGGTGGTGGAATGTTCACAGGACCTTGGAAACACAAGAAGGTTAATTAGTAGAGGGAAACTAGCTAACCCGCATGCATGTGGATGAAACAATTATAATTACGATGGAAGACAAACGTACCGAAACCATAAGGATTCCATGCAAAAACAGTTCCATGAGTGGTGGCAGCAAACACAAGACCCTCGTATTGAATTGCATCACAGTACTCATCTGTGTATAGAAACTGATTTTTGAGCAATATCCATCAAGTCAAACTATGAAGGGTGGCAACAAGCTTCTCGAACATAGCGACAACACAAGCATTCCTATAAAAGAGTGGTCGGGAACTCGCCAAATTGCTATCTTCTATAGACGACAGTCACCATGATCATAGTTGAACATACGTAGAATACCGGTGTGCTCAACCTCAGGGCAGTCTGAGATTTTTGGAAGTGGAACCCGATGAGTGTACACATTCCCAAGTTCCCACTCGCATTTGTACCCAATATAAACAACCCAATCTCCATTTGTGCATTCCCAAGCCTTACCCTCAAGTGATGGCATCTTAACATCACACGTATCATTATCAAGCGGCATCAACTTGCACAAGGCGAGGCCTCCGTCGCCCGCGCGCCAGTCAGCAGGGTCACGACGAAGAAGATAGGGAAGATCAAACCGCTCCTGGACCCTTGGGTACCTTCTAATGATGTTATTAGTTGAGTCGAGAATGGTGTTGAACGAACCTGCCATGCTAGTCGAGGTGATGATGTCGCACCGATCAATGAGTTCCTCCACTGCGTGATCATTCAGATCGGGGCAAGAATAATAGGGTCGTTTCCGTCCTATTCCCTCCATGAAGAAGACGATCAAACAATGGTAGAAGGAAGGGTGAAGGAAAATGGAGGAGGGAGAAAGAGCATGCAACAGCAGTTCCAAATCGAGAGGGAAAGGCGAAGAATCGGTGGACAGTTGCCACGGTACACGAAGAGGTGCCCCGGCCTACATAGACGTCCATTCAGAAATTGTACAAAAGGACTCGCTATCGTCTCACTGACATGTTGGAACGACACCACATTCCAACGAAACATGGTGTGTAATTTCTCGTGCAAAATGCGATCTGGCCGCGTTGGCCCGAGGTGCCGGATTAGTTATCGACCTTTATTTTTTTAATGGCGTGCCGTTCAGTTTTGAAGCACGACTAACTGGTACTGTATGCTGTGAAAATATAAACTACTCTACCACTACTCCACCTCTAGTACTAGTAGTATAAAAAAGATATATAGGCTGGAGCTTCAGCGCTTTCTTGCTAAGGGCTGCCCACTTGCTTCTCACACTATCACCCTCTCTCGAGATCTACTAAAGACGGTCTCTCTCTTCCTCCTCACTGGTGGTCACAGATCCGCCGGGGAAGAAAAGCACGTGCAACATTGACGCACTCATCGCCGGCAAGCGAGGTCATGCACTGACGACAAGGCCGTCCTCTCAGACCTTGGGCCCGCATGGGATGGCCTCCGTCCCCAAGCTCGCTGCTGTAGTGTGTGCGAAGGACGACGACTACGGGCGAAGCCACATCACGCCGACCCTCAGGTATGCTACCTCTTTTCAAACCATACCCTTGTTCTATTTCCCCATCTTCCACGTTGCTGCATGTGGATCTTTTTCCACTCCACCCTCTTCCCAATTTGCTATCCTCTGCTCTGCTGGTCACGCAGACGAGAACCTTAACTTGCACTATTAAAGGAAACCCTACTTCATGCAGACTAATCCATGTCTGGGTTGAATAAGGAAAGGAAGGGAGACTGTACGGTCCAAGAGACTAGGCATCGAACCCGCATCTAGGTTGAAAAGGGGAAAATCAGTAGCTAAGGAATGATTCTCGTGTCTCTTGGTTGAAGAAGGGTAGAAAGGCATGACAACGCAATAGAGAATGACCAGGTCGATTGGTTTGTTGTCCTCACATAGGAAAAAGGTGGATAAAGAGATCAAAAATGGGACGTAATCCACATATGCTGCATGGATATCTGTTGCTCTGGGCAAACATACCTCCCTCACCACTCTATGCGTCCATGGAGGTACATCGTACTGGTGCGCCCACTGTCCGAATGGGCCTCCAATGCTATTATTGCCACTTTTTTGCTGTTAGTATAACGCCAGCGGTCAAGTCAAGCAATGCTACCGCTAAAGTGATGCCACATTTAACTAATGCCACACTTAGTCTAATGCCACCGATAAATTTAAGCAATGCCATTTAATGCCACTTCATTATTTCAGGGTTAGCCATTGATTGTGGATGTATTAAATATTTTTAGCTAAGGCATTCTAATGCTTTTGCACAACCAATATACCAATGATGAATCTTGTTAGTACCTTCAGATTTTTGCACTATTACTGCTTATAGATTACATACCTCACTTTCAAGAGATAAGTCAATTTTTTGTACAATCTCAAGAGGAAAGGTCAAGAGTGGGCACCTCCTCCTCCGACTGTTCTCTTGATTCGTTCGATCAAATTTTTATGTTTGATCGATTATCAAGATTGGGATAGCAATTTTTAGGTCCCCTCGAGTTCGAAATGAAATTTACCTTGAAGGTACATGGTTTGCAATTTTTTATATTGTCATTAGTTAATAATGCTAGTTACCTTCAGACTTTTGTATTTGTTTTGATGTTCTTGCACAGCTAGTATACCAATGCTGAAACTTGTTACCTTTACATTTTGTATTGTTAATTCTTATAGAAATCTTCCAGTGCTAGAGCTTATGGAAATTTGTTCAGTAAAACCATTGTGCCATACCCTGTAATAAAATAACTACTCTACTGTTGCACTAGCCACTGGATTAGTGTATATTTGTACTATTCGAATGGTGTTGCATTAGCGTGTGGACATATATAAAGTGTGGCAAGCTTTCCTAGATATGTGCTCAAGAAAAGTACTACATGTTTTTCTAAATACTAGACGTTTGGGTACTTTAAATTGAACTGCGAAGACGTCTTCTATTAAGGAACAGAGGGTGTAGATTTCACTCAAATTATCCCGGTAAAGCTAGTCACACCTTTGTTAAAATTAATGTTAATTATGTTATCTGAGGAGGTCTATATGTTTGTCTCTAATGCATGTCGACTACATACCTGACATCATGATGTAATGTTAAGTCATTTCCTTTTGCACAGTGTCACTGAATTGTCAAGGCGGTGATGTCATTTTATTTTAGTTGAACTGCACAAAATATGCTTAAAAGAAGAGGAAAGGTCAGGAATGGTTCAAATTTTCAGAAAAACTATGTATGCCTTACTGACATCAGCCACTGTTGCCTTATTTATTCCTTCAAACAGGTGGTTAGAAACAGTCTTGCTACCTTTTTCCATTAAGAAATTGGAATGCTTATATTTGTGAGTCTATGCTTCAACTAGTGTCGATTTTATAGTAATGACACTTTCAATATCTATGCAAACAGGGATGCTCGATTTTAGTGGAACTGCACAAAAGGTCCAAATGGTTCAACATTAGGAGCATGTTTTCTTCCAAACCTTTATATCCAATTGGTGGCGCTATGAGCTGTTCATTATGAAGGTACATGGTTTGCTACTATCTTGCTACTCTTTTTGTATTGCCATTAGATAGTAATACTAGTGGTTTGCATGTGAATTTATTGGCAGGGTGGACCTACATTGGAGGTGCAGGACAGGATTCAATGATTGTATGCTCAATTTCAGTTGTATCGATTTCACCTCTTCCATCACTGCGAACATGGATATCCTTGGTCTGATGAAGAATAGGTGCTATATTTCTGCTCTGAACTAGCAAATCAATTCAGTATGAAATTATCCAGGGCAAAACATTACTGTATCAAATTGTCAGGTCCAAAACATGACAGATGCTAAGCGCAAGAGACGTGTTTAAACCAAAAATACAAGGTGGGGTATATGTTTACTAGCTGCTTGATATTTGTGCAGACAGAGGTGTCTGCCAGTTGCTATTTGGCAAACAAACAAAGTGACGGCAATTTTGGTTGAACTCCACAAGAGAATAGTATAGTCACTGCATGCAGTGCCATTTGAAAATAGACACAGAAAGATTGGATAGTCACTTCATGGACTGCAGAAAAGTAGTACTGTACTATTTATTGGCCAACACTAGGTGCTTCATTGCTTTGGTCTAATTATACATTGTGCATCATTTTTCCTAAGTTAAAGTCTGTATTTCGAAAATAGTCTCGCCGTGTGATCGAGAGAAGACCAAATCATATTCCAGTGGATGTTCTTCCATCATGTGTGGTTCATTCTCATGGTTCCAGCTATTTGTGAAACCACTTGCGTTTGCAAGAGAAATTGTAGACTTCACAAACAAATTTTTCTTTCACTCTATACTGAATGGTGTCCAAGAGATGCGTCCATGTTAGTAGGAAGAACAAATGTTTTTTCTAGATCTTTGCTTTTGGAGCTACATATTTTTCATATGATTTGTGAATCATTGAGATGCATTAACTTGTTGATCTTATGTATGGGAATTGTACTAGTTGCTTTTGAATTTGGGCTAGTAATGTGAACATATTACAATGCCAGGCCTGTGAGTCTCGTGTGAACATTTCGAACGGATTGGCTCTTACTACTGTGCACAACATGATCCTTATTTCTGTGTTCTCAGTGTTTACAAGTTACTAACAGTTCCTTATTTCTGTTCGCTCAGTGTTTACAAGTTACTAATCGATCACTAGCTAGCCTACAAATGCACTCCTGGTAGTTTTAGTTGCGACACAAGATCCGAAGTGGCAACTTTTGAATAAAAATGCCGACCTCTGAAGAAACTGACAAGTTGCTCTGAAGAAAATGCCATGCGAATACGAAGAAACTACCAGCAAAAACGTCCGCAAATGCCTTATTTCCTAGCGAACGTTCATCAGCTAATGCGATCCTACATGTACACCATCCGACCTAATCTATCCTACACATACACTATCCGACCTACTCGATCCTACACGGATAAATAGCAGATCACGCACGTACTACCCCCTTTCCAGTTTGCAGGGCTCAATTCAAAAAATGACCTACTCGATCCTACACGATTAAATAGTGGATCACGCACGTACTACCTCCTTTCCGGTTTGCAGGGCTTAATTCAAAAATCTCACCAACCAAGGTAGATGATGAGTGGTGGAATCATTTTTGACAAGGAGGGAGTACCTCATCTGGATGATTTGAGTGCACTCATTTGACCGTCATGCCGGCGTGCGACCCAACACGGACGGGACGCACCACTGACGGGACGGGACGACACAGTCAAAATTTTAGTTTTTCTATTTTTTCCACGGCAAGCTGGCGCGCTAAGACATGCCTTCTTATGCATTGAATTTCGATGACCATCGTGTTTCCCGTGACACGCTGGTTCGCCTACCTTCCACCTATAATTAATAATTCATGGCCTTATCCGGTGGCACCATCACCCAACTCGCCCTATCCTCATAAACCCCCACCAACCCGACGCCGCTCGCCAATTATCCTCTCTCTCGCCACGTCCGCCATGCCCCCCCGTTGGCAATAGGCGACGCTGGAGGCGGTCACTGCCGGAACTAGTGTTTGGTTTTTAACCAGAAGGCAGATGGAGGGAGGAGGCATTCTATCGGTCTTTAGATGGCAATGCGGAGTATGAAGAGTTGTTGGAGCTCGACCGCCTGGCGAAGGAGAAGCGTATCACCGATTCACGTGGCCAGCAGGACATGGAGCAGCAGCGCACCAACAATCTAAGTCGCAAGCAGAGCACCCGCAATTGGGCCGACTACGTGGAGGTCGGCGCCCGGAAAATAGCCCTGGAGGTTGTCGGGCACGCACGCATTCGCGACACCGAATTTTACTACCAGCTCGTCAAGTAGGTTTCCCTCTTAGAAGCCGAAGCTTCGGTGGACCACGCCGGTATGGAAAGGGCCAACATGTGCGAGCAACGCACCCTATCGCACCTCTGGCAAGTCCGGGGTGAGGCGGAGGACGCCCGTGCCGGCGTTTAGCATGTACCGCAGATGGTGGCCGACATCGTCTAGTTAGCTAGGGGTAATTTAGTACTTGTACACTACTAGAGTATTAGTGGGAGTAGATAGTTGACTTGGGTATGATGGTTGTCAACGTGGAAGTTCAGTACTCTATATCTAGATCAGACATGTTACTTTGCTCTGAATGTTGAATTTCCATTTGAACGTATGGAATGGGCTATTATTTTTTTAAATGGGTTGTATTTGTCCACCACGGGTTTAGAGGCTGACTTGTGGGCCTACCAGGTTGACGAGTACACAATCAGGAGATGCTTGTACATGGAGAGGATGACAGTAGGGACCCACCATGCTCATGGTAGTACACAAGCAAGTGCCTCCTTATTTCAAGCCAATAAAAAAATGGCTCCTCCTAATGGATTTCTGATATCTGGGTTCCATGCCATTGTCAACGTAGTCAATAAACGAGAGAATTGCACAACGAGCGGCTGACACCAGGGGGCCAGCAGCTCGCCCAGTTATCTTTGTTTTGGGTTAATTTGATAAATGCCACTCCAAATGTAGTGATTCTGAGAAATGCCACTGCAATTTCCAAACTTTGAAAAATTCCATTTCATGCCATTTCCACTGGCATTTTTCGAAGTCTGGAGTGGCATTTTTCAAAGTATGCAAAAATTGCACTGGCGTTTTTCAAAGTTTGCAAAAATTGTAGTGGCATTTTTCAAAGTTTGGAAATTGCAGTGGCATTTTTATGAATAGCCATAATTGGAGTGACATTTATCTAATTTGTTTTTGAGACGGAAGCAGGGTGTCAAGTTGGCTGTGCGGGGCACTCTGGCCTGTCTAGATAGCCTTTTCTTTTATGTTTACCACATACCAGCCTAGTAGTTTTTTTCTTTCTAAAAATGGGTAGCCCAGTTTTTTGTGCTTTGTCAGGCCTGTTGGGCTGCAAATCTTTCAAGACAAGGAGAGCTTCATTCGGCTGGCCCAGAAAATGGCCTATCAGTAATGAGAAATGGGTTGTACATTTTAAAAATACATCAAACCGACAATTAGTTTCATTATTTTTCATTTCATGATTTTAAATTCCATTGATTTTTATGCGTGGAAAATTTGTTGGATTTTATATTGATATACATTTATTTTTAAAATTAGTTTGAATGTGACTTGAAATTTTGGGATTAAAAACAGTTCAGACCACACCGAAATATGCAAACATTCATATAATTTTTTAACCGTAGCCACAATATGGGCTGTAATGCTAATAAAAAGAATATGGGATCCAAAAAAACTTAAGAATTAGAAAATGGGCTGTAAATTATTAGAAATAATGGTAGATGGGTTGTATGCTATTTTCCATAGATTTGAGGCACAAGCAGTGACTGTTGGATGTCCATCCAACGGTCGTCGTGCTTCTTCAATCTCTACTCTTCCTGCTCCATCCGCTCAAACAAGCGCTGGCGAGACTGCCTGCTCCCTCCTCCCGTGGCCGGCTGTGCTGCCGCGTAGGCCTCACCACCCCATAGTACTCCCATCGCTGGCCTAGCCATCCCTCTACTCACCCGCACCTGCTGTTATTCTCCGGCGACGGCAGACGAACCAGTAAACCCTTGTACGCTCCTACACGTGGGAAACAACTCTCGAGTGTTCCCTGGCTCCGTGTTGTTCCCTTCCTAGGTCTCGCCGTCATCCACCGCCCTGGTGCTCTCGGCGTGGCGTGGTCAACATGGTCAACGAACGACATCCATCGGAAGTGGACTGTAGGTTGAGAGGCTGACAGCTGGGTCCACAGCCGCACGCAAGGAAACGCCTCCTTATTACGCGCAAAATAATGATTCCTCTGCCTAACAGCTGGGACCCACCGGAAGGGCCTCTGTAGTTCACGAAAAAAAATGTTGCCCCCGCTGACAGGTCAGACCCACCAGCTAAATCTTCGCACCCAAGGAAGTGCCTCCTTATTACGCAAAAAAATGAATACTCCCCCTGCTAGCTGGGACCCACCATAGTGGGAGGCTGACTTGTGGGCCTACTAAGATGACAGGGACAGAGGGCTTTGTCAACTTAGTCCATATGAACGATTCTAGCTCCAGTGACCGTACCATGTCCATCCAACGCCCGTAGTGCTTCTTCAACCTCTGGTCTTCTTGCTCCAGCCGCCCAAACCAGCGTCGGTCGTGTCGCGTGCTCCTGCCTCCCATGGTCGGCTATGATGCCGCGGAGGCCTCACCGCCCCCTACTAGTCCCACCACTAGACAAGCCATCCACTCAACCACACCCCTATTATTCTATGACGACGGCAGCCTCACACCGCAGTCGAACCAGTGAACCCTCGTACTCCTCTCCGCATGGGCTTCCACTGCCGCGTCTTCCCCGGCTCTGCGTCATCCCCTTCCTAGGCCTCGCCGTCATCCACCGCTCTGGTGCTCTCGGCGCGGCGTGGTCAATGTGGTCAAGGAATGACTTCCATCAGAAGAGTACTATACATGGAGAGGCTGATAGCTGGGTCCTCGGCCGTAGCAAGGAAGTGCCTCCTTATTACATGCAAAATAATTATTCCTTCACCTGATAGCAGGGACCCACAGGACGGGCCACCATATTTTGTGAAAAAGGGTTTCCCCCTGACTGCTGTGACCCACCAGCAACATCTTCGCACGCAAGGAAGTGCCTAACAGTCGGGACCCACCTGGTCGAAGCGTACGTAGCGTTGTTGAAAGTGCAACTATCCCTAGGTGGTTTTGGTAATTCATAACAACATATAGCTCATTGAGCTAATGCTATTCCAAGATGATTATTTTAGAAAAGCTCAATGATTGGCATGGCATGGATATGAAAGTGGAACCCTCAAAATGCTAAGGACAATGGATTGGCTTAAGCTCAAAAGCTCAAGACTCTTCATTTTATATTTTAGTGATCCAAGATCACATTGAGTCCATAGGAAAAGCCAATACTATTAAGGAGGGATGAGGTGTTGCTTAATGAGCCTCTTGCTTCATGTGCTTAGTGATACGCTCCAAAACCCTCAACTACTTTCCCATATCCACATATGACCTAAACTCTAAGCCAAACTCGGTCCTACCGATTTTTCCTATCCGGCGCCACCGAGTTTCACTTGTCATTAGCCACTGCCAAACCCTAGCAATTCGGTTCTATCGATAAGGATCTCGGTCCCACTGAGATGGGGTTGCAAACTCTCTATTTCCCTTTCGTAACTTTTCGGTCCCACCGAAAGAGCGAATCGGTCCCACCGAGATTGCAATGTAAACTCAGTGTTTCCCCTTTGTAACTTTTCGGTCTCACCGAGTTCCACTCGGTCTCACCGAAAGAGCAAATAGGTCCCACCGAGTTTGCCTGACCAACTCTCTAGTTAGCTAATTACCAAATTCGGTCACACCGAGTTTGTGTAATCGGTCTCACCGAGATTACGTTATGCCCAAACCCTAACTGAATCGGTCCTACCGAGTTGCATGTCAGTCCCACCAAAATTCCTAACGGTCACTAGGTTTACTATTTCGGTCAGACCGAGTTTATTGATTCGGTCCCACCGAGATTGGAAAACTGTGTAACGGTTGGATTTTGTGTGGAGGCTATATATACCCCTCCACCTCTTTCTCATTCAGCGAGAGAGCCATCAGAACACACACATCATTCCAACTCATTTGTTCTGAGAGAGAACCACCTACTCATGTGTTGAGACCAAGACATTCCATTCCTACCATATGAATCTTGATCTCTAGCCTTCCCAAGTTGCTTTCCACTCAAATCTTCTTTCCACCAAATCCAAATCCTATGAGAGAGAGTTGAGTGTTGGGGAGACTATCATTTGAAGCACAAGAGCAAGGAGTTCATTACCTACACACCATTTGTTACTTCTTGGAGAGTGGTGTCTCCTAGATTGGCTAGGTGTCACTTGGGAGCCTCCGACAAGATTGTGGAGTTGAACCAAGGAGTTTGTAAGGGCAAGGAGATCGCCTACTTCATGAAGATCTACTGCTAGTGAGGTGAGTCCTTCATGGGCGATGGCCGTGATGGAATAGACAAGGTTGCTTCTTCGTGGACCCTTCGTGGGTGGAGCCCTCCGTGGACTCGCGCAACCATTACCCTTCGTGGGTTGAAGTCTCCATCAATGTGGATGTACGATAGAACCACCTATCGGAACCACGACAAAAACATCCGTGTTTCCAATTGCGTTTGAATCCTCCAAACCCTCCTCTTTACATTCTTGCAAGTTGCATGCTTTACTTTCCGCTGCTCATATACTCTTTTGCATGCTTGCTTGAATTGTGTGGAGATTGCTTGACTTGTGCTAAGATAGCTAAAATCTGCCAAGAACTAAAATTGGGAAAAGGCTAGATTTTTATTTGGTCAAGTAGTCTAATCACCCCCCTCTAGACATACTTTCGATCCTACAAGTGGTATCAGAGCTTTGGTCTCCATTTGCTTTGATTTCCATAGCTTTTGGTGGTCATAGCCTTGGTTTCACAACCTAGGAGAGTATGGCGTCTAGCGAGGGAAATTATCACCGTAGAGGTCCTTACTTTGATGGCACTAATTTTGCTAGTTGGAAGCATAAGATGAAAATGCATATTCTTGGACATAACCCCGCCGTTTGGGCTATTGTGTGTATTGGCTTGCAAGGTGAATTCTTTGACGGGAAAGAACCGAACCGTGAAGCCACCGCGGAAGAGTTGAAAATGTTGCAATACAATGCTCAAGCTTGTGATATCCTCTTCAACGGATTGTGCCCCGAAGAATTCAACAAAATTAGCCGTCTTGAGAATGCAAAGGAAATTTGGGATACTTTGATTGATATGCATGAAGGTACCGACTCCGTCAAGGAATCCAAATTGGATGTGCTTGAAAGTCAACTTGACCAAGTTCAAGATGAAGGATGGTGAAGGTGTCGCTGAAATGTACTCTAGGCTTGCTCTCATCACAAATGAGATTGCCGGCTTAGGAAGTGAAGAGATGACCGATAGATTCATCATCAAGAAGATCCTAAGAGCCTTGGATGGAAAATATGATACCGTGTGCACATTGATCCAAATGATGCCCAATTACAAAGATCTCAAGCCAACGGAAGTGATTGGAAGAATTGTTGCTCATGAGATGTCACTTAAGGATAAAGAGGAACTTCACAACAAGTCAAGTGGTGCCTATAAAGCCTCATGTGAAGCCCCTACATCATCAAGTGAGAAACAAGACTTCAATGAAGAATTGAGCTTAATGGTGAAGAACTTCAACAAGTTCTACAAGAATAGAAGCAAAGATAGAAGCTCCAAATCAAGGTCCTACAATGACAAAAGATCTTCTAGTCGAGAGCGAAACTGTTACAATTGTGGAAGACCCGGACACTATTCCAATGAGTGTACGGCTCCCTACAAGAGAAGAGAAGATTCTCCAAAAAGAAGAAGCAAAGGATCACCACCAAGAGAGAGAAGGAGTAGAGATGATCGTTATGAACGAAGATACTCACGGAGAAGCAAGGATTCGGAAAGGAAGGAAAAATCATCAAGGAGCTACACAAGACGAAGACATCAAGCTCATGTTGGTGAATGGGTATCCGGCTCCGACTCCGACAGCCACTCCGAGAGAAGTTATCACTCCGACTCCGAAGATACTCAAGATGAAGGTGTTGCCGGTCTAGCACTTGTGTCAACCAACTCCTACGACATATTTGACTCACCAAATGAAGGAATTGGAAGATGCTTCATGGCCAAAGGTCCTAAGGTAACACACCCCGAGTATGTTGATTTCAATAGTGATGAAGATGACTTGTTAGGTGATGATTTGCTTGGTGACAACTCTAGTGATGAATACTATGATGAAAGACCAATTAATCATGCTAATCAAGATAAAACGAATGACAATGATAAGGAGAAGATTGAGGCTCTAACTAAAGAACTAAAAACTCTTAAGTTAGCTCATGACACTATCTTCGAAGATCATCGAGAACTTTTAAGAGCTCATGAGAAACTACGCTTTGAAAAGCTCAATCTTGAGCAAGAGCATGAGTTCTTAAAGGCAATCAATGATGATCTCCGCAAGAAAAGTTCTTCTTACATTGCCAAGCGTTTACTCTTGTGGGTGGTTGCTTCTTCGTGGACCCTTCGTGGGTGGAGCCCTTCGTGGACTCGCGCAACTGTTGCACTTGGGTGGAGCCCTGTGTGGACTCGCGCAACCGTTACCCTTCGTGGGTTGAAGTCTCCATCAACGTGGATGTAAGATAGCACCACCTATCCGAACCACGGGAAAAACATCCGTGTCTCCAATAGCGTTTGAACTCTCCAAACCCTTCCCTTTACATTCTCGCAAGTTGCATGCTTTACTTTCCGCTGCCAATATACTCTTTGCATGCTTGCTTGAATTGTGTGATGATTGCTTGACTTGTCCTAGAATAGCTAAAATCTGCCAAGAACTAAAATTGGGAAAAGGTTAAGTTTTTATTTGGTCAAGTAGTCTAATCACCCCCCCCCTCTAGACATACTTTCGATCCTACAGTTGTCATTCTGGTCGCGAACGCATACGTACATACTGGTCGATCAGTCTGTCTGCAGGTTGCAGCGATGAACCGCGCCCGTGTAAGGAAGGGCACGTGTCGTAGTAGAGGTGCACACGTAGCATGTCCCGCAGTCCTGTTAATATCATGTACACATACGTACAGTGGCCAGGGTGCAAGAAAGTAAATACGGCCACGTACGTACATATGGGCGGGGTCTCGAACACCTACTCGCGCATACGTATGGCCAGGGCTCGTGTACATGGCTAGGTCGGAACGGAGAAACTGCGACGTCGTCTTGTTCATGGGGAGGCAACGTAATGCGTCGAGTTCATCCGTAGGCAACAGAATAAGTCGTGTTCATCAGGAGCCAATGGGCTTGGACGGAACAGCCGATCAAAACGAGGCCCGGCGTACCGTAGAACGGAGGAAACAACCTTGTGTTCGACCGTCCACGGTTGAAACGGGACCCTGTTCATCGGGACGGGTCTGGCGTACCACAAAACGGAGGAAACGAACTTCTCTTGGACCTCCTACGGTCGAAACTAGGTCATGTTGATCGAGAGGGTGTGGCGTACCGCAAAACAAAGGAAACGGACTTGTGTTGGAGCGCTACGGTCGAAACGGGGTCCAGTTCATCGGGAGGGTTGTGGCGTACCGCAAAACAGGACTCCACGGGATACTGTTCATCTCCACCATCGACCTCCTCCAGTCTCCACGGGCTACTGTTCATCCACCGTCGACCTCCCCCAGCCTCCACCTGCGACTGTTCATCCACGGGCTCCTGTTCATCCAGCCTCCACCGCTCCTCCACTGGCTACTGTTCAACCAGCCCTCTCCATGGGGTCCTGTTCAACCACCCCTCCACTGGCTACTGTTCAACCAGCCCTCCACGGGGTCCTATTCATCCAGCCCTCCACGGGGTCCTGTTCATCCACTCCCAACCGGCTTTATCGGGGTCCTATTCATCCAGCGGCAACGACCTCTACTACCACGGGGTCATGTTCATCCAACCCCACACCGGGAAGTGTTCATCCAAACCCCCCAACAACGCTCACTATTCATCCAGAAGCAGCATCGATCGGCTTTAGTTAGCAGTAGAGTGGCGAAGGAATCGCTCGATCGGGTTCAGTTAACAGCCATCGATCGATCGCTTGGGTACAGTAACGCGTATCCTATAGTGCAATCGCTCAGATTTAGTAGGCGAACGCCTCGCTCGGGTTCAGTTAGAGCCCAATGCCTCACACCCACACGCGTACATGTACGAGAGAAACGTGCATCGCTCAACCCCCGACCACTCATAGTAACCAGTAACTCCATGATATTTTCCTCGCCCTCGCTTCTACCACGGTTTTTTCCATCATGGATGGACCGAAGAATGTCGTGCAGCTGCGTCTCCGACCCGCCCAGGACGAAAATCCCATTTTCTGTCATGATTTTTTGTCATAGAAGTACGAGCCCACCACATCGATGATGATATCGGGTTTTGTCACAATTATCGTCATAGAAGTGTCATAAGCATGACAGGAAAAAAATCGTTTGGCCCAAAATGTCACGGATGTGTCTTTTTTTGTAGTGATATGTCGTGCAGTGCGGTGCTCACTTATTAACTATTTTTTAATTAGTTGTCGTCTTCAATTAACTGTTTGGTTCAATTCTGCAAATGTGATGTTCAATTCTTCAAGCTACAATTTTGTATTGTCTTCCATGTGAGAAATAAATCAAATTTATCTTTACAAAATAGATGAGAAATGAATACAATTGCTATATTTCCAAGTTTTCAAGCATGCTTGGTTTGATTATACACTGTGCAATGTGGTGCTCAGTTAACGTTTGGTTCATTTGTGTTGTGGTGTTTAGTTAATTGTTTTGTTCAATTTTGCAATGTGATGTTCAATAGTTGTGGTTGCATTCTGTTATTGTATACCATTTGAGGAATAAATTGAATTTGGTTGTAGTAAATACATGAGAAACAAATACAATTGCTATATTTCCTAGTTATTAATCATGCTTCGTTTGGATAAATGGATTTTCCATGTGGCTTTAATTAATCTGATGAATCTGCAATGTGCTTATTTTTCATCAACATATTTTATTGATAGCATGCGAACCCTTACTTAACATGATGACTAACTACCTTATATGTGTTGCAGAGAAATAATGGGAAGCACTGAGTTTACAATCGAGGTTAGCACGTGCATGGTCTGTTGTCTAACAGTACAATATTGTGAAATTGCAGGAACCATTCTAATATTTAGGTTTTTAACAATTTGGTCTTGCACATGTAGGTCCTGTTGTCAGAGGTTTTGACCCACTGTTCGACCCTTTTTGCATATGGGGAAATGAGTTGTCCATGAATATCAATCAAGTCAAGAAACTCAGAAAGATTGATAGGATAAAGAAATTAGCGACAAAAAATAACAAGATCTTTGTCTGCACAATGAAGAAGACATCAGTTCACTAGGAGATGGTACTAACTATTATACCTTGCCTTTTTATTCCTTTGCCCCATTTCCAATATAGAGAAGATATTTATGCACATCCTTATTTTCAGGCCTTTCCAAAGCAGTTCACTGATGATTACCTCTCAAACCACCTCTATGGTCTGGAGGCAAGGAAGGTTTTCATACAACACCCACGGTTCAATATTGAAGTGTTCCTGAAGAGGACGAAGGACGGACGGTCAATCATCCGCGGGCACTGGCCTAAAGTTGCAAAGACCTTCAACATGAATGAAGGCTCAATATTCGCCTTCCGCTTCAGCAGTTTTCCAGATGAGATGCATCTGTCTATATACCGTCTATGATGCTAATTTCGAAAGGTTCTACATGTTTCATGTGAAACTTGGTGCTGGTGCAGTTGTGTAATGGGGTAGCTGAGTCCTGAAGCTATATCATGTTGTATTCTGATGTATTTCAACTATGAAATCCTGCTTCCTTAATATGGAAATGAAATATATTATGTGCTTAATATGAATGTCAATTAGACTAATAAATTGATTATTAATAATAGGGGCAATTAGCCTGCTAATGGCGAATTAGCCTGCTAATTGGGTTTTGATATTGCAAACGGTTATTCAGAAGATACCGTGGGCAATGACCTCAGGCAACGCACACAATTTCTAGGAATAAACCATGTTGGATCAATGAACATTCACACACGACCTTCTCTTGAAAACTATTTGCGTTATGCCACCTTGCGCAAATGTTTACCACATAAAAACTGTGTGTGATGGACAGCCTCTCCCACACAGTTTCTTCTACGCACCATGTGTGATGCATTCAATAACGCAAACAATAAAAATGTTAATATCGTGTGCAATGGCAACGCTATCACAAACGATTTAGCAGGGAAATTGTGTGTGCTGTACTTTGGAACGGAAACGTTTTCGCTGGGTCGACTGTGTGGGATGTACATACGAACGGAAATGTTTAGCGGGGACTAACTCTGTGGGATGTACTTGCGACCGGAAACAATTTCGCCTGTATAATTGTATTTTTTAGCTCTATTGTACGTATTATCGTATTTGAGCGCTCGCCGGTCGCACACGACCTCATTTTGCTGAGTGTAGGATCGAAAGTATGTCTAATGGGGGGTGATTAGACTACTTGACCAAATAAAAATCTAGCCTTTTCCCAATTTTAAGTCTCGGCAGATTTTAGCAACTTATCACAAGTCAAGCAATCAACCTACACGTGCAATTCTAAGAGTATAGCAGCGGAATGTAAATCATTCCATATAAAGGTAAAGGGGAGGAGTTTGGAGGGAGCAAACACAATGTAGACACGGAGATTTTTGGCGTGGTTTCCGATAGGTGGTGCTATTGTACATCCACGTTGATGGAGACTTCAACCCACGAAGGGTAATGGCTACGCGAGTCCACAAAGGGCTCCACCCATGAAGGGTCCACGAAGAAGCAACCTTGTATATCCCACCATGGCCGTCGACCACGAAGGACTTGCCTCACTATGGTAGATCTTCACGAAGTAGGCGATCTCCTTGCCCTTACAAACTCCTTGGTTCAACTCCACAATCTTGACGGAGGCTCCCAAGTGACACCTAACCAATCTAGGTGACACCACTCTCCAAAAAGTAATAGATGGTGTGTTGTGATGAACTCCTTGCTCTTGTGCTTCAAATGATAGTATCCCCAACACTCAACTCTCTCTCACAGATTTGGATATGGTGAAAAGATGATTTGAGTGGAAAGCAACTTGGGGAAGGCCAGAGATCAAGATTCTTGTGGTTGGATTGGAATATCTTGGTCTCAACATGAGTAGGTGGTTCTCTCTCAGAAAATGAGTAGTGGAAGTGTAGGCACATTATGATGGCTCTCCTCACAAATGGAGGGTGGGTGGAGGGGTATATATAGCCTCCACACAAAATCTAACCGTTACATACAATTTACCAAACTCGGTGGGACCGAATACTGAAACTCGGTCAGACTGATTTAGTTCAAAATGTGAACGTTAGGATTTTCAATGGGACCAACATGTCAACTCAGTGGGACCGATTGTGTTAGGGTTAGGGCATAACATAATCTCGGTGGGACCGATCACATGAACTGGTGTGACCGATTTCTGTAATAGGAAAACAGAGAGTTGGTCAGGCAAACTCGGTGGGACTGATCGCTCAGTTCGGTGAGACCGAAACGTTACGAAAAGGTAACAGAGAGTTTGCATTGCGAACTCGGTGGGACCGATCACTCCTTTCAATTAGGCCGAAATGTTACGAAGGGAAACAGAGAGTTTGCAATCCCATCTCGATGAGACCAAGATCCCTATCGGTGAGACCGAACTGATTAGGGTTTCTAGCTATGGCTATGTTAAATGAACTCGGTGGCGCCGGATAGATCAAATCGGTGGGGCCGAGTTTGACTTTGGGTTTGGTACATATGTGGATATGAGAAAGTGGTTGAGGGCTTTTGGAGCATATCACTAAGTATTTTGAGAAAGCAAGCCATTAAGCAACACCTCATCCCCTTTTAACAGTATTGGCTTTTCCTGTGGACTCAATGTGATCTTGGATCACTAAAATGAAAATGTAGAGTCTTGAGCTTGAGCCAATATGTGTCCTTAGCATTTTGAGGGGTCCACATCTCTAGTCCAGGCCATGCCAATCATTGAACATTCTGAAAAGATCATCTTGAATGGATATTAGTTCAATGAGCTATATGTTGTTAATAATTACCAGAACTACCCAGGGATTAGTTGCACTTTCAATCTCCCCCTTTTTGGTAATTCATGACAACATATAGATCAAAGCTTCAACAAATGATAATAAGAATGTACATCGTCACTTTGAGAAGTATGTGATAGGCAGGAGCTCCCCTAAATTTGTGCGTTATTTAAAATTTGCTTTTGAATGCAAATGCAGAATCGATTCGGATCATGGGTTACTCTCCCATGTCACATACATCTTGGTGGAGCGCTCAAAATGATCTCCACAAAAAAGACACATTCATGACATTTTGGGCCGAACGAAATTTTTTTCTGTCATGCTTATTACACTTCTATGATGATAATTGTGAAAAAAACCGGTATCATCATAGATGTGGTGGGCTCCTAATTCTATGACAAAAAATCATGACAGAAAATGGGATTTTCATCCTAGGTGGGCCGGAGACGCAGCTGCATGACATTCTTTGGGCCGTCCATGACAAAAAAACCATTGTAGAAGCGAGGGCAAGGAAAATATCGGGGGAGTTACCAGTTACGGTGGGTGGTCGGGGGCCTAGCGATGTGCGTTTATCTCGTACGTACACGCGTGTGTGCGAAGCATTGCGCTCTAACTAAACCCGAGCGAGGCGTTGGCTCTAACTGAACTCGAGCGATTGCACTGTAGGCTATGCGTTACTGAACCCGAGCGATCGATCCCTTGCTATTAACTGAACTCGAGTGATCCCTTCGCTACTGCTGCTAATTGAAGCCGATCGAACCCTGCTGACTCCTTCCATGGATGAACAGTGATCGTTGTTGGGGGGGGGGGTTGGATGAACAGTTCCCGGTGGGGGTTGGATGAACAGGACCCCATGGTAGTAGAGGTCGTTACCGTTGGATGAACACGACCCCGATTGAGCCGGTTGGGGGTGGATGAACAGGACCCCATGGAGGGATGGATCAACAGGACGACCCCGTGGAGGGCTGGTTGAATAGTAGCCAGTGGAGGGCTGGATGAACAGTAGCCCGTGGAGGGGTGGTTGAACAGGACCCCTTGGAGAGGGCTGGTTGAACAGTAGCCGGTGGAGGAGCGGTGGAGGCTGGATGAACAGGAGTAGGTGGAGGCTAGAGGAGGTCGACGGTGGATGAACAGTAGCCTGTGGAGGCTTGAGGAGGTGGATGGTGAAGATGAACATGCCGGCGTTATGGGAACGGGGGTCCCCAGACTTGCCTGCCTGCGGCCCACGGCGTGGCTGAGCCAGCAGGCCGTACGACCCATCTTCACCAACAAAGCATCCAAGACCCTCGCAAGGCGGACGATGCAAGACCTCCTCTGGAGTGGCCTAGCTAGGCAGGCTCACGAGGAGCGGTGATATCAAGGCGAGGCTCACCTCACGAGGCTCTCGTGACGTGAGCCATAACGATCGACACTAGGCGGGCGCCAGGCGGGCGCAACGTCCTTGTTTCCTCTTTGGTGCAAAGGAGGCAAGCGCAGCCACGGAGTACCAAGCCATCAGGCAAAGGTTGCCATGCTGGTGCAACAAGACCAAGACCATGGACTGCAAGACGGAGGTGATCGTGGAGCCCAAGACGACGTCACCACCAGAGCTTTGTGCAGATGAAGACTACTTTTGTTAGGATAACTTGTACTAGCTGCCCCCTTCAAATTAGCCCGCCATTGTTGGCTCCCTTCTCGCTCGATATTTGGGAAGAGGACCAGGGCCTCTATAAATAGGACTATCCACCCTAGTAGGAGGGGGATGATCTCATCTTAGCTGAAGAGACACACCACAAGCTCACACGCGCAAGAACAGCTCAACCTCAGGAGGCTGTTCTTCCCTTGTATTGTTCATCATCAGCCCTAGAGGCAATCCACCACCACCACACTAGAGTAGGGTATTACACCACAACGGTGGCCCGAACCAGTATAAACCTCGTGTCTTTCTGTGTTGAGAGTTCGTCAAGTTCGTCCATGAGATCTAGTGAACTAGAGCGTTGATCGGCAGGAGGGAAAGACTTCGCGCGCACCCCAGTGTTCGAACCTTAAGGGTTTGCCGGAACCCCACATCCGACATTTAGCGTGCTAGGTAGGGGTGTGCCGTAGCTTCCTTTCCGTCACTCCGTCGCTCCGTCATCTCCATGGCGGACGCTCGCCGTGCTCGAGCTGAGCGTCGGGCTGCCCTCGCCGCCCGCGTCGCTAAGACGGCTCCCGTCGGCGGGCCACCTCGTCGTTCTCCGTCCCCCGCCGCCAACGCTGCCACCGGCCTAGTGGGAAACGAGCAGCAGGCGTCCTCACAGCATCCTTCGGTGCGGTAGGACGGCCGCACCGCTATTCCATCACTCACCCCAGCTGGTTCTTCGTCTCACGCGCACCGCGCTCCCATGGAGGCACGGGCCGCGCTCATCGCGGCGAACGAGCTCCTACATTACCGCCCTGTCGACGACGTCTATGAGGAGTGGCCCGACCGCGTCGCCGAGCTCGACCGTGCCGCGGGGGGCTCTCTGGCACTGTCCCACTCTCTGCCTCCCCCTCAACAGGCCACGGGCGACGGGGCTCATGGCGTGCCTCCACCGCCTCGACCCGAAGACGGTGCCTTGGCGCCAAGGCGCGCACCTCCGTGGCATGATCCACCACGCCCGGTGCCCGCACGTGAAGAAAGGAGCTGCCAAGTAATCCCGCGGCCATGAGAAGCTGCACCAGCGCTCCCCGCGCCACCTCGTCAAGACCACACGCCGCCTGCAGTGGCACAACGCGGACCTCGTCAAGACCAAGCTCTGCCTCCGAAGCGGGCCTCGGCAACCACGGCAGGCTGCCGCGCCTTCACCCCTGAGCTGTGTAGCGTTGCCTGGCCAGGCAAGTTCAAGCCAGATCTGCCTCCTCGGTACGACGGCACCGCTGACCCCGCGGAGTTCCTGCAGCTCTATGAGTTTAGCATCGAAGCGGCCAACATCCACGAAAAAGTCATGGCGAACTGGTTTCCCATGGCTCTCAAGGATGGGGCCCGCTCCTGGCTCCTGAACCTGCAGCACGGCTCGATCTCCTCCTGGGACGAGATGCGCGACCGCTTCATCGTCAACTTCCAGGGCACTCGTTACCGCCCACCGGTCGCGGGCGATCTACGCGCCATCAAGCAACAGCCAGGAGAGACCCTCCAAAAGTACATCCAGTGCTTCAACAGCACCTGCCTCAAGATCCCCAAGGTCATGGACGAGGCCATCATCTCCGTGTTTTCTGACGGCGTCTGCGACGTCAAGATGAAGGAAGAGCTGGCTATCCATGAGGAGCTCTGCACATCTCCGGAGCTGTTCAACCTGGCAACCAAGTGCGCAAGAGCTAAGGAGGGGCGCCTCTCTCTCCTTGAGCTGTCGGCTACAGCATTGGAGGAGAAGAAGGCCAAGGCCAAGGAAATGAAGCGCAAAGAGACAGTAGTGCTCACAGCGGAGCCCGACACCAAGCGAGCCAGAGATCAGCCTGAGACGCCCAAGAACGACCGTCCATTCTGCGCCTTCCACAACCTGAACACCCACAACACCAGTGACTGTCAGGAGCTCAGAGCCATTCGGGAAGGACGCTTCGGTCGACGCCCTGCTACCTCTTGAGCACTGCGTTGGATTTCCTCGAAGAGGAGAGGATGATGCAGCAAAGTAGCGTAAGTATTTCCCTCAGTTTTTGAGAACCAAGGTATCAATCCAGTAGGAGGCTACGCGCGAGTCCCTCGTACCTACACAAAAACAATAGCTCAGCACAACCAACGCGCTTAGGGGATGTCAATCCCTTCACGGTCACTTACGAGAGTGAGATCTGGTAGAGATGATAAATAATATTTTTGGTATTTTTGCTATAGAGATGCATAGTGAAAAGCAAAAGGCAAAGTAAAAAAGCAAAGCAATAATAAAGTGATGGAGATTGATATGATGAGAAAGAGACCCGGGGGGCATAGGTTTCACTAGTGGCTTCTCTCAAGAGCATAAGTATTCTACGATGGGTAAACAAATTGATGTTGAGCAATTGACAGAATCGAGCATAGTTATGAGAATATCTAGGTATGATCATGTATATAGGCATCACGTCCTAGACAAGTAGACCGACTCCTGCCTGCATCTACTACTATTACTCCACTCATCGACCGCTATCCAGCATGCATCTAGAGTATTAAGTGAAAAACAGAGTAACGCCTTAAGCAAGATGACATGATGTAGAGGGATAGTTTCATGCAATATGATAAAAAACCATTTTGTTATCCTCGATGGCAACGATACAATACGTGCCTTGCTGCCCCTTCTATCACTAGGAAACGACACCGCAAGATCGAACCCAAAGCTAAGCACTTCTCCCATGGTAAGAACAACCAATCTAGTAGGCCAAACCAAACTGATAATTCAAAGAGAATTGAAAAGATAACCAATCATACATAAAAGAATTCAGAGAAGATTCAAATATTATTCATAGATATACTTGATCATAAACCCACAATTCATCGGTCTCAACAAACACACTGCAAAAAGAAGATTACATCGAATAGATCTCCACGAGAGAGGGGGAGAACATTGTATTAAGATCCAAAAAGAGAGAAGAAGCCATCTAGCTACTAACTATGGACCCGTAGGTCTAAAGTAAACTACTCACACTTCATCGGAAGGGCTTGGATGATGATGTAGAAGCCCTCCGTGATCGATGCCCCCTCCGGAGGAGCTCCGGAACAGGCCCCAAGATGGGATCTCGTGGATACAGAAAGTTGCGGCGGTGGAATTATGTTTTTGGCTCCGTATCTGATCGTTTGGGGGTACGTGGATATATATAGGAGGAAGGAGTACGTCGGTGGAGCTTCGAGGGGCCCACGAGGCAGGGGCCGCGCCCTAGGGGGTGGGGCGCCCTCCACCCTCGTGGCCGCCTCGTGGCTTTCTTGACGGAGGGTCCAAGTCTCCTGGATCTTATCTGATGAGAAAATCATGTTTCCGAAGGTTTCATTCCGTTTGGACTCTATTTGATATTCTGTTTCTCCGAAACACTGAAATGGGCAAAAAAACAGCAATTCTGGGCTGGGCCTCCGGTTAATAGGTTAGTCCCAAAAATAATATAAAAGTGGAAAATAAAGCCCAATATTGTCCAAAATAGTAGATAATATAGTATGGAGCAATCAAAAATTATAGACACATTGGAGACGTATCAAGCATCCCCAAGCTTAATTCATGCTCGTCCTCGAGTAGGTAAATGATAAAAACAGAATTTTTGATGCGGAGAGCTACTTGGCATAATTTCAATGTATATCTTCTTAGTTGTGGTATAAATATTCGGGTTCAAAAGATTCAAGACAAAAGTTCATGTTGACATAAAAATAATAATACTTCAAGCATACTAACGAAGCAATTATGTCTTCTCAAAATAACATGGCCAAAGAAAGCTATCCATACAAAATTATATAGTCTGGCTATGCTCTATCTTCACCACACAAAGTATTTAAATCATGCACAACCCCGATGACAAGCCAAGCAATTGTTTCATACTTTTGACATTTTCAAAACTTTTTCGATCTTCACGCAATACATGAGCGTGAGCCATGGATATAGCACTATATGTGGACTAGAATGGTGGTTGTGGAGAAGACAAAAAGGGAGAAGATAGTGTCGGATTTCGGGTTCTAGCAGACCCTTGAGGTTCGAACACTGGGGTGCGCGCGGAGATTTCGCCTCCTACCTACCTGCACCCCTCCGCCTCGCTAAGATCTAAACTATGGCAAGAACAACACAAGAGAAACAGGGTTTATACTGGTTTGGGCCACCGTTGTGGTGTAATACCCTACTCCAGTGTGTGGTGTGGTGGATTGCCTCTTGGGCTGATGATGATGAATGATACAAGGAAGAACAGCCTCACGAGGGTCTGTTCTTGGCTGGGGAGATGAACTGCTGGGAGGAGTTCAGTCACCTTTTTCTCTCTCTCTCTGATCCTTTTATCCTTCGATCCCTCTATCCCCTTCGAACCCCCTTTGCAATGTGGGTGGCTGGTCCTATTTATAGAGGCCCTGGTCCTCTTCCCAAATATCAAGCGGGAAGGGAGCCAACAATGGCGGGCTAATTTGAAGGGGAACATCTAGTACTAGCTACCTTGACAAAAGTAGTCTTCACCTGCACAAAGCTCTGGTGATGACGCCGTCTCGGGCTCCACGATGACCTCCGTCTTGTAGTCCTCATGGTCTTGGTCTCGTTGCACCGAAATGGCAACCTTTGCCTGATGCCTCGGTACTCCGCGGCTGCGCTTGCCCCCTTTACACCAAAGAGGAAAGGAGGACACTGCGCGGGCTGGCACCCGCCTGGCGCCCTCGGTCGTCATGGCTTGCGTCACGGGCACCTCGTGAGGTACCCCGCCTTGATCTCTCCGCCTCCTCGTGAGCCAGCCTGACGAGGCCGTGCCTGAGGAAGCTCCGCATCGTCCGCCCCGCGAGGGTCTTGGGTTTGCATTGGTGAAGATGGGCCGCGCTGGGCCCCCTTTTGAGCCACGCCGCAGGCCGCAGGCAGGCAAGTCTGGGGACCCCCGTTCCCAGAACACCGACGGGTAGTCTCACATCAACTAGGCGTATCAACGGGCTATGGAGATGCCCATCAATAGATATCAATGTGAGTGAGTAGGGATTGCCATGCAACGGATGCACTACAGCTATAAGTATATGAAAGCTCAACAAAAGAAACTAAGTGGGTGTGCATCCAACTCGCTTGCTCACGAAGACCTAGGGCATTTTGAGGAAGCCCATCATTGGAATATACAAGCCAAGTTCTATAATGAAAAATTCCCACTAGTATATGAAAGTGACAGAATGAGAGACTCTCTATCATGAAGATCATGGTGCTACTTTGAAGCACAAGTGTGGTAAAAGGATAGTAACATTGTCCCTTCTCTCTTTTCCTCTCATTTTTTGGGCCTTCTTTTTTATGGCATCTTTTTCTTTTTTTTTCGTCCGGATTCTCATCCCGACTTGTGGGGGAATCATAGTCTCCATCATCCTTTCCTCACTTGGGACAATGCTCTAAAAATGATGATCATCACACTTTTTATTTTTCTTACAACTCAACAATTACAACTCAATACTTAGAACAAAATATGACTCTATATGAATGCCTCCGGCGGTGTACCGGGATATGCAATGAATCAAGAGTGACATGTATGAAAGAATTATGAACGGTGGCTTTGCCACAAATACGATGTCAACTACATGATCATGCTAGCAATATGACAATGATGGAGCGTGTCATAATGAATGGAACGGTGGAAAGTTGCATGGCAATATATCTTAGAATGGCTATGGAAATGCCATGATAGGTAGGTATGGTGGCTGTTTTGAGGAAGGTATTTGGTGGGTGTATGATACCAGCGAAAAGTGCGCGGTATTAGAGAGGCTAGCAATGGTGGAAGGAAGGAAAGCGCGTATAATCCATGGACTCAACATTAGTCATAAAGAACTCATATACTTATTGCAAAAATCTAGAAGTTATCAAAGCAAAGTATTACATGCATGCTCCTAGGGGGATAGATTTGTAGGAAAAGACCATCACTCGTCCCCGACCGCCACTCATAAGGAAGACAATAAATAAATAAATAAATCATTCTCCGACTTCATCACATAACGGTTCACCATACGTGCATGCTACGGGAATCACAAACTTTAACACAAGCATTTATCGAATTCACAACTACTCAACTAGCATGAATCTAATATCACCATCCTCATATCTCAAAACAATTATCAAGCATCAATTTTTTTCTTAGTATTCAACGCACTCAAGAGAAAGTTTTACAAATCTTGAATACCAAGCATATTATTATTAAGAAAATTACCATGCTATTAAGACTATCAAAATAATCCAAGTGAAGCATGAGAGATCAATAGTTTCTATAAAACAAATCCACCACCGTGCTCTAAAAGATATAAGTGAAGCACTAGAGCAAAATTATATAACTCAAAAGATATAAGTGAAGCACATAGAGTATTCTATCAAATTCCAAATTATGTATGGCTCTCTCAAAAGGTGTGTACAGCAAGGATTATTGTGGTAGACTAACAAGCAAAGACTCAAATCATAAAAGACGCTCCAAGCAAAACACATATCATGTGGTGAATAAAAATATAGCTCCAAGTAAAGTTAACGATAGAAGTAGACGAAAGAGGGGATGCCTTCCGGGGCATCCCCAAGCTTTGGCTTTTAGGGGTCCTTAGATTATCTTGGGGGTGCCATGGGCATCCCCGAGCTTAGGCTCTTGCCACTCCTTGTTCCATAATCCATCAAATCTTTACCCAAAACTTGAAAACTTCACAACACAAACTTAAAGTAGAAAATCTCGTGAGCTCCGTTAGCGAAAGAAAACAAAAGACCACTTCAAGGTACTGTAATGAACTCATTATTTATTTATATGGGTGTTATACCTACTGTATTACAACTTCTCTATGGTTTATAAACTATTTTATTAGCCATAGATTCATCAAAATAAGCAAACAACACACGAAAAACAGAATCTGTCAAAGACAGAACAGTCTGTAGTAATCTGTAGCTAGCGCAAGATCTGGAACCCCAAAAATTCTAAAATAAATTGATGGACGTGAGGACTTTATCTATTAATCATCTTCAAAAAGAATTAACTAAATAGCGCTCTCCACATAAAAATGACAGCAGTTCTCGTGAGCGCTAAAGTTTCTGTTTTTTACAGCAAGTTCAACAAGACTTCCCCAAGTCTTCCCAACGGTTCTACTCGGCACAAACACTAATTAAACACAAAAACAAAACCAAAACAGAGGCTTAATAATTTATTAATTACTAAATAGGAGCAAAAAGCAAGGAATAAAAATAAAATTGGGTTTCCTCCCAACAAGCGCTATTGTTTAACGCCCCTAGCTAGGCATAACAAGCAAGAATAGATCTAGGTATTGCCATAATAGTAAGATAGATTATTAAAACTCATTTCATATTCTCTACATTCAGCAGCAAGTTTTCTTTGAGGCAAGCAAAAGTAATCAAAAGGGCTAAATTTAATGGGACAAAAGCCCCCAAGATCAACCTTGGGAGGTATAGGTTCCTCCTTTGGTCCTTCATAATGCACAACCAATTCATCATTATAAGCATTCTTTTGATAGAACTTTGTGAGCCTATATTCAAGAGAATATACTAGTTCATTATTTCGAATAGCCAAATCATCATTCAGTTCAGAAATTCTATCAACTAAAACATTGGTAGGAACCCTTTTTCTTAGATTTTCATTGAAAGCAACATAGTCTAGAGATTGAAAACGCATTATTTCTTCTTGATCAAAGAGGATAGCCTTTATGGGAGGGCGGCAAGCGTCCACCCTATAATGCGCAAAGATTCTTTGGCTTATTTTATTATGAATCTAAACTCATGAGCCAAAAATATAGTAGCGGCACGCTTAACAGAAAAATGCTCAATATTAGAAAATTCCAGAAAAATCTTGTCGGCGTTCTGGGCACGGGGGGTCCCCAGACTTGCCTGCCTGCGGCCTGTGGCGTGGCTCAAAGGGGGGCCCAGCACGGCCCATCTTCACCAACACAAACCCAAGACCCTCGCGAGGGGCCAAGCCTCGCGGGGCGGACGACACGGAGCTTCCTCAGGCACGGCCTCGTCAGGCTGGCTCGCGAGGAGGCGGAGAGATCAAGGCGGGGTACCTCGCGAGGTGCCCGTGACGCAAGCCATGACGACCGGGCGCCAGGCGGGTGCCAGCCCGCGCAGCGTCCTCCTTTCCTCTTTGGTGCAAAGGGGGCAAGCGCAGCCGCGGAGTACCGAGGCATCAGGCAAAGGTTGCCATTTCGGTGCAACGAGACCAAGACCAGGAGGACTACGAGACGGAGGTCACCGTGGAGCCCAAGACGGCGTCATCACCAGAGCTTTGCGCAGGCGAAGACTACTTTTGTCAGGATAGTTGATACTTGCTGTCCCCCTTCAAATTAGCCCGCCATTGTTGGCTCCCTTCCCGCTCAATATTTGGGGAGAGGACCAGGGCCACTATAAATAGGACCAGCCACCCGCGTAGCAAGGGGAGTTCGGCTCAGTCTCCTCCAAGGGCTCGACAAGTAGAGAGGTGGTAAAGAGAGAGAGAGAGAGAGAAAGGTGGCTGAACTTCTCCCAGCAGTTCATCGCCCCAGCCAAGAACAGACCCTCGCGAGGCTGTTCTTCCTTGTACTGCCCATTATCATCAGCCCAAGAGGCAATCCACCACACCACACACTGGAGTAGGGTATTACACCACAACGGTGGCCCGAACCAGTATAAACCCTGTGTCCCTCGTGTTGTTCTTTTCGTAGCTTTGATCCTAGCATGGCGGAGGGGTGCAGGGAGGTAGGAGGCGAAATCTCCGTGCGCACCCCAGTGTTCGAACCTCAAGGGTCTGCCGGAACCCGAAATCTGACATTTGGCGCTCCAGGTAGGGGGCGCCGGAATTCGTCTTCCACCTCCGTTCTCCTCCGACCATCGCGCCCATGTCTGACGCACGGGCCCGCGCGAGCGCCGGGCCGCCTCGCTTCCCCGTCGCCCAGACAGCCCCTGTCGGCGGGCGTCCTCGCCGTTCCCCGTCACCTGCCGTCAACGCCGCCACCGGCCCGGCGGGGGACGAGCAGCAAGCATCGTCTCAGCATCCATCCTGTGCGCCAAGACGGCCGCACCGCGACTCCCTCACTCGCCCCGGCTGGATCTTCGTCCCGCACGCTTCGCCGCGTGGAGGCTCGGGCTGCACTCATCGGCAAACGAGCTCCTGCGCTACCGTCCCGTCGACGACGTCTACGAAGAATGGCTCGACCGCGTCGCCGAGCTCGTCCGCGCCGCAGGGGGCTCTCCTGCGCCGTCCGTTCCGCTGCACCGCACCCCGCCCCGCGCGGGCGACGAAGCTCTGGGGGCGCCCCAGCCGCCTCCTCCTCAAGAAGGCGCCATGGCTCCAAGGCGCGTGGCCCCTGGGCAGAACCCGCTCCGTCAGGTGCCAGCGCGGCAAGAGCAGAGCTGCCAAGAAGTCCCTCGCCTGCCAGAAGCTGCCCGGGCTCCCTGCTCCAGCACGTCGCGACCATCCTCCTGCTCCGGCGCGTGGGGACATGCAGGACCAGGCTCTCCATCACCCAAGGCCTCCCGTGGCCACAGCAGGCTGCCGCGCTACACCACCGAACTGCGCAGCGTCGCGTGGCCGGGCAAGTTCAAGCGGACCTGCCTCCTCGCTACGACGGCACGGCCGACCCTGCGGAGTTCCTCCAGCTCTACGAGCTGGGCATCGAAGCTGCCAACGGAGACGAGAAGGTCATGGCGAACTGGTTTCCCATGGCGCTCAAGGACGGGGCCCGCACCTGGCTCCTGAACCTGGCTCCAGGCACAATCTCCTCCTGGGAGAGATGCGCACCCGCTTCATCGCCAACTTCCAAGGTACTCGCGACCGGCCACCCGCCGTGAGCGACATGCGCCGCATCAAGCAACAACCCGGGGAGACCCTGCAGAAGTACATCCAGCGCTTCAACAACGCACGCCTCAAGATTCCCAAGGTGACTGAAGAGGCCATCATCTCAGCCTTCTCCGACGGCGTGCGCGACGTCAAGATGAAGGAGGAGCTGGCGATGCATGAAGACCTGTGCACTTCTTTGGAGCTGTTCAACTTGGCGAACAAGTGCGCCAGGGCTGAGGAAGGGCGTCTCTCCCTCCTTGAGCTGCCTGCCGCAGACCCAGAAGAGAAGAAGCTCAAGGCCAAGGAAGTGAAGCGCAAGGGGGCTGCCGTGCTCGCGGCAGAACCAGACACCAAGCGGGGCAGAGATCAGCCCGAACCTCCCAAGGGCAGCCGGTACTGCGTGTACCACGACCTCCACACCCACAACACCAAGCGAATGCCAAGAACTCCGAGCCGTGCGTGAAGGAAGGATCGGCCGTCGCCCTGACCGTGGTGACCGGGGATACGGCGAGGAGGAGGAAGGAACGCAGGGCGCTGGGAAGACCGTGGCCCGTGCCAGGGGTGGCGCGACCAACCTCGTGAGGATCGCTGGCAAGACCCACCTCGCGAGGAAGGCTGGAGGGATCAGCCTCGCGAGGATCGCCCGCAAGGCAACTCAGGCCTCCCACCGCTGCCGCCGCAGCCAAGGAGAAATGAGGACCGCCACCAGGACGAGGAGGCTGGGGGCTTCCAGGAGCCGCGCGCGATCGCCTGCATCCTGGGGGGAGCTCAAGCCCCCAGCCTCTCAGCGCATCTTCAAGCAGTTCGCCCGCGAAGTGAATGCAGCCCTCCCAGGCTCGAAGCCACGCGCCCTCTCAGGTGGTCGGCGTGTGCCATCACCTTCAGCTCAGTAGATCAACTCAAGTGTGCGGCTACAGCCGGAGTCCTCCCGATGCTTTGTTCCCCAATCATCAGCAACAGTGGTGGTCACCAAGACCCTCATCGATGGCGGGGCAGGGCTCAACGTCCTGTCCGTGGAGACGTTCAACAACCTCCAAGTGCCCTACAGCCAGCTTCAGCCAACCAAGCCCTTCTCCGGTATCACCGACGGCTCTACAGTCCCGATCGGGCAGGTCCGCCTCCCCGTCACCTTCGGGCACGCGACAACTACCGCACCGAGCTCATCGACTTCGACGTCGCTCATCCGCCTGCCGTACAACGCCATCTCGGGTACCCGGCGCTGGCCAAGTTCATGGCGTGACTCACCACGGCTATACACGTCCTCAAGATGCGGGAGCGGCGGAGTCATCACGGTGCCTGTGAAGAGAAGGACGCAGTGTGTTCCCTGGGCGAGCCTTTCAGGCCGCATCACTGGAGGGACCAGGATCGCGGAAGCAGGAGGCTTCCGAGGCCGCCCCCAAGAAGAAGAAGACATCGTCCGGCCTGGCCCCTCAGGAGGTAGGCCCCTCTGGGCCCGTGCTGCCCAGGGGGAACCTCCTCCGTCCATAGGAAGCGCGCCCGGTGCCCTCCTCAGGCAGGGCTCGGGGCTCTCCCCTGGAGGGCCACCGACCTAGCAAGGGTCACGAGGGAGGCGCTGGGGCACCACATGGAGGCATGTTTCAGATGCACGTTTCCCTCAAGAAGGAGCAAGGCAAGGAGATTCCAGACCCGCAGGAGTTCATCAGCAAGGCCATTCAGGAGCTACAGGAGTCCAGAGTCATGAGAGGCACCCCGCCTACCAGCAGTGGCTCCCATCAGGGAGGATGGCGGGCTGCGCGTCTGCGTCGACGTACCAGGGCTCAACCAAGTCGCCTCCCTGGAGCGCCTCTGGCCCTCGCGAGTGGGGCGCTGCGGAGGTCCACCCCACAGCTACGTTCGCATGCCTTACGGCTTGCCGAGCGCGGCTGACGGTACCAGCGCCTCATGAGGACATCCGCGGAGGCGCAAGAGGCCAGGTGCTCCGCAGCCCTGGCGGAGATGAAGATGGCCCGCGAGGAACCGCCAGCGCCTCCGAGCTCCCGAGGCCCCTGGCCTGGGGGCTCATGAGGATCGGCTCCCGCAGCCCACCGAGCCGGCTACACCAACACCCCTTCGTCTTCAGCGTCATCAGGTGACATCTTTCAAGTTTCACTTCCAGCTGGGAGCGCCCCCAGGGCTGCATTATTCCCAGGCCGCGTGGGTCCGTCCCTGCGGCGTGTATCCCTTTTATTTCGCGTCGTTAGCTTACCTTGTTGGGGGCGCCCCTCGGGCTGCATGATCCCCAAGTCGCTCGGGCCTGACCCAGTGATCTCCGCATCTACTTGAACGAATCCACTCCTTCGCGGCTAATGTGTTTTACCTAGTTGCCTGCTCAGCTGACGCCAACTAACGGAGCTGCTCCCAAACGGCACGACGCTTGCGCATGGGTCCGTCCCTGCAACCGACAAACCTGGATGGCTGAGCTCTGGCCGCGGCAGCCCCGCATAGCGTCACCTCGTCAAGCCTTCAGTGCCTCACTACCCCTTCGGAAGCAACCAACGGCTGACCGTCAATTGTTATGGCAACCCCTTGCTTTTTCTATGATGGACCTGCAGGACCTCCTGAAGGAGCCGCGTCAGGCGAGGCTCTTGCTGTGTCTCCTTCGCTCTCGTCCGCGCGAACCGCTTGCACGTTAAAGGGGGGGTGCCTGAGCATCGCGACTCAGGGCTCTACTGGCTCTCCAGCCCTCACCCTCTGGCCTTGACCACGGCATCGCGACCTGGCATACCAGCGACGGCTGAGACTCGCTCGAGGGCCGGGACCCGAGGACGTAGAGCAGAAAGGGGAGCAAAGGCGAGAGGGGAGAGACACGCGAGGACCTCGCGAGCAACCTCACGCCTGCCGATGCACGGACCCGGCCACACACCAGAGAGCGGCCCCTGATCCTCGAGATAAGTTATCGCCCGGAAGCGCCAGCTACCGTGGCACCATCCCCCGCACCTAATGCTATCCCATGTTAGCGACGTCGCTCCCCTTTCTCACCGAACGACGGCTGCTTGGGCGCCAAAGGGGACCTCCTGAGCATCGCGACTCAGGGGCTCTTACCGGACTCCGGGTCGCTCACCTCCTGGCCTTGACCACGGCATCGCGACCTGGCATACCAGCGACGGCTGAAGCCGCCTTGGGACTGGGACCTGTCGGCGCAGAGCACCAAGCCCTCGTGAGGTTCGAAAGGGAGGACCGAGCTAAGAGGGAATGAGCAACTCGCGAAATTCTACGAGGGTTATATTAACAAAACAGGATCACAGGCACCTTACAAGCCCCCACGGGGCGCGCTTTTGGTTCCTCGCAGGGAAAGATCCGAAAGAGACGCAAACTACGCGCATCGCTACAAAAGACGCCATCATCAACAGTGGGCCGCCAAGTACCGACACCAACCCCATCCAGATCAGAGTCGGCGGCGGCTGACGAGCCTGCCCTGCTCCGGGAGCGGCGCTCGGGGGCTCGTAGCTGTCGTCGCTCGTCTCCGGAGTCGCGAAGGGCTCGGTCGGAGTCCCGGGAGCCTCCGACGTCTCCACCGCCTGAGGAGCCGCCAAGGGAGCGATTGGCGAGCCCGACCCTCGTCACAGCAGGGCCCTGGCCGCCTTCACGGGGGCAGCACGCCCGTCCGTGTCGAAGACCTTGAGGAGCATCACCGAAGCACCGCCGAAGTCCAAATGGATCGCGAAGACGCCCCTTGTCCTGCAAACCCGGGCAATCTCTCTCCAGTCCCGGGTCATGTAGACCTCACCTGGGGCGACGGCCGCGACCTCTGCCTCGGTCGCGAGGATGCTGCAGCCAGAGCTCCAGGGGCTCCCCCTGCTGGATGACGGAGGCGAAGAAAGGAGGAAGACGGATCCAAGACTGAAGAGGAATGGCAACATGGTGCACGAACTCTTGGGAGGAGCCCTCGGTGTGGACCCCAGGAGGGACGACCCACACCTTCGTGACCCGTCGGCGTCGTCGCCGGCGCCGCCCGTGGCGGTCAGCGTCAGCTCCTTCAGGTCCCTCGACGCGGGCGTACAATGGAAGCAGGAACCCCGGCGACGCCCGCTCGCCCCAAGGCCTCGACACCACCTGAAGGGCCCCCTCGTCCGGGCCATGGTGGACATGGCGTTTCTTCGGCGGAAGTGGGTCTGGTCCCTCTCGGGGAGCCTTTCCCTTCTCTGCCGACGAGAACCGGTAGATCGGAGCCATCGCAGCAAGACGGAGCAAGGATCGGGAAGAAGGCGAAGCAAGAAGGGATGGACCGGAAGGACGCACGACATTCCGTACTTATAGCCGGCAGAGGCCAACCGCCGACCTCCACGATCGCAGGTAATCATGACCCATTTTGCATGCAGGGACTTGTCCAATCCGAGCAGTTGCCGAGGGGCCGTGGGGAAGTGGAGACGCCCACGTCCAATAAACCACCACGCGGCGCCCAAGGCCCCAGGCTGGTTAGCCTTTAATCTAAATCGATATTGATTGACTAATGCACCAACTTGTGCTGTAGGTATAGGCTACATGTCTATCTGTCGGCGTTCTGGGAACGGGGGTCCCCACCCTCTCCTGCCTGTGGCCTGGGGCGTGGCTCAAAGGGGGGCCCAGCATGGCCCATCTTCACCAGCACAAACCCAAGACCCTCGCGAGGGGCCAAGCCTCGCGGGGCGGACGACACAGAGCTTCCTCAGGCACGGCCTCGTCAGGCTGGCCCGCGAGGAGGCGGAGAGATCAAGGTGGGGTACCTCGCGAGGTGCCCGTGACGCAAGCCATGACGACTCAGGGCGCCAGGTGGGTGCCAGCCCACGCAGCGTCCTCCTTTCCTCTTTGGTGCAAAGGGGGCAAGCGCAGCCGCAGAGTTCCGAGGCATCAGGCAAAGGTTGCCGTTTCGGTGCAACGAGACCAAGACCAGGAGGACTACGAGACGGAGGTCACCGTGGAGCCCAAGACGGCGTCATCACCAGAGCTTTGCGCAGGCGAAGACTACTTTTGTCAGGATAGTTGATACTTGCTGTCCCCCTTCAAATTAGCCCGCCATTGTTGGCTCCCTTCCCGCTCAATATTTGGGGAGAGGACTAGGGCCACTATAAATAGGGCCAGCCACCCGCGTAGCAAAAGGTCGGCTCAGTCTCCTCCAAAGGGGTTCGGCTCAGTCTCCTCCAAGGGCTCGACAAGTAGAGAGGTGGTAAAAAGAGAGAGAGAGAGAGAGAGAGAGAGAGAAATGTGGCTGAACTTCTCCCAGAAGTTCATCGCCCCAACCAAGAAGAGACCCTCGCGAGGCTGTTCTTCCTTGTACTGCCCATTATCATCAGCCCATGAGGCAATCCACCACACCACACACTAGAGTAGGGTATTACACCACAACGGTGGCCCGAACCAGTATAAACCCTGTGTCCGTCGTGTTGTTCTTTTCGTAGCTTTGATCCCCACGTGGCGGAGGGGTGCAGGGAGGTAGGAGGCGAAATCTCCACGCGCACCCCAGTGTTCGAACCTCAAGGGTCTGCCAGAACCCGAAATCTGACAAATCCTTTGTATGGAAGGATGCATGTGCTTGAATTGTCTTTCAAGTTCAACTACAAGCATGGCAATAGCGTCCTCAAGACTACTAGCTCTATGAAGTATAGAACTTCCCATAGAAGGTAAAGCACCGGCACAAGTAAAGAAATCTTGAATAACTCCTTTTCAATAATATTACCACTACCAACACATAATTTTTTTGTCTGAAGGATGGTAGGTTCTTTAGCAGGAGCATCAGAATTTTTCATGATATTATTGTCCATATCGACAATAACTTCCCCAATTTCAGACATAGAGGCAGAAGGTAAAGGACTTGACATAACGACAAGCTAGCAAACCGACACACGAGCAAACAAAAGGCAAACGGGTAAAAGAGGCAAATAGAGAGGGAGGATAAAGAGAGAGGGCGAATAAAACGGAAAGGGTGAAGTGGGGGAGAGGAAAATGAGAGGCAAATGGCAAAAAATGTAATGCGGGAGATAGGGATTGTGATGGGTACTTGGTATGTTGATTTTTGCGCAGACTCCCTGGCAACGGCGCCAGAAATGGCTCGTTGACGGGAGATAAAATTTTAACTTGACTTCACGTGAGCCTCCCCGGCAACGCGCCAGAAATGGCTCGTTGACGGGAGATAAAATTTTAACTTGACTTCACGTGAGCCTCCCCGGCAACGGAACCAGAAATTCTTCTTGCTACCTCTTGAGCACTTCATTGGATTTCCCCAAAGAGGAGAGAATGATGCAACAAAGTAGCGTAAGTATTTCCCTCATTTTTTGAGAACAAAGATATGAATCCAGTAGGAGGCTACGCGTGAGTCCCTCGTACCTACACAAAAACAATAGCTCAACGCAACCAACGTGCTTAGGGGTTGTCAATCCCTTCACGGTCACTTACGAAAGTGAGATCTGATAGAGATGATAAATAATATTTTTGGTATTTTTGGTATAGAGATGCAAAGTGAAAAGTAAAAGGCAAAGTAAAAAAGCAAAGAAATAATAAAGTGATGGAGATTGATATGATGAGAAAGAGACCCGGGGGCCATAGGTTTCACTAGTGGCTTCTCTCAAGAGCATAAGTATTCTACGATGGGTAAACAAATTGATGTTGAGCAATTGACAGAATCGAGCATAGTTATGAGAATATCTAGGTATGATCATGTGTATAGGCATCACGTCCGAGACAAGTAGACTGGCTCCTGCCTGCATCTACTACTATTACTCCGCTCATCGACCGCTATCCATCATGCATGTAGAGTATTAAGTTAAAAATAGAGTAACGCCTTAAGCAAGACAACATGATGTAGAGGGATAGTTTCATGCATTATGATAAAAAAAACCATCTTGTTATCCTCGATGGCAACGATACAATACGTGCCTTGCTGCCCCTTCTGTCACTAGGAAAGGACACCGCAAGATCGAACCCAAAGCTAAGCACTTCTCCCATGGCAAGAACAACCAATCTAGTAGGCCAAACCAAACTGATAATTCGAAGAGACTTGCAAAGATAACCAATCATACATAAAAGAATTCAGAGAAGATTCAAATATTATTCATAGATAGACTTGATCATAAACCCACAATTCATCGATCTCAACAAACACACCACAAAAAGAAGATTACATCGAATAGATCTCCACGAGAGAGGGGGAGAACATTGTATTGAGATCCAAAAAGAGAGAAGAAGCCATCTAGCTACTAACTATGGACTGTAGGTCTGAAGTAAACTACTCACAATTCATCGGAAGGGCTTGGATGATGATGTAGAAGCCCTCCGTGATCGATGCCCCCTCCGGCGGAGCTCCGGAACAGGCCCCAAGATGGGATCTCGTGGATACAGAAAGTTGCGGCGGTGGAATTAGGTTTTTGGCTCCGTATCTGATCGTTTGGGGGTACGTGGATATATATAGGAGGAAGGAGTACGTCGGTGGAGCTTCGAGGGGGCCATGAGGTAGGGGGCGCGCCCTAGGGGGGCGCCCTCCACCCTCGTGGCCACCTCGTGGCTTTCTTGATGGAGGGTCCAAGTCTCCTGGATCTTAAAATCACGTTTCCGAAGGTTTCATTCCGATTGGACTCTGTTTGATATTCGGTTTCTCTGAAACACTGAAATAGGCAAAAAAACAGCAATTCTGGGCTGGGCCTCCGGTTAATTGTTTAGTCCCAAAAATAATATAAAAGTGGAAAATAAAGCCCAATATAGTCCAAAACAATAGATAATATAGCATGGAGAAATCAAAAATTATAGATACGTTGGAGACGTATCACGCCCCGAGCGCAACGACCGAGGCTACGGCCGCGGAGGAGGACACGGAGGCAGACGCTGGGACGACCGTTGCCCACGCCAGGAGTGGCGTGACTGGCCTCGTGAGGACCGCTGGCAGGACCAACCTCGCGAGGGCGCCTGGAGGGACCCGCCTCATGAGGATCGCCCCCAAGGCAACACCGGTCTTCCCCTGTTGCCGCCGCCAAGAGGGAACGACGACCACCACCAGGACGAGGGGGCTGGGGGCTTCCAGGAGCCGCGTGCGATCGCTTGCATCTTGGGCGGTGCTCAGGCACCAGCCTCTCAACACATCTTCAAACAGTTCGCTTGCGAGGTGAACGCGGCGCTCCCCAAGCTCGAGGCCACGCGCCCGCTCAGGTGGTCCCAACGCGCCATCACCTTCAACTCGGCCGACCAGCTCAAGTGCGCAGCCACCGCCGGCACACTCCCTATGCTGTGCTCCCCGGTCATCAGCAATGTGAAAGTCACCAAGACTCTCATCGACAGCGGCGCAGGGCTCAACGTCCTGTCCGCCGACATGTTCGACAACCTCCAAGTGCCCTATGAGCAGCTCCAGCCAACCAAGCCCTTCTCAGGAGTGACTGACGGTTCCACCACACCGATAGGTCAAGTCCGCCTGCCTGTCACCTTCGGGAAGCGCAAGAATTACCACACCGAGCTCATCGACTTCGACATTGCGCACATCCGCCTGCCGTACAATGCCATCCTTGGGTATCCAGCCCTGGCCAAGTTCATGGTAGTCACTCATCGTGGCTACAACGTCCTCAAGATGCCAGGAAGCGGGGGAATTATCACAGTCCCATGTGAAGAAAGGGATGCAGTGTGCTCCCTTGAGCATGCCTTCCAAGCCGCAGCAATCGACAACCCTGACAGCAGAAGTGAAGGCCCTCCAGAGACCATCCCCAAGAAGAAGCTGCCGCACCGTGCAGGACCCCGAGAAGATGGCGTCGCATCAAGAACCTCGTCAGGGAACCTCCTAAGCTCCTAGAGCCTCCCGAGGCTCATGGTCCTGGTGGCTCATGAGGAGCCGTTCCTTCAACGCATGGCTTCAGCTGCACCAACTCTACTTTGTCTACAGAACCAGGTGACATCGTCCAAGTTCATTTAAGCTGGGAGCGCCCCTCGGGCTGCACTATTCCCAGGCCACGTGGGTCCGTCCCTGTGGCATGTATCCCTTCTGCTTATATCTCTAGCTTACCTTGTTGGGGACACCCCTCTGGCTGCATCATCCCCATGCCGCTCAGGCCAGACCCAGTGGCATGTATCTTCCAGCATTTATCCCAGTTGATCCGCTCTTCATGTTTAACCTGTAAACTGCTATCACCTGCTCGATCACCACCCCCCATGGGTCCGTTCACCCTATGCAATTTGCTTGCACGTCAAAAGGGGGGCTCCTGAGCATCGTGACTTAGGAACTCTTACTGGCTCTCCAGCCCTCACCCCCTGGCCTTGACCACGGCATCGCGACCTGGCATACCAGCGGTGGCTGAGCTCGCTCGAGGGCCGTGACCTGAGGACGTAGAGTGCTTGCATATAACCGCCTTGCAGGGACATACAGTCACCAAGACTTAAGAACAGGCGCAACCCGCCTTGAGGTAGGGCCTCGTATGTCCCGTGCTGGCTCACGAGTGCCCAGATACACCTCGCAGCCCTGCCATGCAAGCCACGTGTTAGGGCGGGGTTGTACACGCCCCGGGGGCTCCTCCCGAAGGGGGGCCCCCATCCCACGCCCAAGTGGAAGCTCCATGCTCCGTGCTGGCTATCGACACTGCCGAGGAGCGGCTATGCCCGTGCACAACCGGAAGCACTATGCTCCGTGCTGGTGATAAACAACTGAGGGCGACCCCACGGTCGTACCAACCTCAGGGAGCCCAGAGCTCAGCGCCCAGCCTCACCACGATGCCTCCCCTCGGGAGAGTCGCGCGAGAGGGCTGGGCACGGGGGCTGTGCTCGGGTCACGCCCAAGCGCACGCCACCCAACCAGGTCCCCTGGACCTGGGCGTCGCGCGCCCCTCCCGAGGCTTCCGCGAGGGAAGGTATGGAAATTGTTGGAACGTCAAGGGGGACTCCTGAGCATCGTGACTCAGGAGCGTAACTGGTCATGTAGCCCCTCACTTCTTGGTCCGTCCTGGTCTCCGGTCGGCCCAACGGCAGTTGAGGTATGCGCGGGGCCGGGCTCTGCCGACATAGAACATTAATCTATCCTCGCGAACTCTCCCTATATGTTGTTCGCACGTCAAAGGGGACTCCTGAGCATCGCTACTCAGGAGCCTAACTGGTCACGTAGCCCCTCACTCCTTGGACCGTCCTGGTCTCCGGTCGGCCCAATGGCGGTTGAGGTACGCGCGGAGCCGGGCTCTGCCGATGCAGAACAAAGCAAATAGGAAGGAAAACGCAAAATCTCGAAGCAAATATTACAAGCATATTGTTCTCACAATACCAAATGAAAAATTTAAATGCCTCCACGAGGCCTGATGTATGTCACCCTGGATGTCGCCGTCGCCTGCGGAAGGTGCTTCCCCATGGGCGACGATGTGCTCACCTTCACCACCAGCCGCAGGATCCGCGCCATCGCCAGACAGAGGATCGGAGACAAAGCCGCGGAACTTCCCCAGCAAAGCCTCCACTTGACCTTGAATAGCTGCGGTGGCGGCTTCGCAGAGGTCTTCAGCTACAGGCTCCAACAGCTCGTCAAATCAGGCGTTGGGGTCGCGGAGGTGTAGATGGCTGAGGATGCTAGTCAGTGCAGCTGAGTACAGAATGTGAGCTTCTGCCTCCGCCATGGGACCAAGGCCCTCAACTACCTCCTCAAGCGCCTTCACCATGAGAGGAAGCAGCTGGGGAGGGGCCGTCCTCCTCGGTGTCCAGCGGCTTCTCCAGGCCATGCTCGTAGAGCGTCCTCAGCGCCTTGCGAGATCTCTTCTCGAGATCGGCGAAGGCCACACAGTCTTCGTCCAGGACTCGTGCCTTGGCGGCAAGATCGGCCTCCCTCGCCCCCATCTTCTGCTCCAGCTCTTCCAATCGGTTGCGCTCGGCAGCCTGCTCCTTCCCCAGCTCCACCAGCTCAGCATCACGCTTCTTGACCGCTTCCTTCTGGGCCTTCATCTCCTTCTCCTCTGCTTTGCGGCGGCGTGCCTCTTCGGTGTGCTTGTCGCGTAGGCTCTTCACTCACCCTCTAGCGCTTGAGAGCGGTCATGGGTGGCCATGGCTTCTTTCAGCGCTGCCTCGCGATCGGCTGCAGCACCGATGGCTCCTTGCTTCTCCCTCTCGGAAGCCGCAGTAGCCTGGCCCAGCTCCTCGCATACCACCAGGTCAGAATGAAGCCAACCGGAGGCCAACTCCAGACGCCCGGCGACCAGGCGCGGGTCAGCGCTCAGGAGATCGGCCTACAGTTGGGTCATCTCTGAAAGGGCACGCTCCAAGATGACAATAGGAGCAGAAGGACCAGGAAGCGGAGATGCAGCAGTAGGAGGAAGCAACATCATCACCAGGGCTTGGGAGACCGCGGGTTCCGGAGCAGCTGGGACCTCGTCAGCCACGCCAAGCACCGGCACTTCTGGAGCCAGCGGGGCTATGGGGGCTGTTTCCACGCGGCGATGTTCCTCCTGGCCCCACAAGGGCGACCGGGCTGGGGAGACACGGACAATGTTGACTCCTTGCTCTGCGGAGGGAGGCACAGCCGCCATACCCTCCTTCTTCCTCTTCGCCGAAGATGTCGACCTGGTCAAGCAAGGGCGAGCGTCAGGAAATAACAAGTACCAGCAGGGATAAAGCAAAGCTTGAGACACCTACCGGTCCATCGCGAGGTACTCCACCCTCCGCTTGTGAAGCTTGAGGCCTGACAGCACTGGGGCCTGAGTGGCAGGCACTCGGGCTCCAGTGGCGCCATGCGGTGCGGATGCAGAACCGGATCCAGGTGTTGGGGTGGAGGTGGCACCACGGTCCACCAGCGACGATCTACCCTACGTCGGGACAAGGGGTTGCTCCTTCTCTCCTTGGTAGGCATCGGCCTTGGCATCATCAGGAAGGGCGTGGAGAATCTCGGCCTTGCTCGGAGGGGAGGTCTCCCCCACCTCTTCCGGGGTCTCCTCCGGGTCCGCCTCCTCTTCCCCCTCTCCGCGGGACTCGCCAGAAGACACCTCCACCGGTTTCTGCGCCGAATGAGCTCCCGAAAACACTGGCGGCACCAGCCCGCGCGCATCAAAAGTCAGCCTAGAGGCGACGAATTCCTCCCGGTCCCTGTGTCGGAACAGGGGAATGAAGGCGCTAGGCGGGTACTCCTGGTTGTCTCCGACTATGAGACGCAGGACGGTGTCTGGTTCGTCATCAGGCAGGTCCCCCGGCCTCAGGTTGGCCTTGTTTTCCCCTCCTTCAAGCTTCCAGAAGGGGCGCACGTGCGCCTGGAGTGGGCGACCCTCAGCGTCAAGAACTCCCTCAGGAGCATCGCTCCCGTTATTTTGGCCGCCCTCACATTGCCCGGCTTCAGGTTAGTCATCATATGTTCCAACACTGACGATGCCCGCTCCTCGACAAGCTCCGCCCTGGGCCACTCCTTGCCTTGCCGGGGCGGCTCCGTCGGCACCACCAGGCGCGGATAGGCGATCTTGGCGTCCACCATGACCCATTTGGATCGAATGTTGTCGGCGCTCTTCCTGGTGCTCGAGATCGAGTAGGCCTTGCCGGACGCAACGAAGTTGGCGCATCCAAAGATGTGACCCTCGCTGACACGGAGGAAGAAGAAGTGGCGCAGGAGCGCCATGGACGGCATCATGCCCAGGTACGCCTCATAGTAGTAGGCAAAGATGGACAGGAGAAGGACAGAGTTGGGATGGAGATGCAACACTTGCAGCCCATAGTGGTCAAGGACTTCATAGAAGAAATCAGAGAAGGGAGGAACCAACCCGATGGCAACGCTTCTCAAAAAGAAGGGAAAGAAGGTGCTCCCCTCAGGCTCCAGCTCGTCGGAGGCAAGCCGGAGCTCCGTCTTCCCCCACTCGTTGCTCTCCCCCGCCGTCAACAGGCGCACGGAGGCAAGGCTCTTCTCCGTGATAGTGGGTGCCTCAAGAGCGGGCTCGTACCAAGCCGGGGCCGAGGAAGTCTTGACCTTGCGCGGAGCCATGGGCGGCGGCGAAGAGCAAGAAAGGGGATCTGGAGCGAGGCAAGGAAGAAGCAATGAAGGCAAGTGCCGCCTGCGCCAGCCTTTTGTTAGGTCAAGCAGTTGCCAAGGCAACATGGGGAAGCGGAGACGCCCACGTCCAATCAACGGCCACGCTTCAACCAAGGCCGCAGGCTTTTGGGGCCCACGGTGCTCCGAACTTGACCCTTGGCTTCGCCGCGAAGCCAAGCCCGCGTGCACCTTGGGCCCGGGGGCTACTATCGGTGTTCTAGGAATGGGGGTCCCCAGACTTGCCTGCCTGTGGCAGGCAGCATGGCTGAGCCAGCAGGCCGTACGGCCCATCTTCACCAATAAAGCATCCAAGACCCTCGCGAGGCGCCAAGCCTCGTGAGGTGGACAACGCAAGACCTCCTCTAGAGTGGCCTATCTAGGCAGGCTCACGAGGAGCGGAGATATCAAGGCGAGGCGAACCTCACGAGGCTCTCGTGGCGTGAGCCATGACGATCGACACCAGGCGGGCGCCAGGCGGGCGCCAGCGCGCACAACGTCCTTGTTTCCTCTTTGGTGCAAAGGAGGCAAGCGCAGCCGCGGAGTACCGAGGCATCAGGCATAGGTTGCCATTCCGGTGCAACAAGACCAAGACCATGGACTCCAAGACGGAGGTCATCGTGGAGCCCAAGACGGCATCACCACCAGAGCTTTGTGCAGGCGAAGACTACTTTTGTCAGGATAACTTGTACTAGTTGTCCCCCTTCAAATTAGCCCGCCATTGTTGGCTCCCTTCCTGATCGATATTTGGGAAGAGGACCCGGGCCTCTATAAATAGGACTAGCCACCCTAGTAGGAGGGGGATGATCTCATCTTAGCTGAAGGGACACACCACAAGCTCACACGCACAAGAACACCTCAACCTCTGGAAGCTGTTCTTCCCTTCTATTGTTCATCATCAGCCCTAGAGGCAATCCACCACCACCACACTGGAGTAGGGTATTACACCATAATGGTGGCCTGAACCAGTATAAACCCCGTGTCTTTCTGTGTTGAGAGTTCGTCGAGTTCGTCCACAATATCTAGTGAGCTAGAGCGTTGATCGGAAGGAGGGAAAGACTTCGCACGCACCCCAGTGTTCGAACCTTAAGGGTTTGCTGGAACCCCACATCCGACAGAACAGTATCCCATGGAGTCCCATTTTGTGGTACGCCACACCCCTCCCGATGAATAGGACCCCCGTTTTGACCGCAGCGCTCCAATACAAGTCCGTTTCCTCTGTTTTGCGGTACGCCACACCCCTCTCGATCAATAGGACCCCGTTTCGACCATAGGAGGTCCAAGAGAAGTCTGTTTCCTCTGCTTTGTGGTACGCCAGACCCCTCCCGATGAACAGGATCCTGTTTTGACCGTGGCCGGTCGAACACAAGGCTGTTTCCTCCGTTCTGCGGTACACTAGGCCTCATTTCCATTGGCTGTTCCGTCCAAGCCGGTTGGCTCCCGATGAACAGCAAGCGTTCCATTGCCTCCCGATGAACATGAGCATTCCGTTGCCTCCCCATGAACACAATGACGCTGCAGTTTCTCCATTCCGTCCCAGCCATGTACACGAGCCCTGGTCGTACTTATGCGTGAGTAGGAGTTCGAGACCCCCCCCGGTATGTACGTACGTGGCTATATTTACTTTCTTGCACCCTAGCCGCTGTACATACGTGTACATGCTACGTGCGCGCCTCTACTACGACACGTGCGCGCCTCTACATTGACCAGTATGTATGTACACGTTCGCAACCAGAATGACAATGCTACGTACGCTTCGACCAGGTGGGTCCCGACAGTCAGGCACTTCCTTGCGTGTGAAGATGTAGCTGGTGGGTCCCAGCAGTCAGGGGGGAACCATTTTTTTCCCGTAATATGGACGCACTTCCTTGCGTGCGAAGATGTAGCTGGTGGGTCCCAGTAGTCAGGGGGAAACGTTTTTTTCTTGAAATACGGTGGCCCGTCCGGTGGGTCCCTGGTGTCAAGTGGAGGAATCATTATTTTCCGCGTAATAAGGAGGCACTTCCTTGTTGTGGCCGTGGACCCAGCTGTTAGCCTCTCCACGTACCGTACTCTTCCGATGGAAGTCGGTCGTTGACCACATTGACCATGCCGCACTGAGAGCACCAAGGCGGTGGATGATACATCTCCAACGTATCTATAATTTTGATTGTTCCATGCTATGTTATATTCTGTTTTGGACATTATTGGGCTTTATTATACACTTTTATATTATTTTTGGGACTAACCTACTGACCGGAGGCCCAGCCCAGAATTGTTGTTTTTTCCCTATTTCAGAGTTTCACAGAAAAAAATATCAAACGGAGTCCAAGCAGAATGAAACCTTCAGGAACGTGATTTTCAGAATGAACGTGATCTAGATGACTTGGACCCTACGTTAAAAAGCAACCAGGAAGGCACGAGGTAGGGGGCGCGCCTACCCCCCCCCCAAGCGCGCCCTCCACCCTCGTGGGGCCCATGTTGCTCCACCACGTACTCCTTCCTCTTATATATACCTACGTACCCCAAACTACCAGATACCGAGCCAAAACCCTAATTCCACCGCCGCAACCTTCTGTACCCGTGAGATCCCATCTTGGGGCCTTTTTGGGAGCTTCGCCGGAGGGGGCATCGATCACGGAGGGCTTCTACATCAACACCATAGCCTCTCCGATGATGTGTGAGTACTTTACTTCAGACCTTTGGGTCCATAGTTATTAGCCAGATGGATTCTTCTCTCTTTTTGGATCTCAATACAATGTTCTCCCCCTCTCTTGTGGAGATCTATTCGATGTAATCTTCTTTTACGGTGTGATTGTTGAGACCGATGAATTGTGGGTTTATGATCAAGTTTATCTATGAACAATATTTGAATCTTCTCTGAATTCTTTTATGTATGATTGGTTATATTTGCAAGTATCTTCAAATTATCAGTTTGGTTTGGCCTACTAGATTGATCTTTCTTTCAATGGGAGAAGTGCTTAGCTTTGGGTTCAATCTTGCGGTGTCCTTTCCCTATGACAGTAGGGGCAGCAAGGCACGTATTGTATTGTTGCCATCGAGGATAACAAGATGGGGTTTATATCATATTGCATGAGTTTATCCCTCTACATCATGTCATCTTACTTAAGGCGTTACTCTGTTCTTTTGAACTTTATACTCTAGATGCATGCTAGATAGCGGTCGATGTGTGGAGTAATAGTAGTAGATGCATGCAGGACTCGGTCTACTTGTCTCGCACGTGATGCCTATGATCATACCTAGATATTCTCATAACTATGCTCAATTCTATCAATTGCTCAACAGTAATTTGTTTACCCACTGTAATACTTATGCTCTCGAGAGAAGCCACTAGTGAAACCTATGGCCCCCGGGTCTATTTTCCATCATATTAATCTTCCGTCAACAAGCTATTTCTTTTGCTGTTCTTATTTTGCTTTGTTTACATTGCATCTTTATCATAAAAATACCAAAAATATTATCTTATCATATCTATCAGATCTTACTATCGTAAGTGACCGTGAAGGGATTGACAACCCCTTTATTGCGTTGGTTGCGAGGATTTTATTTGTTTGTGTAGGTGCGAGGGACTCGTGCGTGGCCTCCTACTGGATTGATACCTTGGTTCTCAAAAACTGAGGGAAATACTTACGCTACTTTGCTCCATCACCCTTTCCTCTTCAAGGGAAAACCAAGGCAGTGCTCAAGAGGTAGCAGTGGACTTCAGCGAGGCATAGGTAGGGGATGACGCGGAGCCGAGGAAGACACGGCAGTGGATGCCCTTCCTTGTGTGCAAGGATATATAGCTGGTGGGTCCGACCTGTCAGCGGGGGGAACGTTTTTTTCATGAAATACAGAGGCCTTTTCAGTGGGTCTCAGATATCAGGTGGAGGAATCATTATTTTGCGAGTAATAAGGAGGCATTTCCTTGTGTGGGGCCATGGACCCAGCTGTCAGCCTCTCCATGTACCGTCCATGTCCGATGGATGTCGTTCGTTGACCACATTGACCACGATGCGCCGTGAGCACCAAGGCGGTGGACGACGGCGAGGCCTAGGAAGGGAATGACACGGAGCCGGGGAAGACTCGGTGGTGGTTGCCCACGCGGTGGGGAGTACGAGGGTTTACTGGTCCGGCTGTCGTCGCCGGAAAATAACAGGAGGTGTGGGTGAGTGGAGGAATGGCCTGGCCAGCAATGGAGTAGGGTGGGGCGGTGCGGCTTGTGCAGCAGCACAGCCGGCCATGCGAGGCTGGAGCAGGCAGTCCCACTGGCGCTGGTTTGGGCGGCTGGAGCAAGAAGATCAGATATTGAAGAAGCAGCACGGCCGTTGGATTAACATCCAATGGTCACTGCTGCTAGGATCGTTTGTGGACTACGTTGACAAAGCCTTTCATACACGCCAGCCTAGTAGACCCACAAGTCAGCCTCCAAATCTGTCCCAAATAGCATACAACCCGAAATTTCTAGTCAGATTCATATTAATTTAAAAACTAAACATACCTTAATTTAAATCCAATGAAATTTACCCACACAAAAACAATGAAATTTAAAATATCAAAATCCGAAAGAAAAAAGTATTTTGGAACTAATTGCCTGTTTGCTGTATTTTTTTTCATTTTACAGCCAATTTAGTATTACTTATAGCCCATTTCTTATTACTTATAGCCCATTTTCTGGGCAAACTGCATCTCTCCTCGTCTTGAAAGATTTCTGGCCGAGCAAGGCGTAGAAAAGCAAGTTGACCTATGTTGGTTATTCTATAAAAAAACAAAATAGCTGGGCTAGCTATTTTCAGACAGGAAAAAACAAACTGGGCTGGTCATGTGTTAGATGGGCCACAGCTCCTGAACAACCCAGTTGATACCCTTCTCCGTCCAGAAAAAACAAAATTACTACGCGTGCTGCTGGGTCCCTACTGTCATCCTCACCATGTATAGTCATCTCCTTATTCCTCTAGGTTCTTGACCATGTTGACAACACCGGAGGGCGGCGGCATGGCAAGCGAACCAAGGCGGAAGACGATGGTGAGGTCTCGGACAGGAACAAACAGGAGCCGGGGAAGATGTGCATAGTTTTAGGGTGCGATGCGGCCACGATGTGTGCACGGTAGCACAGCCAGCCGTGGGAGGCAGGAGTAGGCGGTCCCGCCGGCGCTGGTTTGGCTTTGGCGGCTGGAGGAAGAAGAGACTGAAGAAACACGACAGACTTTGAATGTCAATCCAACGGTCAAGGTTGGCACAATCGTTTGTTGACTAAGCTGACACCAATTAGCATACTTTTTTATATATAGGAAGAAAAGAAAAACTGGGCTCGTTTTCCTGATAACATTCCCGAAACTGCGACCGTTCGATCTTGCGTCGCAACTAAAACTGTGAGGAAAATGCGTTCGTCTGCCGTCCTCCTCCCAGGGAACGTTCGCCACTTAAGTGACTAGCACCCTTGGTTTTCAAACGAGAGGTCTTGGTTTCAAGTCCCAGGAACTCTCAATTGTGTCCTCCTTCCTTCCTTGCAAAAAAAGAAAGAAAATCACAGACTTGAGAAGGCGTATAGAACAAGCTAGTGTACCAGTAAAGAGACGTTGCTGAGTTTTAGAAAAAAGAGAGACGTGCTCCTATAGCTGGTTCGAATCCAAACCTAGACTATGACTATATATGGTGCTATGCTACTCTGCAAGTAATGAAACTGACATATCCAACATTCGCTTCTCCTATTCTCTACTAACTCTGCCTAGCATTAGAAGCTCTGGCCGCAGCAAGCATGTCCGCTGGCTGCTCATCCACCTACTCTTCAGCAGGAAACAACAAGATATGCGCCAATTCGCCACCCGTACCATCGCCTGTGGGTCTCATCACACCCCCGCAGGCACACGCACCGCAGCCGGTTGCTCATCGCAACCCGCTGCTGTTGGTGTGGTGCCACTGCTAGAAATCACGTAGAGTCATCCATCGTATCTCAACCACAATCCTCAACCCTGGCCGAGTCTTCTACAAATGCCCGAATCATGGGGTAATAATATGTTTAAGTGTTGTTCTGCTGCTTTCAGTTGCTGATTTTTTTAATAGTTTGGTTGATGATCTTCCAATTTGATTCATGCAGAAAAGGGAAGATTCATGTGATTTGTATTTCTAGGAAGTTGTTGATGTGGGGGAATGCAACTACGATAATATGTGGTTAGCCGAGGAATCCCAATACCAGCAGCTTGGGTGTTGGACAAGTAACTGAAGGATCGGTAGAAGAGGAAGATGCAGACCAGAAGGTTAAAGATGCAGTTCCTCTGATCATGGCCAAGCAATAGCTGCTGAATGGCCTTGACAACAATGAGGAGATGAAAGAACTTGTGAAGATAATGGGAAAAATCGATGTGCTCTGTAGGATGATTATCTCTTTATTTGCAGTGTATGTAGCACTCGTGATGTATTCAGTGGCTATGACATGAGCACTTTGCTGAAACTAGTAATGAATGAAACCTATGTAGTAGGCTGGGCATAGTGTTGTGAACATCTAATGATTTCTATTAATGGAAATTGGGGGTAGCCCCTTTTTCTCATAAATAAATAAATAGTAGATGCCCTTTTGGTAATAAATAAATAAATTAGCAGAGGCCCTATCGGGTCAGCTTTGTTCCCATTCAAAGACGTCGAGCAAATTGCAGTCCAACAACAAACTATGTCATCAAATTCAAGTTTCACAACAAAATATGAGTACAACTAAACAACAATGTCATCATGTTTTAGTCATCATACAATCACCAAACACAAATGAACATACATAACAAGTGATGTTCTCACAGCAAAATACTAAACAACACGTTCATCAGGTTTCAGTTGTCATAGCAAACACAATTTCACATAGTAGATAAAAAAGATCTTCTGACAGGCAAATACGACAAAAGCAATCTAATCATCATTCACAGCAGCATCAACATCGTCGCCATGTGTATCACTCTGAATCGTAATTCCCAGATTGTCATCTTCTTCTTCATCCTCAATGTCCTCGAACATTGGCTTCTTCTTAATCAACTCTTGTATGTCCACAACATGACAGGCAATCTTTTCGCCAACGTCATTGACATGATGGTTCTCAAAGATATTAGGAACATCTGTGGAATCTTGTACATCCGGAGCAGTGTAAGCATCATCTTGTTGTGCAATTTCATTAAACGAATTCCTCTGCTCAAACCTTTGCAATACTCTCCAGTCATCGCTATGTGCAAATGTGTCTTCCAAGAAAAATATCTGTGTTGCTTGATTTGCCAAAATAGAAGGCTCCTTGGTCTGGTACGCCGCCTTGACATTGATGGATTTGAAATAATCATCAGCTCTGGGTTTTGCGACCCTAGAAAACATGTTATACCAACGACAGCACAACCGAACCACACACCGATGATCCTCAAAACTGGAGATATACTACAACTGAACAATGTCTGTTATGTTAGCATACATTTCAGTTGTCTCTCTGTCATACGTATCCATGCTCATGATGGCACTGTTTTGTGTCTTCCTGCCTTTGTCGCATGCAAGGGTGTTGTAGCGCACATCTCGAACAATGCAAGATTCATAATGTCTTACCTGAGTATCAAGACCCATTGCTAGTGCGTAAAGGGCATCATCAACTGACTGCCCATCCTCCGGCATCTTCTTAACCTATGATTAGGAAATAGACAAGCTGATCATCTTATGTACTCAATATATTAAAAAACAAACAGTGCAATTCAAAAGCTTACATGGCTCTTGAACCATTTCGCAAATCCTGCCATAACCAGTTTGTCAATGTTTCTTGGATTTTGCGGTAGTAACTCCTTTTTGTAGATGCTGCACAACATAGTGATCGCGTTAAACATCTAAATATATAAGAATGTGCTGCAAGTTTAGTAGATTATGATGTATAAGCTGCAGTACTTAGCACTTACTTGATATAAGGTAGTATCTCAGGACAGTTATTCAACACATACCAAACCATTTTGTCCAAATCTTTAGGTTTCTCCTCTTGTCGACTCTTCCCTGTAACTCGAATAGAATAATCAAAAACATTGAGCTTGGGGTTGTCTTCACCCACCTCTTTGCTAAGCTGACCAGCTGTTTCAATGTATTTTGAGCAGAATGTCAATGCTTCTGTAGCAATGTAGGCCTCTACAATGGAACCCTCGGGTCTAGCTCTATTCCTAACATAGCCCTTGAAAGTGCCTAGCCGCATTTCAATAGGGTACATCCAGTCGTACTGTACTGGACCTCTAAGTAGTGCCTCATCAGGTAGATGAACAACCAAATGCACCATCACATCAAAGAAGGCTGGAGGATATATCTTCTCAAGGTCTCATAGGATAGTTGGTATCTTGTCTCTAAGATGCTCCAAAGGATCTACCCTGATATTTCTACTGCAGAGCTCCCTGAAGAATTGCCCCAACTCTGCAACTGCTCTGTATAAGTCAGGGCGGCCCAATCCTCTAAGGATAACAGGTAAAACCCTTTATAGTAGGACGTGGCAGTCATGAGTTTTCAACCCTTGTACCTTGTTGCCATATGCATTGACTCTCCTTTCAGGGTTGGAAGCAAATCCATGTGGGAATCTCACATGTGACAGGACCTCGTAGAATTCTTTTCTTTTTACCTTGTCCAAGACATACACAGCCGGTGCCATATCCCGTGGTTTACCTTCATCTTGCACCTGCAAATCCTGTTTGATACCCATGTGTGTCAAATCAATCCTAGATTTTAAGGTATCTTTCATCTTGCCTTCAATATTAAGAAGTGTGCTGATAATGTTGTAACATATATTTTTCTCGGTGTGCATCACATCAAGATTATGCCGTAGATCCAAATCTTTCCAATGCTCCAAGTGCCACAAAGTGGACCTGCGGGTAAACAATAATCTCTCTTCTGCCCTGCCATGCTTCCTTTTCTCACTACCATTACCAGGATGGTTTCCTGGTGTAATATGCCTGACCTTCTCTAATTCCACTTGCAACTCATCGGTGGTGAGCCTCTTTGGCGCATCACGGTTTTCGTGATTTGCATTGAACACATGTCTTCGGTATTTTGTAGGATGCGGCTTGTCCTTGGCAAGGAAACGGTGGTGTCCAATGTAACAAATCTTGCTAAGTATTGTGTATGATAGTGAATTCCTGTCACAGCGAACACATGCATTGTAACCATGTGTCATTCGCCCTGACATAGTGCCCAAAGCCGGGTAATCATGGATGCACCAAATTATAACAGCACGTAGAAAGAAATCAAATGGTGGGCTGTTATATAGGTCTCGAGTGAGAACACCCATCCATAGATGTTGAAGTTCCTCCACAAGAGGCTCCATGAATAAATCAAAATCCTTTCCAAGAATTTTTGGACCTGGGATGAGCAAGGCCATCATGTAGTTTGATTCTTTGGTGCAGACATTTGGAGGCATGTTGTAAGGGATAACAAGCACTGGCCACATGCTATATGTGGCGCTCTGGTGGCCAAATGGGTTAAATCCATCTGACTAAGCCAAGTCTAATATTTGTCGGGTCAGCAACAAACTTTTTGTGTTTCTGATTGAAGCTTTTCCACTCACTACCATGAGATGGATGGCTCATTACATTTTGATCTCTATACTCCTGGTTCCTAGAATGCCACAGTACATCCTCTCTTGTTTCAGCATCATGAAACAACCTCTGCAATCTTGGTGTAATTGGAAAATGTCTCAGAACATTATGAGGAATCCTCTTCACAGCATCGCCATCTTTCCATCTTGATGATTTGCATTTCATGCATTCACTTAAGTTGGCCTAATCCTTCCAGAACAGAACACAATTATTCTTACAAACATGGATCATATCATATCCAATTCCAACTACACGAAGGAAATCCTTCATTTTACTTTAGGTGTGTGGCAGCTCAGATGCATCTAGGAAAGCTTTGCAGAAAGCAGCCAACATCGCATCGAATGATTTGTTGGTCATCCACTCAGATGTCTTCACCTAAAGAAAGGTGACCATAGCTGAGAATACTGACAGCTTATTTCCAACATGCGGGCCCACCATTTTTCTTCTGCAGGTGAAAGTTCATGAAATGCACGAGCATTTCATAGCATTGTTTAAATGTTGGTCAAACTCACTAGCTCCACCACCACCACCACCTCCTCCTCCTCCTCTTCCACCTGAGCATCAGGCAGATCAAGATGGTGATCTGCTGCTTCCACGTAGTCAGTAACATTGACGTTCACAGCTTCACCATGATGAACCCACCTAGTATATGTGACCGACATCCCATACAAGTGTAGATGATTTTGCACAGTTGACTAGGGTCTTGTAACTGAATTCATACAACTGCTACATAGGTAGAGCACATCTGATTCGGACCACCGTACTTAGCTCTGATAAAGTTCATGAAGTTTTCAAACCCCTCGACATATGCAGCGGAGAATCTTCGAGCAGAAGTTATCCAAGTCCTATCCATCTGTTAGACATACAAATTAGTTTTGCTACTAGATATTACACGAAAAACATATATGCTTTTTTATGTAGTCCAGAAAAAATACCTAGGTCGATGTCTAAAGCTATTGAAAGATATTTGGACGAGCAGATCTAAGTAACAAAATATATTTAAAGCTAATTCATCAAACAAATTTGAGTGCTAAATTATGGCAGGTTGTTTTAGCAGTCAATGAGGCCGAGGACATAGCTATCGAACTATCAAAGGCCATCGTAGCAACAAAGATCGAGTATAAAACGGTGTAGAGCTATTTCACCTAACAGATTGACTACTAGACCATGGCAATCTACGTCATAATAAATATATGGCAGGATATTTTAGCAACTAATCGGGCTTGGCATGCCATCTCAGCTAAGCAGATAGAGTGCAGAACAGGGCGAGGAAGCTTCTTAAGCAGAGCATATTGACTGTAAACTACTTCGGCAAACAGTGAGATTAACAGCGGCTATCAGCTAACATTCAGCTCTACACCGACATGCATGGGGCCTCAGTCTAGAATGTGCGTACCATGGGAGAAGCTGACTGTCGTGCGTCTCCACACAACGTCACCAGCGAGTGGCGGCTGACCGCCGTGCCTCCACACGAACGTCGCCAGTGGTGGCGGCGCTGACCGCCGTGCGCCTCCACAAGAACGTCGCCAGCGGTGGCGGCGCGGCTAGAGGACGGCAGTCTATGAGAGCGTACTGTGGGAGAGAGAGGATTGACGTGCGTCCCCTCGACAAACCGCGGCGCCGACCTATTGGCATGGCGGGGAGGGGCGGCTTTGACGGAGCGAATGGAGTGGATGGGGATGGGGGGAGGGGGTTTGGGGTATATTATTGGCTAGTTGGCCGAAGGGCGGTTGAATTTGGGATTTGGGGAAAAAATTGGGGGGGGGGGGATTTCGTGCGGTGGGCGGGGGGAGTTTGGCGCATGGTTGGTTTGTCCAAGTGCAGTCCCAGATGTCAGTGAAGAGGCAAGCCGAAGCATGTTCCATTTGCATGAGCCGTGTGTAGGTCCTAACGTGTGTGGGGTGCAATGCGACCGTGACAGGGGTGCTGTGAGTGTACCGCCTTTTTTCCTTTTAAACTAGGTGCTTTGCCACCTCAAAAAAACTTGGTGCTTCGCGTGATCCATCGATACTACTAGTAGTAATCCGGTAATCCTGACAAAAACATCGCGGTCAGGTCTTTTCCCGCGCGATATGCTAGGAGGTTGGCTTAGTTGGGTTTTTAGTACAAGTAATGCTACACCTACGTAATCCCAGTTATGTAATTAACGTAATGTGAAATGTGTGAGCTGTTGACTATAGATTGGGGGAAGGGAGGGGCCCACCACCATGAAAATCAAGGAGGAGAGAGAGAGGTAATTTACGTTAACCCTTTCGTAGGTTCCTGTAGATCTAGAAAGATGTGAAATGCGTGAATGTGTAGTAGACGTACTATTGGAGTGCCTAAGATAAATTGTGTATGTAGACCCTATGTGTTTATTTACTTCGCATGTTAGCTTTTTCTCGGTTCAATAAAAAGCAGAGTTGGTGACGATGGTGTGCCTACCATCCTGCAATATAGGCCGTCCGATCTATATCTAACGGATAGGAAGGAAACTATGACGATTTACCTGCACTCCTCTCCACATTTGCAGATAAGGCCTTCCCTCATTCATCCTTTTCTCCCACAAGATCTTGATGTTCCATGCAATGCACGGGCATCTTGCTATTACTCCTACAATATACTATATTATTGTGAAAGTTCATATACACCGGCTGAGATTAATGCAAACACGGAAGATTTTCATTACATTTCGAACTTTTATAGGACAGAAAAATAAAAGAAACCTGACCCAAAACCTATTCTACGGCGGCGACTGACGTCCTCCATCTACGATCTCCTTGTACGGGGTGGGGTTCAAGACAAAGGTGCGGTGTCTGGCGAGGAAGAGTAGAACACCAGAGACGGATCGGCCAGTTGGCACACCATGCCCTGCCGCATCCCATGCCCTACTCATCCTCGGAGGAGTCCCCGACCTCGGCGGTGCCGGACGTTGGACGGTGGCAATTAGGACGCGTGGCTGATGGTGCTCCCGTCATCTTCCGCCATCGTGGCCACCGCTTGTGCGGTCATGTCCGCGTCCGGCTACACCGCTATTGCGTCTCGAGCGGCAACTTGAGCGAGGGCGGCGACCTCGAGCTTCATCCCCGAAGACAAAGCTCCCCCGCGGAGCGTTCGCGCTCACGGTCATGGCGGATGTGGTGCCAGGTAGCAGGACGATGCGCTATGGTGTGGAGGTTAGCTGGGCATTGCCGCTTTAAGTAGCGTATTCCGGTGAGGCCAAAGCATCTGGGCGCGTCATTAAGTCTCCGGAGTTGGTTCCTTGGGCACCGAGCCTCTTAACGATGGCATATGGACGGACGACATGAATGTGGGTAGCTCGCGCTGGCTGGGAACGTACGGCACGATGGCGCGAGGGACGTGGGTTTTTGGTGTGCAAGGGTAGTCAGCTGCGGTCGTGCCAACGTTGGAGATGCCCTTTGCTCACATGCGACCCCACATGTCATTGAAAAAGCAAGACGCCCAGCATGGTCTCATGTCCTGGGGATGCAGTTGGCCGCGCTACACCACTTCACGGATGTGTCGCGGTGCGCGCGCACTTTGACTCCCCGTGCATCCTTGATACGTCTCCAACATATCTATAATTTTTCATTCTTCCATGCTATTATATTATCTGTTTTGGATGTTTAATGGGCTTTACTATGCACTTTTATATTATTTTTGGGACTAACCTATTAACCGAAGGCCCAGTGCAAATTGCTGTTTTTTTGTCTATTTCAGTGTTTCGCAGAAAAGGAATATCAAACGGAATGAAACCTTCACGAGGATCGTTTTTGGAACAAACACAATCCAGGAGACTTGGAGTGGACATCAAGGAAGCAGCGAGGAAGCCACAAGGCAGGAGGGCGTGCCCGGGGGGGCCAGGCACGCCCCCCACCCTCATGGGCCCCTCGCAGCTCCACCGACCTACTTCTTTTGCCTATATATACTCTTATAACCTAAACCATCGGGGAGAGCCACGAAACACCTTTTCCACCGCCGCAGCCTTCTGTACCCGTGAGATCCCATCTTGGGGCCTTTTCCGGCGCTCCGCCGGAGGGGGGTTCGATCACGGAGGGCTTCTACATCAACACCATAGCCTCTCCGATGATGTGTGAGTAGTTTACCATAGACCTTCGGGTCCATAGTTATTAGCTAGATGGCTTCTTCTCTCTCTTTGGATCTCAATACAAAGTTCTCCTCGATCTTCTTGGAGATCTATTCGATGTAATTGCTTTTGCGGTGTGTTTGTCGAGATCCGATGAATTGTGGATTTATGATCAAGATTATCTATGAACAATATTTGATTCTTCTCTGAATTCTTCTATGCATGATTTGATATCTTTGCAAGTCTCTTCAAATTATCGGTTTGGTTTGTCCTACTATATTGATCTTTCTTGCAATCGGAGAAGTGCTTAGCTTTGGGTTCAATCTTGCGGTGTCCTTTCCTAGTGACAGCAGGGGCAGCAAGGCATGTATTGTATTGTTGCCATCGAGGGTAAAAATATGGGGTTTATATCATATTTCTTGAGTTTATCCCTCTACATCATGTCATCTTGCCTAATGCGTTACTCTATTCTTATGAACTTAATACTCTAGATGCATGCTGGATAGAAGTCGATGTGTGGAGTAATAGTAGTAGATGCAGAATCGTTTCGGTCTACTTTGTCACGAACATGATGCCTATGTTTATGATCATACCTAGATATTCTCATAACTATGCACTTTTCTATCAATTGCTCGATAGTAATTTGTTCACCCACTGTAATATTTGCTATCTTTAGAGAAGCCACTAATGAAACCTATGGCCCTCGGGTCTACTTTACATCATATATGTTTCCAATCTACAATTCTAGTTTACTATTTATTTTGCAATCTTTATTTTCCAATCTATACCACAAAAATACCAAAAAAAATTATCTTATTATCTTTATCAGATCTCACTTTTGCAAGTGGCCATGAAGCGATTGACAACCCCTTTATCAAGTTGGTTGCAAGGTTCTTATTTGTTTGTGCAGGTACTAGTCGACTTGCGTGTAGTCTCCTACTGGATTGATACCTTGGTTCTCAAAAACTGAGGGAAATACTTACTCTACTTTGCTTCATCACCCTTTCCTCTTCAAGGGAAAACCAACGCATGCTCAAGAGGTAGCAAGAAGGATTTCTGGTGCCATTGCCAGGGAGATCTACGCCAAGTCAAGACATACCAAGTACCCGTCACAAACTCTTATCTCTTGCATTACATTATTTGCCATTTGCCTCTCGTTTTCCTCTCCCCCACTTCACCTTTGATGTTTTATTCGCCCTTTTTCCGTTCGTCTCTTTACGCTTGCTTCTTGTTTGCTTGTGTGTTGGATTGATTGTTTGTCGCGATGGCTCAAGATAATACTAAATTGTGTGACTTTTCCAATCCCAACAATAATGATTTTATTAGCACTCCGATTGCTCCTACTACCGATGCTGAATCTTGTGAAATCAATACCGCTTTGTTAAATCTTGTTATGAAAGATCAGTTTTCTGGCCTTCCTAGTGAAGATGCCGCTACCCATCTAAACAACTTCTTGATTTGTGTGATATGCAAAAGAAGAGAGATGTGGATAATAATATTGTTAAATTGAAGCTATTTCCGTTTTCTCTTAGTGATTGAGCTAAAACTTGGTTCTCTTAGTTGCCTAAAATTAGTATTGATTCATGGAATAAGTGCAAATATGATTTTATCTCTAAGTATTTTCCTCCCGCTAAGATCATCTCTCTTAGAAATGATATTATGAATTTTAAGCAACTTGAGCATGAGCATGTTGCACAAGCTTGGGAGAGGATGAAATTAATGATACGTAATTGCCCTACACATGGTTTGAATTTATGGATGATTATACAAAAAATTTATGCTGGATTGAATTTTGCTTCTAGAAATCTTTTAGATTCGGCCGCAGGAGGCACTTTTATGGAAATCACTTTAGGAGAAGCTACTAAACTCCTAGATAATATTAGGATTAATTATTCTCAATGGCACACCGAAAGATCTACTAGTAAAAAGGTTCACGCGATAGAAGAGATTAATGTTTTGAGTGGAAAGATGGATGAACTAATGAAATTATTTGCTAATAAGAGTCCTTCTGATCCTAATGATATGCCTTTGTCTACTTTGATTGAAAATAATAATGAATCTACGGATGTGAATTTTGTTGGTAGGAACAATTTTGGTAATAACGCGTATAGAGGAAATTTTAATTCTAGAACGGTCCCTAGTAATTCCTCTAATAATTATGGTAATTCCTACAACAACTCTTATGGAAATTTTAATAAGATGCCCTCTATTTTTGAGACTAGTGTTAAAGAATTTATGATTTCTCAAAAGAATTTCAATGCTTTGCTTGAAGAAAAATTGCCTAAGAATTTCTCTTGATGTTGATTCTTTGAAACTTAGATCTATTCCACCTAAGCATGATATCAATGAGTCTATCAAAGCCATGCGAATTTCCATTGATGAGTGCAAAGAAAGAACCGCTCGGATGCGTGCTAAAAAGGACTGCTTTGCAAAAGCGTGTTCTTCTAGTTTCCATGATAATAATGATGAAGATCGAAAAGTGATTGATGTGTCCTCTATTAAATCTTTGTTTTCCAATATGAATCTTGATAAAGATGGGACTGGAGATGAGTCGACTTTAGTTAAAAGGCGTCCCAGTGATTCAGAGTTTTTAGATCTTGATGCAAAAATTGGTAAAAGTGGGATTGAAGAGGTCAAAACTTTACATAGCAATGAACCCACCATTTTGGATTTCAAGTAATTTAATTATGATCATTGTTCTTTGATAGATAGTATTTCCTTGTTGCAATCCGTGTTAAATTCTCCTCATGCTTATGCTCAAAATAAAGCTTTTACCGAACATATCGTTGATGCTTTAACGCAATCTTATGAAGAAAAACTTGAATTAGAAGTTTCTATTCCTAGAAACTTTATGATGAGTGGGAACCTACTATTAAAATTAAAATTAAAGATCATGAATGCTATGCTTTATGTGATTTGGGTGCTAGTGTTTCCACGATTCCAAAAACTTTGTGAGATGTGTTAGGTTTCCGTGAATTTGATGATTGTTCTTTAAATTTGCATCTTGTGGATTCCACTATTAACAAACCTATGGGAAGGATTAATGGTGTTCTTATTGTTGCAAATAGGAATTATCTACCCGTATATTTCATTGTTCATGATATAGATTGCAATCCTACTTGTCCTATTATTCTTGGTAGACCTTTCCTTAGAACGATTGGTGCAATTATTGATATGAAAGAAGGAAATATTATATTCCAATTTCCATTAAGGAAAGGCATGGAATACTTTTCCTAGGAAGAAAATTAAATTACCTTATGAATCTATTTTGAGAGGCACTTATGGATTGCATACCAAAGATGATAATACCTAGATCTATTCTTGTTTTTATGCCTAGCTAGGGGCGTTAAACGATAGCGCTTGTTGGGAGGCAACCCAATTTTACTTTTGTTTATTGTTTTTTTGTTCCTGTTTAGTAATAAATAATTCATCATGCTACTTATATGATTGTGTTTTTTATGTTTTAATTAGTGTTTGTGCCAAGTAAAGCCTTTAGAATCTTCTTGGATGATTGTTGTTTGATCTTGCTGAAAAAAACAGAAAGTATGCACTCACGGGAATAATTTTCATTTTTTACCAGAGAGTGATAAAATACCAATTCTAATTGCAGTAGATGAACATACAAATTATTTAGGACAGCCTAATTTCTCAGGATTTTGGGAGTTACAGAACTATTTGAAACTTACAGATTACTACAAACTGTTATGTTTTTGACAGATTCTGTTTTCGTGTGTTGTTTGCTTATTTTGATGAATCTATGGCTAGTATCGGGGGGTATGAACCATAGAGAAGTTGGAATACAGTAGGTTTAACACAAATATAAATAAAGAATTAGTTCATTACAGTACCTTAAAGTGGTGATTTGTTTTCTTATACTAACGGAGCTCATGAGATTTTCTGTTGAGTTTTGTGTTGTGAAGTTTTCAAGTTTTTGGGTAAAGATTTGATGGATTTTGGAACAAGGAGTGGCAAGAGCCTAAGCTTGGGGATGCCCAAGGCACCCCAAAGTAAATTCAAGGACAACCAAAAGCCTAAGCTTGGGGGTGCCCCGAAAGGCATCCCCTCTTCCATCTTCGTCCATCGGTAACTTTACTTGAGGCTATATTTTTATTCACCACATGATATGTGTTTTGCTTGGAGCTTCTTGTATGTTTTGTGTCTTTGCTTTTTAGTTTACCACAATCATCCTTGCTGTACACACCTTTTGGAGAGACACGCATGAATAGGAATGTAACACCCACAATGCGGCTATATCTCCCACGTGTCGGGGCACGACTTAGAGGCATAGCCGCATGGTAGGCATGTCGCAAGAGGGGTAATCTTTACACATACCATGTACTGAATAAGAAAGGGATAAAGAGTCGGCTTACAATCGCCACTTCACACAATACATGAATAGTTCATACATCATCCAGAATAGAATCAAGGTCCGACTACGGAACCAAAACAAAAGAAGACAACCCCAAATGCTAGATCCCCGATCGTCCCAACTGGGCACCACTACTGATCAACAGGAAACGAAACAAAACAACGATCAAGATCTTCCTCGAGCACCCACTTGAGTTGGGTTGCGTCACCTGCACTGGTATCATCGGCACCTGCAACTGTTTGGAAGTATATGTGAGTCACGGGGACTCAGCCATCTCACACCCGCGAGATCAAGACTATTTAAGCTTATGGGTAGGAAAAAGGGTAGTAAGGTGCAGCTGCAGTAAGCACTAAGCATATATGGTGGCTAACTTAGGCAAATAAGAGCGAGAAGAGAAGCAACGCAACGGTCGTGAACTAGAAGTGATCAAGAAGTGATCCTAAAACTACTTACGTTCAAGCATAACACAAGAACCATGTTCACTTCCCGGACTCCGCCGAGAAGAGACCATCACGGCTACACACGCGGTTGATGAATTTTAATTAAGTTAAGTTTCATGTTCTCTACAACCGGATATTAACAAATTCCCATCTGCCACATAACCGAGGGCACGGCTTTCGAAAGTTCGAAACCCTGCAGGGGTGTCCCAACTTAGCCCATCACAAGCTTTCACGGTCAACGAAGGATATTCCTTCTCGCGGGAAGACCCGATCAGTCTCGGAATCCCGGTTACAAGACATTTCGATAATGGTAAAACAAGACCAGGAAAGCCGCCCGGATGTGCCGACAAATCCCGATAGGAGATGCACATATCTCGTTCTCAGGGCACACCGGATGAGCTAGACGTCGGGTTGGCATAGACCCTGGTTGCCCAGGGGGCGCCGGACATCGTCAGGTTGGACCAACACTTAGAGAAGCACTGGCCCAGGGGGGTTAAAATAAATATGACCCTCGGGCTCCAGAAACCCAAGGGAAAAAGGCTAGGTTGTTAGGCAAATGTAAAACCAAGGTTGGGCCTTGCTAGAGGAGTTTTATTCAAAGCAAACTGTCAAGGGGTTCCCATAACACCCAACCGCGTAAGGAACGCAAAATCAAGGAACATAACACCGGTATGACGGAAACTAGGGTGGCAAAAGTGGAACAAAACACCAGGCATAAGGCCGAGCCTTCCACCCTTTACCAAGTATATAGATGCATTAATTAAAATAAGAGATATTGTGATATCCCAACAATATCCATGTTCCAACATGGAACAAACTTCAACTTCACCTGCAACTAGCAACACTATAAGAGGGGCTGAGCAAAGCGGTAACATAGCCAAACAACGGTTTGCTAGGAAAGGAGGGTTAGAGGCTTCACATGGCAATATGGGAGGCATGACATAGCAAGTGGTAGGTATCGCGGCATAGCAATAGAGCGATCAACTAGCAAGCAAAGATAGAAGTGATTTTGAGGGTATGGTCATCTTGCCCGAGATCCCGCAAGGAAGAAGAACGAGTCCATGAAGAAGACAAACGGACGTAGTCGAACGGATCCTCACAAACGCGACGTTATCGGAACTAACCCGAAGAAGCAACACCGGAAAGAAGCAAAGAACATAGTAAACAACCATCACATAATCATGGCATGATGCACAACCAAGGATGATGCATGTCCCATTTAATGAGGCATGGCATGGCAAAGTGCACAAACAAAACTACAAATTAAGTGGAGCTCAATATGCAACGAGTTGCATATTGACGGAACACCACATGACTTATTTAGTTCTCTCCCGTTTATGTACCCAACAATATTAAATGTTGTTAAAGATGGCAAAAGGTGAAGCATATGAAAACTACCTATCTAGGCAAGTTTAAATGAGGCCGGAACAATAAGCAACAAGTCCGGAGAAATCCTCATGAGCATATTATGGATTTAGTACTGTTCTGCACTAAACATAATCTTAGAGTTGTTAAACATGCAAGAAGAGTGCACCATGTTGAACTAGGCATTTTTCTACCCCATTTACATATAAATTTTATTAAGTTTGGAGCTACGGTTATTAAGTTATGAAATAAAGCATTTTAGCATGGCAAGAGGCAAAATATAAGCAAACATCATTTTAAACATTTTTAACATGGATGAAAGTTGCAAATTATTGATCTACATAAAATTCTAAGCATTTTACATATAAAGTTTATTAGGTTCTGATGCACGGGTGAAAAGTTGTTATATGCATGATGTTGGAGGGCTTTTCTGTAAAACTGAAGTCTCTGGAAAATAGGAAAAACGTTCTAAGGAAAAAAAACACGAAATAGACCGAAATAGAGGCCGGCCCAACATTGCACAGGGGCGGGGGATGCTCACCAGGCCTCATGGGCCGGACTGTGGAGGAAGGAGTTGGGCCGTGGATCTGGGCAGGGAGCGGGGCCCATCCAGGGAGGTGGCGGCGCTCGCTATCTCCTACGCACAGGAGGTCGATCGAGGCCATGGTGAGGCCGGCGACGGGGAGGCCGGGACTGGCTCCGGAGATGGACACAGGGGACGGATCTGGGCGTGGGCGGCTCGATCCGGTGGAGGGAAGCGCCGGAGGAGGTCGGTGGAGGCGGATCCGGCCGGTGCTTTGCCGGATCCGGACAACGGCGACGGTTGGCGGGACTCCAAGTGCGGCGGCGGAGCTTCCATGGCAGAGAGAGGGAGAAAGGTTAGAGAGAAAAACGAAGGAGGCAGGAGAAGGAAGGAGCACGGCGGCGGCGACCTGTGGGGCACCGGCAACAAGGCGGAGCACAACGGCGGCGAGGATCCGGCGAAGACGACGACCGACGACGAGGTTGGGGCGGCGCTGGAGTAGGTAGCGCGGTTCGGGAGCTCGGGGAGGAGCCAGGGGAACGGCGGTGGAGCGCTCGGGCCCCGATGGGCTTCCCAAGGCCTGATCAGGGTCCTGGCGGGCCCGTGGGCTTCGCGGCGGCGCGGGGAGAATAGGGGGCGACGTGGAGGCGTGGGAGTGGCCCTGGCAGCGGCGCAGGTGGCGGCCGGCCCTGTGGGACGGCGCCAAGTGGCGAGCAGGGGCCGGCTGGAGCAGCGCGGAAATTGAGGGGGGGGGGGTAGAGGTAGGGGGAGGGCTAGGGATGCCCAAAAATGGCAAGGGGACTGTTTACATAGGGTAGGGGTTAGGGTTTGGTGGGTCTGAGGCCGTTTCTGGACCCTCCGATCGCAATTGAACGGTTCCCGGTCAGAGGGGGGGTTAGGTGAGCTGCAGGCGGGCTGTGCAGAGTGCGATGGTTGAGAGGAGAGAAGAGAAAGCAGCCTGTCAACGGTTTCCGGAGACCAAAAACGTCCGACGATAGACCGGCTACTATTGCCGCTATATTTATCCGTTGGGGCATCAAACGGACTCTGAATGCGTTGAAACTTGGCCGGTGACCTACTAACAACAAAACGACACCGCACGCCAACTCTCATCCCATTCCGTGAACATTTCCCGGCCACTTATAAAATAATATTTCGGACGTGCCGTGGGTGCGTGCAAGTGTGTCTTGGCTCAGAACGGACAACGGACGAAATTGGGGGAATCCGGATGGATGCAAGTTTTGAAAACATGCAGATGCAATGCGGACGATGACATGGCAATAAGCAATACGCAAGCAAAAGACAAGGCAACACCAGCGAATAACTAGAAGACACCTGGCGCATCGGTCTCGGGGTGTTACACGGAATTTATTAGAATACTCTTTGCGCTTCACTTATATCTTTTGAGCCAGATGATTTTTCTCTAGTGCTTCACTTATATCTTTTAGAGCATGGTGGTGGTTTTATTTTATAGAAATTATTGATCTCTCATGCTTCACTTATATTATTTTGAGAGTCCTTTAGAACAGCATGGTAATTTGCTTTGGCTATTAAATTAGTCTTAATATGATAGGCATCCAAGATGGGTATAATAAAAACTTTCATATAGAGTGCATTGAATACTATGAGAAGTTCGATACTTGATGATTGTTTTGAGATAAGAAGATGGTAATATTAGATTCATGCTAGTTGAGTAGTTGTGAATTTGAGAAATACTTGTGTTGGAGTTTGCAAGTCCCATAGCATGCACGTATGGTAAACGTTGTGTGACAAATTTGAAGCATGGGGTGTTTCTTTGATTGTCCTCCTTATGAGTGGCGGTCGAGGACGAGCGATGGTCTTTCCTACCAATCTATCCCCCTAGGAGCATGCGTGTAATGCTAGGTTTTTGATGACTTGTAGATTTTTGAAATAAGTCTGTGAGTTCTTTATGACAAATGTTGAGTCCATGGATTATAGCACTCTCACCTTCCCATCATTTCTAGCCTCTTCGGTACCGTGCATTGCCCTTTCTCACCTTCAGAGCTGGTGCAAACTTCGCCGGTGCATCCAACCCCTATGATATGATACGCTCTATCACACATAAACCTCCTTATATCTTCCTTAAAACAGCCACCATACCTACCTATTATGGCATTTCCATAGCCATTCCGAGATATATTGCCATGCAACTTTCCACCGTTACGTCTATTATGACACGCTTCATCATTGTCATATTTCCTTGCATGATCATGTAGTTGACATCGTATTTGTGGCAAGGCCACCATGCATAATTTCATACATGTCACTCTTGATTCATTGCCCATCCCGGTACATCGCCGGAGGCATTCATATAGAGTCATAGTTTGTTCTAGTATCGAGTTGTAATCTTTGAGTTGTAAATAAATAGAAGTGTGATGACCACCATTAATAGAGCATTGTCCCAAAACGAAATAAGGGGAAGGCCAAATGAAAAAAAAAAGAAATGCAAATAAAAAAAGGGACAATGCTACTATCCTTTTTCCGCCCTTGTGCTTCAAAGTAGCACCATGATCTTCATGACAGAGAGTCTCTTATATTGTCACTTCCATATACTAGTGGGAATTTTTCATTATAGAACTTCGCTTGTATATTCCAACAATGGGCTTCCTAAAATGCCCTGGGTCTTCATGATCAAGCAAGTTCGATGCACACCCACTTAGTTTGTTTTGTTGAGCTTTCAGACATTTATAGCTCTAGTGCATCCATTGCATGGCAATCCCTACTCCTCGCATTGACATCAATTAACGGGCATCTCCATAGACTGTTGATTAGCCGCGTCAATGTTAGACTTTCTCCTTTTTTGTCTTCTCCACACAACCCCCATCATTATATTCTATTCCACCCATAGTGCTATGTCCATGGCTCACGCTCATGTATTACGTGAAAGTTGAAAAAAGTTTGAGATTACTAAAGTATGAAACAGTTGCTTGGCTTGTCACCGGGGTTGTGCATGATGAGAGCAGTTTTGTGTGACGAAAATGAAGAATAGCCAAACTATATGATTTTGTAGGGATAAGCTTTCTTTGGCCATGTTATTTTGAGAAGACATAATTGCTTAGCTAGTATGCTTCAAGTATTATTATTTTTATGTCAATATTAATTTTTTGTCTTGAATCTTTCGGATCTGAACATTCATGCCCCAATAAAGAAAATTACGTTGAAAATTATGTTAGGTAGCATTCCACATAAAAAAATTCTGTTTTTATCATTTACCTACTTGAGGACAAACATGAATTAAGCTTGGGGATGCTTGATACGTCTCCAACATATCTATAATTTTTGATTGTTCCATGCTATTATATTATCTGTTTTCGATGTTTAATGGGCTTTACTATGCACTTTTATATTATTTTTGGGACTAACCTATTAACCGAAGGCCCAGTGCAAATTGCTGTTTTTTTTTTGCCTATTTTAGTGTTTCACAGAAAAGGAATATCAAACGGAATCCAAATGGAATGAAACCTTCGCGAGGATTGTTTTTGGAACAAACGCAATCCAGGAGACTTGGAGTGGACATCAAGGAAGTAGCGAGGAAGCCACGAGGCAGGAGGGTGTGCCCAGGGGGGGCCAGGCGCGCCCCCCACCCTCGTGGGCCCCTCGCAGCTCCACCGACCTACTTCTTTCGCCTATATATACTCTTATACCCTAAAACCATCAGGGAGAGCCACGAAACACCTTTTCCACCGCCGAAACCTTCTGTACTCATGAGATCCCATCTTGGGGCCTTTTCCGGCGCTCCGCCGGAGGGGGATTCGATCACGGAGGGCTTCTACATCAACACCATAGTCTCTCCGATGATGTGTGAGTAGTTTACCACAGACCTTCGGGTCCATAGTTATTAGCTAGATGGCTTCTTCTCTCTCTTTGGATCTCAATACAAAGTTCTCCTGGATCTTCTTGGAGATCTATTCGATGTAATTCTTTTTGCGGTGTGCTTATCGAGATCCGATGAATTGTGGATTTATGATCAAGATTATATATGAACAATATTTGATTCGTCTCTGAATTCTTACATGCATGATTTGATATATTTGCAAGTCTCTTCGAATTATCAGTTTGGTTTTGCCTACTAGATTGATCTTTCTTGCAATGGGAGAATTTCTTAAATTTGGTTTCAATCTTGCGGTGTCCTTTCCTAGTGCCAGCAGGGCCAGCAAGGCACGTATTGTATTGTTGCCATCGAGGGTAAAAAGATGGGGTTTATATCATATTGCTTGGGTTCATCCCTCTACATCATGTCATCTTGCCTAATGTGTTACTCTGTTCTTATGAACTTAATACTCTAGATGCATGCTGGATAGCGGTCGATGTGTGGAGTAATAGTAGTAGATGCAAAATCGTTTCGGTCTACTTGTCACGGACGTGATGCCTATGTTTATGATCGTGCCTAGATATTCTCATAACTATGCGCTTTTCTATCAATTGCTCGACAGTAATTTGTTCACCCACCATAGTATTTGCTATCTTGAGAGAACCCACTAGTGAAACCTATGGCCCCCGGGTCTACTTTACATCATATAAGTTTCCAATCTACAATTCTAGTTTACTATTTATTTTGCAATCTTTATTTTCCAATCTATACCAAAAAATACCAAAAATATTTATCTTATTATCTTTATCAGATCTCACTTTTGCAAGTGGCCGTGAAGGGATTGACAACCCCTTTATCGCGTTAGTTGCAAGGTTCTTATTAGTTTGTGCAGGTACTAGGCGACTTGCGTGTAATCTACTACTGAATTGATACCTTGGTTCTCAAAAACTGAGGGAAATACTTACGCTACTTTGCTGCATCACCCTTTCCTCTTCAAGGAAAAACCAACGCATGCTCAAGAGGTAGCAATCCTCGAGGAGCGGGGTGTTGATCTGATGGTCGTGCCACAGCGCTAACGCCACCCTCGGCACACTAAAACCGGCCGTGTCTAGTGATGACGAGTGTGTCGCTCACCATGGACGCCCTATCCAGATGCGGTGCTGGAGCTACGCCACGTTGCTAGCCCCCACGACCGACATGAACGGTTGCCGGTGGCGAGGAGGTCATGGGCCAGGTCCTCCATTGGACTAGTCTGTGCCACGTCGTCCCGACAAGTGTGCCCCACATGTCAGTTTCCCTGTTTTCTCGGCCATATTCGAGCGTCACTGCTCCGCGTTGCGCATTAGGCACAGAACAGTTGGTTTTTGTGCCCTGGTTCAAATGTGGTACTGTACCAAGTTGTTACCCTAGCCCCAAGTGTGGTGGCTTTGGGTACAGTACCACCCTTTTCCTTTTCAATTAGTGAAGCGTAACACTTGATTAAGTAGACGGATGGTGTGCAAAATGTAGGTGTCCAACTGTTTCAAAGAATAATTGAGGTGTGCCCGGTCCATGCCCATATCTAGGGGTCCAACTTACCATGTTCCGGCAGTAGTAACTATACTAGTCCCTGTGTACTCCCTCTGTTTTTATTTACTCCGCATTTTATCTTTTCTCATAGTCAAACTTTGTTAACTTTGACAAAGTTTATAGACAGAAATAATAACATATACAATAACAAATCAATACCATTAGATTCATTACTGAATATACTTTCACATCATATATATTTGCTATTGTAAATGTTCATATATCTACTCTTACTAGAAAGATGCTCGTGTGTTGCACGTAACATCAACATGCATTTGTGTGACTAGTTTATCTTGTGAGAGAAAAGGATGAACGAGGGAAGGCCTTATTTGCAAATGTGGAGAGGTGTGTGGGTACCTTTTTGCAAAACTTCCATAGTTTCCTTCCCATCCATCAGGTATAAATTGGACGGCCTATATTGCAGGATGGCGGGCACACCATCATCACCAACTCTTTTTTATAAGAGTCTGTCCGATTTATATCTGACGGATAGGAAGGAAACTATGGAAATTTTGAAAAAAGATACCCACACCCCTCTCCACATTTTCAAATAAGGGCTTCCCTCATTCATCCTTTTCTCCCACAAGATAAACTAGTCATACAAATGCATCTTGATGTTCCGTGCAACGCACGGGCATCTTGCTAGTGTAGCTAAAAAGCAGAGTTGGTGATGATGGTGTGCCTGCCATCCTGCAATATAGGCCATCCGATCTATATCTAACGGATAGTAAGGAAAGTATGACAATTTACCCGCACTGCTCTCCACATTTGCAGATAAGGCCTTCCCTCGTTCATCCTTTTCTCCCACAAGATCTTGATGTTCCGTGCAAGGCACGATCATCTTGCTAGTTTTCTATAAATTTGGTCAAATTCTATGAAGTTTGACTTTAGTCAAAACTAATATGCAGAGTAAATAAAAACAGAGGCAGTATTTTACTCCCTGACCAGACGGAAGGGAAAACGAGACAACTTATTGTTTATTTGAGCCGTTCAGGTATAATCATGCGGCGTTGCTTATTTCTCATTCCTCTCCAACACTCTTCTCCATCGATCATGTCGCCCTCCAGTCGAGTCCATCCTCCCGCATGCCTCATTTGAACATTCCGCCGAGTATTATTCGCATGTGGGCCTAGACCATGCTTGTATTTCCAATGTTGTAACTTGTCTAAAGTGCATACAAACAAATGGTGCACTTAAAGTTTTACTTTACCTCCACTACGTGTCTCTTCCCGTCTTAGTTCTAACATCCCATTCGGTTCATGCCACGACACATCTTGATGAGATCGATTGATGTTGAGAGATAAATTGCGTTACGTGCAAGGAAATAAAGGTTTGGTCTATTTCTATGATATAAATGACCCGCGGGGGGGGGGGGGTCTGTGGGGATCAGAGGGAGTATATTGTACGTTCATAAGCGAAACAAACGTATTGTACCCACCCTAGTCCTCTTTCAATCGATCTCTGTACTCCGAGATGAAATCGATTGAAAACAAGTGGGTGCATGTGTGATACCTAAGGAGGATTCAAAATTTTGAACCGGTGATCATAGCATCCGCAAATCATATATAAAGGGTATTCAATGTTCGTTTCGCTTTCGAACGTACAATATACTCCCTCCGATCCTTTCCAGTTTACATATAAGTTTTATGTGTAGTCAATGTATCTCTACTTTGATCAAACTTGCAGAAAAAAGTATCAACATTCAACAACACTCAATCAGTATTGTTAGATTCGTACGTACTCCTAGATTTGTATTTAAACAGAGATGGTTTCCAATTGGTTTTCAACCACGTGAATGTGCTTGTTCTCGCGCATGCTCTTCCTACTAGGATTTCGCCACATATAGCCAGTCCAATAGTAACTTTTTTAAGCTCCCTGTCCAATAGTACTAGTGGAGTACTGACAACATCTGTAGTAGAGTATGCAGTGCTCATTGTACTCCCTCCTTCCATTTATATAGGGCCTAAGAGCAAGTGTAATAAGGCCTAGTCGGCAGGCTATAAGACTTGTCGTGTCATTAAAATCCTACTTGGAGGAGTGAGAAGAGAGGAGAGAGAGTGACGCGGGCTCTTATTCTACATCCCCGCTATAACACATAGATCAAGAAAAAATAGTATGCATGCAACTCTCTTCCAATTATATACCTTGCTCATGCAAATATTAAATGCTCCATTCTAAGAGCCAACTTACATGGCACTTTTGTCTATGTGGAGGATAGAGATGTGAAAAAGTAAGGGGAGTGAGCTCTCATGCAAGAGCCTAGCTATATACGCATTCCTTGGTAAATACAATAAATATGAAGAAAGAGATAGAGAGGAGAAGTACTAATACAATAGCCAACCTTATTTTTTTGTGGGAAATAGCCAACCTTATAGCCCACACTATTAGATGAGTGCATATAGATGATGGCTATAAATGACATGGCAGTTCCTTATAGCCATCGGCTGGCTATATTGTTAACCATGCTCTAATGCGTTTTTCAAAACCGCCTTTGACTATTGACAAGATTAATAGTACATTAGATGTATAATGTGAAAATTATATCATTGGAAGCTCCTTTCACATACGAATTTCACCATATGCTTTGTGTAAGTTGCATGTCATATATTATTACTCCAACATTTGGTCAAAGGTAGCCTTGAAAAACGTATTAGGCCCTGTAGATGGAAAGAGGGAGTAGTAGTTGTCAGTGTCAAAACCGGCGGATCTCGGGTAGGGGGTCCCGAACTGTGCGTCTAGGATCGATGGTAACAGGAGACGGGGGACACGATGTTTACCTAGGTTCAGGTCCTCTCTATGGAGGTAATACCGTACTTCCTGCTTGATTGATCTTGATGAATACGAGTATTACAAGAGTTGATCTACCACGAGATCGTAATGGCTAAACCCTAGAAGTCTAGCCTATCAATATGGTAATGAGTATATGTGGTGTCCTTTCCAAACTATCCCCTTCGGTTTATATAGACACCGAGGGGATCTAGGGTTTACATGGAGTCGGTTACATTAGAAGGAATCTTCGGTCGCCAAGCTTGCCTTCCACGCCAATTAGACTCCAATCCGGACACGGTGAAGTCTTCGGCCTTCATGTCTTCACATCCCATCAGTCCGACCAATGGATAACAGGCCGGACGCCCGAGGACCCCTTAGTCCAGGACTCCCTCAGTAGCCCCTGAACCTGGCTTTCAATGACGAGGAGTCCGACATGCAGATTGTCTTCGGAATTGCAAGGCGGGTTCCCCTTTCTCTGAAGTCCAAGATAGTCTTCGGATGCAATGATAGTATCCTGACCTGTTGTGCACACCATACACAACCGCAGAGAGAATATAATATTTGCACGAATCTAATATGTTGACAGGTTTTTCCAACACAACATCACGTCTGTCCAGTTATAATTTCAAACCGTTTTTCTTCTGCCATTCCACGCTTCGAGACGCGGTTGCTATCGGCACGTCTTGTCAAAACAGAGATCGTGTCCCCTTATTGCGGGATTCTCATCAATGCGGGCATGGGTAACTCAACCGTGTCATTTATACAGCCCTAGGGAACAGGTGAATCCTAAGGCGAGTGAGGAGGCGTTTAATATTTGCTGCCTTTATAAAGGGATAAGGATGCCCTCTTCCTCTCCTCACGCTCTCTCTCTATCTCCGCCTTTCCAATCTCAAGCTCCAGCGCCCAAGTTCTCATCTCCTTTCCACTCGAGCAACCATGTTCGGATCTGGTGGTCAGGGCATGTGGATGGTCTCCTTTGTCTAGGAGGAGGACATTACTAAGCTCCGGGCGGCCGGATATTTGGCAAAGGAGATCGCCCATCGTCTGCCAGCCGAGGGACAAGTCGTCCCCACGCCGGAGCCCACAGAGAGGGTAGTATTCATCCCCCATTTCTTCCGCGGGCTAGGGTTTCCACTCCACCCTTTGGTCCGCGGGCTGATGTACTATTACGAGATAGATTTCCATGATCTGTCCCCCAAATTCCTTCCTCAACATCTCGACATTTATCGTCGTGTGCGAAGCCTTCCTCTGCATCCATCACCACTTCGGGTTGTGGCTCAAAGTCTTCAACGTGAAGCCGAAGGTGGTGGATGGCCAGCACGCGGAGTGTGGAGGGGCCATGGTGAGCAAGCTATCCAACGTATCCTGGCCCAAAGGCACCTTAGTGGAGACAGTAAAGGAATGGTAGAAGCAGTGGTTCTACATCACAGAACCTCGCGGCACCAACTGGGCTGCAGCTGCCGAATTCTGCTCCAGTGCTCCCATGCGACTGACCACCTGGGTCGAGAAGAGTCTGGACTGGTGTTCACCTGACGAGCTGATAGCGCTGCACACGCGCGTTCAAAGCATGGTGACCAAGGACGTCAAGCTCGTTGATGTTATCCAGGTGATGTTGGTCCGCCGGATTCTTCCATGCCAGCGTCGAAGCCTCCCTTTATGGGAGTTCAATTCGAAGAAGCACTGGAACCTGAAAAGGCTCTTCGATACTTCTCACGAAGGGGCCTGGAAGTTGCTCTTTAAGGGCAACGAGAAGCCACCGGCCACAGACTCATACCGTGGTCACAATTGTAACCGCTCCGTCAGCGAGGTATGTTACTTTTGACGTGTTCCCGACTCAAATGTTTCCAGGATGATGTGTGAGATCTTCATATTGTTCCCTTGGGACTGGGTGGAGAGGGCGAAGCGGATCCAGTGTCCGGCTCTGTTGCCCGAAGAACCAACCATCCCGCGCCTGGCGAAGATGCTGGTGCCGGCGCCATATACGGCGCAGGAGAAGAAGGCCAAGAAGAAGGCCAAGGGGGCCAAGAGTGGCCCCTGTCGCAATGGCACTTCGGATGCGACGTCTGAAGACGACGAGGCCCATTCCTCTGTCACTGAGGACAACGACGAGGAAGAGGAGGATGAGGAAAACAACCCTCCTCCCGAGGAGAAGAAGAAGAGGGTCGCCTCAGCACATCTGGAGGCGAAAGCGCCCAAAAAGGGGAAGGTTGCCCCAGCGGTCGACACCGCATGGGACGTTGACAGTAGCCCGGAACGTCGCCCCCGTACTAGGCCCCAGGCCGCATCATAAGTGACATGGCTTATTTATGCGCACATCCATCCCTTTCTTTTTATTATTCTAACATGGTTAATCCACACTATTGTAGTCCGGCCCGTGACCTTATCCAGCGATCCTCATCTGGAGGTTCGTTGGCTCCGTCGGAGATGGCGAGCATGTCGCCACCGCCTGCTTACTCCCCTGGGGCCAGGGACGACACTGAAGTGTTATCCCGGAGGACCGCTCCGAAGGGAGGAGCCCAGGACGTTGTCCGGGAGGCGCCACAAGTCGGGACCTCCACTGTCGGACATATGGGGGAGTCAATCCCCATGGAGACTGGCAAAGAGGGCCGTATCCAGCTCGGCCCTCAGCCGAATACGATTCCGGAGATCAATATGGCTTCGGAGTCGGGCGAGCAGCCCCCTTTGAAGGAGGGGGGTGCGACACCTCCACCGGTGGCTCCTGTCCATCCAGGAGCCCCAGATGACCTGATGGGGGCGCTACGAAGCGCCTCCATCATGGACGAGCACCGTATCCTTATGGGTGCAGTGATCGAGAAGGTTCAGTCCGCCAAGAGCGGACTAAATGAAGCCTGCAGGAGCCTGTTAACTGGTTTCGAGGTAAGAAAGAGAAAAACCCCATATAGTCCGTATCCCCTGAGACGTTGTCCGGTGTTCGGCGAGGAGAACTGGACAGGGGATCAATCCTTAATTATAAGAGGCTGACTGAATATGTATCGATAAGCAGGCATCCCTGTTGGCCGCGACCTTGCATGCTGCTGAGGTCTCCGAGCTGAAGCGGAGGCTAGAGTGGACCGAGAACGAGCTCGGCGAGGTTAAGGTTCAGCTCCAGGAGAAGCAAGGTGAGGAATGACTTGTTGTATGTTCGGGAAAGGATAAGCGCTGTATATTGACAGCGGTATTGTGATATGTGCAGAATCCGCGACCGAGGTCGGGGCCCTAAGGAAGGCCCTGGGTGAGGCCGAGGAGCAGGCTGTGCAGCAGCAAGTCGCCCGTAAGAAGCTAAAGGCCTGGGTCAAAGAAGTCCACCAGGAGCTCCAGGATGCGGTGACAAAATCCGAGGCCTTGGAGCATGATGCGTCGGTTCGAGGGACCGAACTCGCCAAGGCTCGGCAAAGCATGGAGACTGCACGGAATGAGGCCCAGGCCGCCCTCCAAGAGATCCAGGAGGCCAAGAAGATCACAGCGGGTAAGGCATTTAAGATGCAAAGCAAGTATGCAGAGAAGCAGTACCTTTTACTAACCCGGGTTAGGAGTTCCCTAGGGGCTTTTGCGGATTTGCCACGTAGTGTATCAGATGTCGTGGAGTTTTATCGAGCCGAAGGAGGGGGTTCTTCAGAGAGGCTCTTCTGGTCGCAGTATGCGGCACCAGAGCATCCCATGTCCTTCACCGATCAGCTGAAACAGCTGGTGGAGCTGCAAAGGGTGGCCGAACTAGCCATTAAGGATTTGTTAATCCGGCTGTGGCCAGCCGAAGCTATGCCTAGCAGCTACTTCGGACTCGTGAGGCGGATGGTGAACGCCTGTCCTCAGTTGGACGTTATCAAGCGCTCCGTCTGTATTGAGGATGCACGTATGGCCTTTGCTCGCTGCAAGATGTGGTGGGCGAAGATGAACGCTGTTGAGGTCACCAGCGGGCCGCCGGAGGGCAAGGAGCACCGCACACCTGAGCGATATTTCGAGGATGTCGTAGAAGGGTCTCGACTTGTAGCGGCGCAATGTTCGCAGGACATTGTATTTGAATAAATATATTCATGTTTTCCTTTGACTTGTATTATGGGAACAAAGCCAGTTTTTGTAAAGTAATTTTATTATGCTTTGAATTGTTTCCTCCTGTACAACTGTGTTGTGTGTAATCTGAGGGTTGGCCAGTTGTCAGCTTCTGCCCTCACGTAGATAGTACGGAGGTGTTCGGGATGGAATCTAAACAATCTTGATCCAATTACATGGTCCTTGAAGGAGTTGTTTAGCGCAACGAACAAGGCAATCAGACTTTATAGCTTTAACGCCCTCACTTAACCATAGGGGTTTTATAATAAAGCATGGGTGTAGCCCCTAGTTTAAGCCAAAGTACTGTCAGCATCTGATCAGGAAGTGCTGATCTCTCGCGTAACACGGAAAAAATGTCCAACGATTTGTAACCCTCGAGTAGCTGACCGGCTCTGGCCACATCATGACAGTCAGTTTTCGGCTTTCTCTACTGAGGTGCTCGTCTGGTCAAAGCCAGGGCATAATTGCAGTAGTTCTCCCTTTACTACCCTAGTCGATGGAGCGGAACGTAGGGTAGCAAGCACAGGAGCCGGGCAACCCAACTATTGACCAAAGACATGATTCGGAGCCAATGCACATAATGCTAAACTCGGGGTGCCGAACTTATATAAGAAGTGTTCGGACTGTGCTGCCGTATTGTGGGGCGACAGGTATCCCCTGGCGAATATTAAACGTAAAAGAGTGTCGATGCAGCAAATAAGCAGATCGAAATAAAAATGAAGTAAGAAGCAAAAACCACAGGAACTGGGCCATGAACCATTTTTATTATAATTGGATGGATACATCAAGGCGTATCTTGTACACATGGTGCGAGAAGTATCCGGCCATTTAACATGCCGGAATCAATAGGGCGTAGCGTGCAGGTCCTGAGAAATAAGTATAAGTACCGTCAAGAAGAACGTATAAAGGTTACCCTACACACCTGTGTTGGTTGCCTCCGTTGTATTTCAGTCCTGCTAAAGGACTTGACATCAGCCTCGCGAAAAAGGTGCCTGAAACAAGAAAAACAAGTAAAAGTATGTGCGTTCGGGATCGGTCTGGCTGAATTGTAGGCCCCATGTTATCTCGTGCCTCCATCGATGTCCATGGAATTTTGCATGTGTAATTGTGTACGTGTCGTACGAATGCCACTACCTTATTAGGGCTGGGACGGAGGCCGAATTGCTAGTCGAGCTCTTGATGAACCGTGTTGTCCTGTTGCAGTGTAGTCCAAACCCACTTGATGGTGTCCAGGGGATCGGTAGCTGGATTATAATGCTGCTTGAGAAGGCCGCTCTGTACTTCTGCTACTAGGGCGGCGGTTTGCTCCTCTATTCGGAGGGAGCGTTCCGTATTGCCATTGACTGTTATGACGCCGCGTGGACCGGGCATCTTGAGCTTGAGATAAACATAGTGTGGCACTGTGTTAAATCTAGCAAACACGGTTCGTTCGAGCAGTGCGTGATAGCCGCTGCGGAAAGGGACGATATCAAAGATTAACTCTTCGCTTCGGAAGTTGTCCGGAGAACCGAAGACCACCTCCAGCGTGATTGAGCCCGTACAGCGGGCCTCTACACCTGGTATGACTCCTTTAAAGATAGTCTTTGTTGGTTTGATTCGTGAGGGATTAATGCCCATCTTCCGTACTTTATCCTAGTATAGCAGGTTGAGGCTGCTTTCACCATCCATCAGGACTCGCGTTAGGTGGAATCCGTCGATGATTGGGTCAAGGACCAGTGCGGCCGAACCGCCGTGGCGGATACTAGTCAGATGATCTCGTCGATCGAAGGTGATCGTAAATGATGACCATGGATTAAATTTTGGGGTGTCTGGCTCTACCGGTAGACATCCCTGAGTGCTCGTTTGTGCTCCTTTCTGGGGATGTGCGTGGCGTATATCATGTTCACCATTTTGACTTGGGGGGGGGGGGATTTCTTCTGTCCCCCGGTGTTCGGTTGCCGGGGATCTTCGTCCTCGTCCTCACTTTTTGATCCCTTTTCTTTGTTTTCGGCATTTAACTTTCTAGCCTGCTTGAGGACCCAACAATCCATGTTGGTATGATTGGCTTGCTTACCCCGGGTGCCATGAATTTGGCACGGACAGTCGAGTATGTGGTCCAGGCTAGAAGGTCCTTCGTTGTTTTTTTGTAGGGTTTTTTCCGTTGGCCAGACTTGGAGCCACTGAATCCGGTGTTGACTGTGGTGTCCTCGGTGTTGTCGCCATTGCTTCTGCGTTTGTGTTTATTACACCAGAGCCTGCCGGTGCTGTTCTTGGCCTCTGTGGGGCCTGCCTCGCTGGCTGTGTTTTTGCTATGAGCCAGCCAGCTGTCCTCACCTGGGAAAAAGTGGGTCATCAGTGTCGTAAGGGCTGCCATTGACTTCGGCTTTTCTTGTCCGAGGTGGCGTGCTAGACATTTGTCACGGATGCTGTGTTTGAAGGCTGATAGGGCCTCGGCATCCGGACAGTCGATGATCTGGTTCTTTTTGGTTAGGAACCTAGTCCAAAATTTTCTGGCTGATTCTCCGGGTTGTTGAACTATGTGGCTTAGGTCATCAGCATCTGGTGGCCGGACATAAGTTCCTTGGAAGTTGTCAAAGAAAGCCTCTTCCAAGTCCTCCAAGCCGCCGATGGAGTTCTCAGGCAGGCTATTTAACCAGTGCCGAGCTGGTCCTTTGAGCTTTAATGGGAGGTATTTGATGGCGTGGAGGTCGTCTCCTCGGGCCATGTGGATGTGGAGAATGAAATCCTCGATTAATACTGTAGGATCAGTTGTGCCGTCATATGATTCGATATTGACGGGCTTGAACCCATCAGGGAATTCATGATCCAATACTTCAACTGTGAAGAAGAGCGGGTGTGCGGCACCTCTATACCGGGCCGCATCATGGCGGAGCTCTGATGGAGTCTGTCTGCGGCGTTCGGCCCGAGCATGGTTAGGTTTGTCACGTCCAAATAGGTAGCCATCGTCGTGCTTCGAGGCACGTCCTCACGATCCATAGATCAATCTTGTGTGTCCTGCTCTACTGTCCAGAGTCTGTCAGAGGTCGTACATATGACTCCGGACTCTTCCGTCCCTATTTTAGCGGGGTGGTGGGGCGTTCTGCTATTCGGCCCGAGTTGCCGCTTTATCCCGACCGCGGGGTGGCTGCTCAGCCACTCTGCCCCGATCACGTGGTGGTCGGTCCGCACTACGCGATGGAGATATGTGCTCCGGCGCCTCCTCATCGAATTGAGGTAGCAGTCTGCGTTTCAGATAGCTCTTGGTTGGGCGGTTGAGGCCGTATTCCTTGGCTATCAGGACATCAGTCCATCTGTCGACGAGCAGGTCTTGTTCAGCTTGAAGCTGTTGTTGTTTCTTTTTCAGGCTCCTTGAAGTGGCTATGACCTGAAGCTTAAAGCGCTCCTCCTCGAGAGGATCCTCAGGAACGATGAAGTCTTCGTTGCCAAGGCTTGTCTCCTTCTCGGAGGGTGGACGGTAACTACCATCCTCTGAGTCATCTTCTATGGCATGTGTGTCAGGGTTGTCTTGCCTGCTGCCGTGTTCCTGTTCGGATGTAGCCCCAACAGGGTCTTCATTGTTTTCAGCGTCGCCCGGAGTACTATTTTCTCCGGTGCTAGTGTTGCCGTCCTTTGAGCGGCGGGGCTTGGGGCGGCACTTGGGCCGCCGGCGCTTGGACTGTGTCTCGGAGTTTTTATTCGCATCTAGCTCTTCTTTGTCGTCGCCAGATCCTTTAGGTGTATCAACCATGTGCACATCATATGAAGAGGTAGCCGTCCAACGTCCAGTGAATGGCGGGTCTTGGCCATGCTCCTTGTCGGCATCGTCGTCCATACCATCGATGTCTTTGGAGCCATAGTCAAGCACGTCGGTTAAGTCATCGACGGTGGCTATGAAGTGGGTGGCGGGTGGGAAGCAAGATTCCTCATCATCCGTCTCTAGCTCGAACACGGACATAGTTCGGCTGTGAGTCCTTCTCCAAGGACAAATTCTTTAAAGATTTTAGCACGTAACCCAAAGGCGAGTGCTGGAAAACGTCAGCGGCGCTGAACTTGAAGATCAATAACTGATCTAGCTTGGTGTACGCGGGCGTACACAATCCGGAAATTATAACTGGAGACGAGTGCGAAGTTCCGTTAAAGCGAATATTGCAGGGCGTCGAGTCATGTGTGGCTCCAACACCGCGGACTCTGAGGCCTCGGATGGCTCGATCTGCTTCGGCTCTAAGGTCGTTGCAGCCGTAGGAACCATCTCCTGGGTGTGATCCGATGACAGATTTAAGTCACGTTCATCAGGATGAGGGCGAGCGTGCTCAAATCCCTCGAAGAACAAGTCTCCACGGATATCCGTGACGTAGTTCAAGTTTCCGAATCCGACCTGATGGCCAGGGGCATAGTTGTCGATCTTCTCCAGATGGCCAAGTGAGTTGGCCCGCAGTATGAAGCCGCCAAACACGAAGATCTGTCCCGGGGGAAAGTTCCTCCTTGGACAGCGTCATTATTGATGATTCAAGGGGCCATCGAACCTTTTGTCAACGGCCCAGTGGAACTCTCAATGAAAGCACCAATGTTGGTGTGAAAACCGGTGGATCTCGGGTAGGGGGTCCCGAACTGTGCATCTAGGATCGATGGTAACAGGAGACGGGGGACATGATGTTTACCCAGGTTCGGGCCCTCTCTATGGAGGTAATACCCTACTTCCTTCTTGATTGATCTTGATGAATATGAGTATTACAAGAGTAGATCTACCACGAGATCGTAATGGCTAAACCCTAGAAGTCTAGCCTATGAATATGGTAATGAGTATATGTGGTGTCCTTTCCGGACAATCCCCTTCGGTTTATATATACACCAAGGGGATCTAGGGTTTACATGGAGTCGGTTACATAAGAAGGAATCTTCGGTCGCCAAGCTTGCCTTCCACGCCAAGTAGAGTTCAACCCGGACACTGTGCAGTCTTCGGCCTTCATGTCTTCATAGCCCATCAGTCCATCCCATGGATAACAGGCCAGACGCCCGATGACCCCTTAGTCCAGGACTCCCTCAGTAGTGGAAGTGGATCCTCTGACATAGGTATCCCTACCTTACCCTCCCTTTCATTCACTTACTGGCGGACCGCATGCTTGCTAGGCCCCGCATGTCAGTTACTCAATGGGTTCGGCCACGTTAGGGGATTCTCATCCGTAGTATACTCTGTTTTTATTTACTCCGCATAAAATGGAGGGAGTGGTAGTATAAAGGGCGCGGGAAGGGGAGGGTGAGGGACATCGGTTTGCTCTCAACTGCGGTCCCACAAGCGAGCGAAAACGCAAGACAAAGCGCGTTCCGTTCGGTGAGCGACGTGGATGGTCCAGTGTGCCGGGGTGCAACGCGAATGCGACAAGAGCGATGCACAGTCAAAACCGATTAACCAGTCATCACTGGGACCACTATTCACACCAGAACCTTCGCTGCTCGGCCTACGCTAGCCACTGCCCCAAAACCACACCTCCTCTCTAGCCCATTCCCCCACCTTTCAATCCCCTATCCCGCATCAAGCGTCCCCTAGTTCGTCGGAAAGCCATGGTGTGCCGCAAGATCACGTACTACAAGATGCTGACACTGGAGCGCCACGTAGAAATTGCAGCGGCGGTCGGCGCCACAGACCTCAGTTCCCAAGCTCGCTTTGCGGCAGGCCAATCCCCGAGTTCTCTAGAGCCAAGCTACGAGGAGGAGGAAGCCGATCCAATGTTCATGGCAGAGGTCTCGGCGCATAATGCTCCTGATGGGTATGAGATGATGGACGTTGACTTCGTGCCGGCGTCTGGGTCCCCCATGGTGCAGGCGGACCAACGGTTCAACCTGGCGATACTAAAGGAGGACCGGGAGGCAGAGGCTCAACTCGACGCAGAGCGTGCACATGCCGCTGCCATCGAGGCTCTCCTGCAAGCGGAACCAGATGTCGTGGATGTGAACCGGGCGGCGGAGGCTCAACTCGAAGCGGAGCGCGCAGATGCCGCTGCCATCGAGGCCCTCCTGCAGGCGGAACCGGACATCCTGGACTTGAACCGGGTGGTGCTCTCGTCCGTGCAGAGCGCCCGCACGCTCCGCGTGAACGAGTAGCTGGAGGCCAAGGACAACCACGGTGCTGAGACACACATCGGCAACAACGGCTGGTTCGCGCCGGCAACCAAAGACGACAAGGTTGTCTCGTTCCACGAGCAGTGATAGTTTTTCTTTATGTTGTTGTTTTATGGGATCTTTTGTTGTGTAAAAACATATATTGTTATGCAAGTCGCCTGACTTTCACCATTTGGGCCAGTCTACCATTTCAGGCAGTTGGATGAATATCCTGCATTTCCTAACCCTTTTTTCTCACCTCATCTTCCCCAACAGACCACCACACGGGCCGTACGGATCCTCCCCAACATGCAGTTGGATAAACATATTGTATGGACGAAAATTATGTGACAGTGGTAGGATGGCTGAGTTTGGTTTGTTCACATGCGGTAGCACATGTCAGTGAGGGTGCGTTCCCTTGGTTGGGTTTTGGCGTTTAGGAGCGACTGTGTGAGGGTGCGGTGCGACCGCGGCGTGCAGGAGCGACTATGTGAGGGTGCAGTGCGACCGCGACAGCCATGCGCAAGTGTACCTCCTTTTCATTTTGAAAACTTTATGCAAGGTTGGCAAAAATGTGTGGCGAAGTATGGCAATGCAAGGCCTAGACCCAAACAGGATAAAAGTACGTACGTACTAGGAGTACTAGTGTAAAAAGGAAAGGCGGGGTTTTCCTTGGCAGGATTAATCGATACAAATCCTCATTTGACGTGTCAATTAATGCGTATTTTTTTCTACAAAGCCCAAAGAGCTAACCATCTCACTCCTCATCGCTTGATTAATGCAGCGCCATGCAAACCAAGCTTCTCACTTCTGCATGCACGCAAGAGTATATTAATGTGCTTGGTTGCTAGTACGAGGCAAACCCCATCAATTTTGCCTTGATTAGTGTTAGTGGCCTTTTGCAGTTTGTAATTTTGATATACTGCCCTTGTGTACAAAAAATGGAGGTAGTAACTATTTGACTTCCTTCCCCATTGCGGTGAAGTCGACGATATCTCGAACGTTGTGGTTTGGCAAAGTGCGTTCGATGGAGAACACCATTGAGGGAGACCACGGTAACTCGTTCGCAAGTGCCGCCTGCAAGCTGAGACAACCGACTTATTTGCATCTAGGAAGTCTGTTGAATCAAAGGACCCGTAAATGTACTAGTACCTCAATAGCGTCGTCCGTCCAGCTTAGTGCACTGAGGTGGTTTCTCAAAGAAGACGATGGAGAAGCGGAGTCAGCAAAGAGTGAAATGATGGTTGTTTCGTCCATGCTTTGTGATTTGATGCCTCACTGCTTTGTGATTTGTGATAGAAGGGACAGGGGACTAGGCTCTGTGCTCTATACTATACATGCGTCCAAGCACGGGAGAAAGACGAGAGACATTGCATTTTTCTATTCCTTCAATCAGTCAATCAGGGAGCTTCGGTTCCATCTTTTTGGCTTTGGCAGCACCTTCCACAATGGTTCCCATCGATGCTAAAAGCTATTTTCACAGTTGGCTACACATTGTGGATTCCCTTAACCGTACCACTTGGTTTTCCTCTTGTGTTCTATCTATACAAATCTCAATTTGATCTAAAAAATTATAGAATCAAGATTAGTAAAAAAGAACTAATTTTGCCGCGCGGATGGCGGGGGAGGTTTCTTATTTTTAGAGGACGTTGGCCTGACGGTTTGCTAACATGCGGTCCCACGTCTTAGTGCTTTATCAAGCCGATCTGTGTCCCACATGAGGTAGAACAACGACAAAAACAACACGTGCTTAACTTGAAGAAGATGAGGGAGAAGCGGATTCAGCAACGAGTGAAATGATGGTTGCTTCGTCCCTCCAACTTCTTTTTCTAGAATTATTACTTCATCCCTCCAACTTAACTGCAGGAAAGGTGTAGCTTTGTGATTTGACGCCTTACTGATCATTACTATGTCGGCGCCATGACTGGGGTGCTTCACCCATGCTGCTCTGCACTGTATTTCCATATGGCACGTGGACCCAGTACCTTGATGTCCCACATGTCAGCGAAAGGGACTAGAACATTTATGAAAGCAAGCGCTCCACTCTTACGACAGAGGAGGACACGACACAGCGGCCCAGTGAACTGTTACTTGTACTGTCTATAGTACTCTAGTTTTGCTGTTTCGCACGATCCATCGATACAAACCCGATTAAACAGGAAAGGGCGGGATTTTTCCCACGCGGTAGATGATACTGGCCATACATTTCAAAGGTAATTTTAATGTATGCAAACTGAATAATTAAGTAACAATATGATATCTAGTATAACTAAAAACACATATGATTTATTGTGTTAGAGTGCAGTAGTAGTGTTGTATTGCATAGTTGTTAGATGTAAGATGCGAGAATGTGTAGAGATGTAGTTTTGGAGGGCCTACAGAGAGAAAAGCGTAATACGGTCACCGAACTTCAGAATACGCTCATTACAGTCACTATATATGTTTTGCGGTGATTATACGTCACTTGCTCACCGTTCAGCATCGGATTGCACTCTGTTGACCGGCCAAATAGTCTGCGTGGCACCATGTTGAGTAGTTAAATTGACCATGTTCCTTGTGGGTCCCACCTATCGGTTCACATAGGAAAAAGGTCAGATAAACACAAATTTACGCAGGCGCGGCAATACTCCAACCCGTGCGCGGGAATCACCTGGTTGTGTATGTGTCTGTCAGGGCCTGATGTGTGCGCATGCACGTGTAGGTTGAGCACTTGAGCGTGAGAGTGTGTGTTTGTCGTGTGGTGTGTGCACGCATTCGTGTGTGTGTGTGTGTGCGTGTGAGTGTTGCATGCATGCGTGGCTGCATGTGTACGTGTGAGTGTTGCGTGCGTGCGTGGCTGCATGTGTTTGTGTGAGTGTTGTGTGCATGCAGTTCGTGTGCATGCATGCGTGTGTGTATAATCACCACACCAGCTCATGCGTGTTAAAATAGACGGCTCAGCATACCATTACAAGGCCACCTTGTCCGCTGTGCCCGCGGTCATGACTTCGAACCACCGTCCAATAGTTTTTTGTCGTTTGTTTTCATTCTTACTAGCAAGATGCCCGTGTGTTGCACGTAACATCAAGATGCATTTGTATGACTAGTTTATCTTCTGAGAGAAAAGGATGAATGAGGAAAGGCCTTATTTGAAAATGTGGAGAGGTGCATGGGTACCTTTTTGCAAAATTGCCATAGTTTCCTTCCTATCCGTCAGATATAAATCGGACGGCCTATATTGTAGGATGGCAGGTACACCATCATCACCAACTCTGTTTTTTTTATAAGAGTGTAGAGTAGATACAAGCCGACAGGTGGGCCCAATGGTAGTGTGATAATGTGATGCAGCACTAGAGGTGCCATATGGAGCGTTTAACTGGTCAACTAGTCGTGTCTTGAGCAAATACAGAGTTGTACAGTGAGCTTGTGACTGAATAATAACCACAAAACATAAATGGTGACCGTAATGAGTGGATTCTGATGTCCAATGTATGTATCGTGCTTTCGCTTCAAATACAATGATCGTCACTGTATGTATCACGAGAGAAATATGAAACATGCGTGAATGTGTTGGGGGCTTACTTTTAGAGGACCTGGAGATAGTTTGTGTGCGTACGTGAAAGGGGCGTAAAGGGGGTCTACGCGATGGAGAGAGAGATGCTCTTCGTTTATCTTTACTATGACTAACTTTATATATAGTATAAAAATATAAAAATTCACAGTGCGGATTAAATATCATTGTGGGCACCATGCAATGCAAATTAATGTTCATACTCCTCCATATAACTTTGTAATGTTGTATATATGTAGAAATTCTAAAATAATTTTTTGGCCACACTTTATTCAAAAGGAATGTTGTATGTGAAATAAATGTGAAGACATGGCTTTTTAGATCAATGGGGTACGTGATGTAACATGTGTGAATGTGTAGTTGATGTATTTCGCAGGGCCTAGAGAGGTATGTGTGTGTGTTACGTATTTGAGAGAGGCATGAATAGAGGGGCCGGCGGGGGGAGGGGGCGTGGGAGAGATAGCACGAGAAATGAGAGAGGTCTAGAGAGACAGAGACGAATATGATGTCATGGTGAGAGATTCCCTTGAGTGTGTATATGTAAGAGGGGAGGGGATAGAGGCACAAGGATAAATTTTTTTGTGTGGTGTCTGTGTTGGTATGTGTGGGTGTGAGAAGATAACGAGACCTGGGGGCAGAGGATGTGTCACCACGTGAGGTCCGGTGGGTCGAGGTGAGGCCCTTGGTTCGGTTACGTCCTGTGCCACATTGGTCGGCCCATGACGCATTTAGGGAGACCCATGGATGACTAGTTGTACAAGACAAAGATAGAAAAATCGTGAAGAACTCTGTGTCCACTGACAAAGCCGGCTAGGATTTGTAACCCTAGGTCCTCAGACTAAGTTAACCCCTTATCTCTGATATTACTATTCATCCAACCTAACTTTAAGTGGCATCCTACAGAATGCTTTGCTGGAATCATACTCGTCGATTAGGAAGAGAGGTGTGAGACAATGTGTGAGAGACATGCCTAAACATAATGTGCATACAGGAGACACGTAGGAAGATCAATGTATATAGAAAGGGTCCATGCGGATTGTGCGTGTGTATGCTTGTGAGAGGAAGAGTGCTTGTGATAAAGGTTAGTGAAAACAGTCGTAAATGGTTACGAGAGGGAGGGAGGGTTATATCGAGAGAATTTTTGCGAGAAATGCACCTTGGGAGAGTGTGTGTGTGAGCATGTGTGAGAGACCACCGATGGAGAGTGAAACTACACGTAAAAGACAAATGTACACATTGATTAAAGATATAAATTGTATCCAAATATTAGGATGGGATCATGATATTTGCAATTCGCATAAGGGACAGTCATTGATCCATCAGACATCTAGATTCTACCGAATTTGAGCATGTCTATGTTATTATTCGACATAATTGATCCACATAGTTAGTATTTTGAACTCCAGACAATGCATCGCTTTAGCAATCGAATATAAACGTGAGTATAGTTCATGTTGTGTGTGTAAAGCACATTATACATACGAAAGTTACACAATGAAAATTATAAATAGCTAGCTATGAACTAGCATACATTTGAATTCAACTTAAGGTGTTTTAAAAATTCGAATTCAACATGAAGTCCATTCAATTATTTGCTCTAGTTTTTTACATAATAGCATATATAGTCAAGTACAAAATAGATTCAAATTTAGTTCCTCCATTCTAGAATAATCGGAGTTATAGGATTTTCAAGTGTCAAAAATTCAAAAAGAAGCGGATAATTTAATGAGGTTTTCAAACATAGAAGGTCAAATTTAATGTTGTCTATTTAGGTCAATCCTCAAAGTTCAAGAGTACTCTAAATATGAATACTTCTGTTTCAAAATTTCGAACGAAGCGCCAAAAGAGCCTCTACTCCCCTGAAACCATGTGATACCAATGTTTGGTAGTAGAAGGAAATTACTTTTCTAGCTCCGACCCGTGAAACCTACTGGCCCAACGTCCAAAGGTCTAAACTGGGGTAGGTTTGTAGCTTCATCTAGACGCCATGCAACCGCCTCCGAAAACATCCATACACAATGGCCGCCTAAGCACACATGCGCGCGGCCGAAATCGCTCCCGCCCACTATTTAGGACACCTGGGATTACCATCCTACCCCCGACCCACAGTAGGTCTGAAATTTAAGAGGGGGGCAAAGTTTGTACTTTCCCCAAATTTCAAACAAGCGCGTCCCATCTGTTCAAAAAAGCCAAAAACAAGCGAGTCCTAGACCGAAACATGGTTCTCCCTTAGCTCCCCTCCCGTCCGATTCCTCATTCGTACTCCGTGGGCGCCAAAACTACCTCTCCACCAGCCGTGAAACCCCGGCGTCCTCCGTCCGCCACCCCATCCCAGCCATCAACCGCCGCCCTCCTCCATCACGCCGGAGCCGATACCTCAACGTCGTCGTCCACCATAACATCAACTACAACGCCCTCCACGGCTAGTAGTTGAAGCCAAGGCCGAGCTGTCCGTACCAAAGCTAGTTCAACCACTTCGTCAAGCACCTCACCGTTGTCGCTCCAACTTCGCCACCGTCCACCGCACCGGAGCTGTTCCTGCTACACCGTACTTTGCCACCTCGGATCTGCTTCCCCTCCGCCGACATACGGCCATGGAAATACAGTCAACAATTTGGCCATGGGTTCATCCAAGGCTGCACCCTCCTCCAAAACATCGGTTCCCCAAGCAAAAAGAAGAAGATTGCCGCGACATATGGAGGACACCACACTGGCAACCGGAAATGGTACTCCTCTTCCCTTATTCATGCAAATCTTACGTATCTGCTTGCACGGTATTCATCCCACAGAAGACACTAGTTGACCGCTTCTTCTTGATACTAGATGTTCCTAGTAACGTGCGATGCACAAGGTTTCTCCTCATATACTATTTTACCTTAGCTAGAGGTCCATCGCCTCCCTGGATTTCAATTCCTGGTCAGTTGATTCCCAATTAACGGAAGCATTCCCCGGCGTAACAGGCGATAGTCCGCCTATTATGTCGGGGAAGCAGCGCCTCGGTGTTTATCTTAGGGGCATGTGGGGCCTAGAGCTGCTAGCGCCCGATCTGGAGGTCGGCCGGGATTAAAGGGATGGCATGGGGGCGCTGCCAAGCACATGTTTTAGGAGGTTCCCCATCTCCATGAGTAGCAATTAAACCTAATTTTTTTGGTATTTCGTGTTCCATATCCATAATTAAAGATAGAGAACAACTTAGAACAGCAAATAAAAATTACTTAGTGGTAAAGCAAACAAGCACACACGAGAATATTCACCCCACGCTATTGCTCCCCGGCAACGGTGCCAGAAAAAGGTCTTGATAACCCACAAGTAAAGGGGATCAATTGTAGCCTCTTTCGATAAGTAAGAGTGTCGAACCCAACGAGGAGCTAAAGGTAGAACAAATATTCCCTTAAGTTCTATCGACCACCGATACAACTCTACGCACGCTTGACGTTCGCTTTACCTAGAACAAGTATGAAACTAGAAGTACATTGTAGGTGTTTTTCGATAGGTTTGCAAGATAATAAAGAGCAAGTAAATAAAATCTAGGGGATGTTTAGATAAAGAAGAAACAAAGTTAGTATAGCGAGTGTGGAAAAGTGGTGGTAGGAGTTGTGAAATTGTCCCTAAGCAATTGACTACGTTACTAGACCGATAGCAAGTTTTATGTGGGAGAGGCCACTGCTAGCATGTCATCCTTGACTTGGAATTCAATGCACTTATGATTGGAACTATTAGCAAGTATCCGCAACTACTAATGTTCATTAAGGTGAAACCCAACCATAGCATTAAGATATATTGGTCCCCCTTCAATCATGTATGCATCAATTTCTATGCTAGGCTGAAGTTTCTGTCACTCTTGCCCTCCAATACATAGTCCTATCAACATACAACTAACCCTATGGTGTGATCCATGCATGCGCTCATATGATGGGCACCAAAGGACAGCAACATAACCACAAGCAAATTAAATCAATCATAGCAATTCATCAACGACCGATAGGACAACGAAAATCTACTCGAACATCATAGGATGGCAACACATCATTGGATAATAATATGAAGCATAAAGCACCATGTTCAAGTAGAGGGTACAACGGGTTGCGGGAGAGTGGACCGCTGTAGATGGATGGGGGAATGTGATGTAGATGTTGGTGAAGATGACAGAGGTGTTGGTGTAGATCGTCGTCACACGATGATGGCCCCGGCGGCGTTCCGGTGCCACCGGGAGAGAGGGGGAGAGGTCCCCCCTTCTTCTTCTTCTTCCTTGACCTTCTCCCTAGATGGGAGAAGGGTTTCCCCTCTGGTCCATGGCCTCCATGGCGGCGGAGGGGCGAGATCCCCTCCGAGATTGGATCTGTCTCTCTGTTTCTGTGTTCTCAGATTCCTCCCTTTCACCGTTTCTTATATTCCTGGAGATCCATAACTCCGATTGGGCTGAAATTTTAACACAATCTCTATCCGGATATTAGCTTTCTTGCGGCGACAGACGGGCATCAACTGCCTTACGGGGTGACCACGAGGGCCCAGGGCGCGCACCCCTAGCTTGTGGCCCCCTCGGGCATCGTCTCGCGTTGATTCTTCTTCCAAAAAATCACATATATTCCAAAAAAATCTCCATCATTTTTATCCCGTTTCGAGTCCGTTTGATATGGATTTATTGCGAAACAAAAAACATGCAACAAACAGGGACTGGCACTAGGCACTGGATCAATATGTTAGTCCCACAAATAGTATAAAATTTGCCAAAAGTATATGAAAGTTGTAGAATATTGGCATGGAACAGTCAAAAATTATAGATACGACGGAGACGTATCAGCATCCCCAAGCTTAATTCCTGCTTGTCCTCGTGTAGGTCAATGATAAAAAATATAATTTTTGATGTGGAATGCTACCTACCATAATCTTGATCATGTAATCTAATCATGGCATGAATATTAAGACACGAGTGATTTAAAGCAATAGTCTATCATTTGACATTAAGACAATAATAATTCAAGCATACTAACCAAGCAATTATGTTCATCAAAATAATATAGCCAAATAAAGCTCATCCCTACAAAATCATATAGTCTGGCTATGCTCCATCTTCACCACACAAAGCATTCAAATCATGCACAACCCCGATGACAAGCCGAGTAATTGGTTCATACTTTTTAACGCGCTTTAGCCTTTTCAGCCCTCATGCAATATATGAGCGCAAGTCATGGACATAGCACTATGGGTGGAATAGAATATGATGATGGAGGTTTGTGTGGAGAAGACAAAAAGGAAGAAAGTCTCACATCGACTTGGCTAATCAACGGTCTATGGAGATGCCCATCAATCCATGCAACGGATGCACTATGAGCTATAAGTGTATGAAAGCTCAAACTAAAACTAAGTGGGTGTGCATCCAACTTGCTTGCTCATGAAGACCTCAGGCATTTGAGGAAGCCCATCATCGGAATATACAAGCCAAGTTCTATAATGAAAATTCCCACTAGTATATGAAAGTGATAACTCAAGAGACTCTCTATATGAAGAACATGGTGCTACTCTGAAGCACAAGTGTGGTAAAAGGATAGTAACATTGTCCCTTCTCTCTTTTTCTCTCATTTTTTGGCCTTCCCTTATTTGGCCTTTCTCTTTTTTTCTTTTTCTTTTTTTTTTTTTCTTCCGGAGTCTCATCCCGACTTGTGGGGGAATCATAGTCTCTGTCATCCTTTCCTCACTGGGACAATGCTCTAATAATGATGATCATCATACTTTTATTTACTTACAACTCAATATTACAACTCGATACTAGAACAAAGATATCACTCTATATGAATGCCTTCGACGGTGTATCGGGATGTGCAATGATCTAGCGTAGCAATGACATAAAAAACGGACAAGCCATGAAAACATCATGCTAGCTATCTTACGATCATGCAGAGCAATAAGACAATAAATGCTCAAGTCATGTATATGATGATGATGGAAGTTGCATGGCAATATATCTCGGAATGGCTATGGAAATGCCATGATAGGTAGGTATGGTGGCTGTTTTGAGGAAGATATAAGGAGGTTTATATGTGATAGAGTGTATCGTATCACAGGGTTTGGATGCACTGACGAAGTTTGCACCAACTATCGAGGTGAGAAAGGGCAATGCACGGTACCGAAGAGGCTAGCAATGATGGAAGGGTGAGAGTGCGTATAATCCATGGACTCACATTAGTCATAAAGAACTCATATAATTATTTGAAAAGTTTAATGGCCCTCGAAGCAAAGTACTACTATGCATGCCCCTAGGGGGATAGATTGGTAGGAAAAGACCATCGCTCGTCCCCGACCGCCACTCATAAGGAAGACAATCAATAAATACCTCATGCTCCAACTTCATTACATAACGGTTCACCATGCGTGCATGCTACAGGACTTGCAAACCTCAACACAAGTATTTATCAATTTCAGAATTACTCAACTAGCACAACTCTAATATCACCACCTTTATATCGCAAATTGCAAGGAATCAAACATATCATAGTGATCTACAAGTTTTATGTAGGATTTTATGACTAACCATGTGAATGACCAATTCCTGTCATCTCTCTAAATAGATATAAGTGAAGCAAGAGAGTTTAATTATTTATACAAAAGATATTACCATGCTCTAACAAATATAAGTGAAGCAAAAGAGCATTCTACAAATGGCGGTTTTCTATGTGAAGAGAAACAGGCAATCCAAACTTCAAATGATATAAGCGAAGCACATGAAGCATTCTATAAAGCCATACTCAAAAGATTTAAGTGAAGTGCAAAGAGCATTCTATAAATCAACCAAGGACTATCTCATACCAGTATGGTGTATAAAATAAAAATGAAAACTAAATGCAAAACACGCTCCAAGATTGCACATATCGCATGAACGAAACAAATCTGAAAACATACCGATACTTGTTGAAGAAAGAGGGGATGCTTTCCGGGGCATCCCCAAGCTTAGACGCTTGAGTCTCCTCGAATATTTACTTGGGGTGCCTTCGGCATCCCCAAGCTTGAGCTCTTACCTCTCCTCCTTCTACTCACAACGAGACCTCCTCGATCTTCGAACACTTCATCCACACAAAACTCAACAGGAAATCGGTAAGATCTGTTAGTATAATAAAGCAAATCACTACTCCAAGTACTGTTGCAAACCAATTCATATTTTGTTTTTGGATTGTAGCTACTGTAATATAAATTTTCCATGGCTTAATCCACTGATAAGAATCGATGGTTTCATCAAAACAAGCAAACTATGCATCAAAAACAGAATCTATCTTAAACAGGACAGTCTCTAGCAATCGGAACATTCACCATACTTCTGGTACTCCAAAATTTCTACCAAAATTAGGAAAAATAAAAAATTTGTATAGAAAGAAAGTGCAAAACGTTTCAGAACCGTTTGACGTTCCAGTAAAAAATGTAAAATCGCGCACTACAGCCAAAGTTTCTGTCCTGCACCGCACAAACCAACAAGTAATCTAAAACATCCTAAAGGCAAACCTTGGCACATTATTTTTATTTTTAAACCTTATAAAAGCACACAACAGAAATAAATGACTCTCTAAAACTTCTGGGTTGTCTCCCTGGCAGCGCTTTCTTTAAAGCCGTTAAGCTAGGCATATAGTGCTCAAGTAATGAATCCACTCGGATCCCAAGGTATATCAAAGCCAATTTTAAGTAACAACGATTTGTAATTTAGTAGTGAGCACAAAGTAACATATATCATGTAATTATGAAGTCTAATTCTCTTCCTATGCATCGGCATGTCATAAAAGAACAATTCATGCACACAAGATAAAGGCCAATGCATAGTATAAACAGTATCTTGCAATTTTTTCGTGTTGGAAACATAAAGAGGCGGAGATGTAGTTCCTCTCTCATAATAATTTCAAGCAGGAGCAGCAAGCACATGCATATTATATCTATAAAAATCATCATGTGTAATAGTAAAACGCAACCCATCAATATAATCCTTAATAAGGGTAAACTTATCCAATATAGTGTAGTTGGGAGAATTCAAAAAGATAATAGGACTATCATGCGTGGGTGCAATAGCAACAATTTCATGTTTAACATAAGGAACTATAGCAAGTTCATCTCCATAAGCATAATTCATATTGGCATCTTGGCCACAAGCATAGCAAGCATCATCAAAAAGGGATATTTCAAGAGTATCAACGGGATCATAACAGTCATCATAGCAATCATCCTTCGGTAAGCACGAAGGGAAATTAAACAATGTATGAGTTGAAGAGTTACTCTCATTAGAAGGTGGGCACGGGTGATCAATCCGCTCTTCCTCCTTTTGTTCTTCGCTCTCCTCATCATCTTTTTCATCCAATGAGCCCATAGTTTCATCAATTTGTTCTTCCATAGACTCTTGCAAAATATTAGTCTCTTCTTGGACAGCGGATACTCTCTCAATAAAATCATCAATATCGGAATTGAATTCATAATTCTCATAGAAATATTTAAGGATAGCTAAGTTTTCAGGTCTATAAACTGAATCATCAAAATTTTCACACTCTTTAAACAAAGATTCAATTTCATAAGCACCCATAAAAGCAACAAATTCTTCTATTTGTTCCGCATCATAGTAATCATATATACCATTAGCATAAGAAGCCAAGGTTTTATCATCATTAAATTTGCATGAAAAGGGAAGGTGTGGAGCCTTCATCCTAGAGCAACAAGTGTAGTCATATCTCAAGCATAGTTCCCGAGCATACCAATGCAACATATGAATTTGATCCCATAATAGTTTCCCTTTTTCAGTCAAGCGAAAATCCCTAAAGTATTCACGTTGATCCAACGTGTCTCCCATAACATAATTGAATGGGGTTTTCTCAGGATTATCAAAGTAGTACATAATCTCTTTCACGTAATGAGCATCGAGGGTTTTAGGAGGTTCCCCATCTCCATGAGTAGCAAGTAAACCTATTTTTTTTGGTATTTCGTGTTCCATATCCATAATTAAAGGTAGAGAACAACTTAGAACAGCAAATAAAAATTACTTAGTGATAAAGCAAACAAGCACACACGAGAATATTCACCCCATGTTATTGCTCCCTGGCAACGGTGCCAGAAAAAGGTCTTGATAACCCACAAGTATAGGGGATCAATTGTAGCCTCTTTCGATAAGTAAGGGTGTCGAACCCAACGAGGAGCTAAAGGTAGAACAAATATTCCCTCAAGTTCTATCGACCACCGATACAACTCTACGCACGCTTGACCTTCACTTTACCTAGAACAAGTATGAAACTAGAAGTACTTTGTAGGTGTTTTTGGATAGGTTTGCAAGATAATAAAGAGCAAGTAAATAAAAGCTAGGGTATGTTTAGATAAAGAATCAATAAAGTTAGTATAGCGAGTGTGTAAAAGTGGTGGTAGGAGTTGCGAAATTTTCCCTAAGCAATTGACTATGTTACTAGACCGATAGCAAGTTTTATGTGGGAGAGGCCACTACTAGCATGTCATCCCTGACTTGCAATTCTATGCACTTATGATTGGAAATATTAGCAAGCATCCGCAACTACTAACGTTCATTAAGGTAAAACCCAACCATAGCATTAAGATACATTGGTCCCCCTTCAATCCTGTATGCATCAATTTCTATGCTAGGCTGAAGTTTCTGTTACTCTTGCCCTCCAATACATAGTCCTATCAACATACAACTAACCCTATGGTGTGATGCACGCGCGTGCTCATATGATGGGCACCAAAGGACATCAACATAACCACAAGCAAATTAAATCAATCATAGCAATTCATCAACCACCGATAGGACAACGAAAATCTACTCAGACATCATAGGATGGCAACACATCATTGGATAATAATATGAAGCATAAATCACCATGTTCAAGTAGAGGGTACAGCGGGTTGCGGGAGAGTGGACCGCTATAGATAGATGGGGGAAGGTGATGGACATGTTGGTGAAGATGACGGAGGTGTTGGTGTAGATCGCCGTCACACGATGATTGCCCCGGCGGCGTTCCGGCGCCACTGGGAGAGAGGGGGAGAGGTACCCCCTTCTTCTTCTTCTTCCTTGAACTTCTCCCTAGATGGGAGAAGGGTTTCCCCTCTGGTCCATGGCCTCCATGGCGGCGGAGGGGCGAGAGGATGGAATATCAACAAAAACATGCAACAAACAGGGACTGGCACTGGGCACTGGATCAATTTGTTAGTCAAAAATATAGTATAAAAAGTTGCCAAAAGTATATGAAAGTTGTAAAATATTGGCATGGAACAATCAAAAATTATAGATACGAGAGAGATGTATCAACTACTGTGAGTAAAGATCCTCATTTAAAGAATTCTGCGTCAGCCTCCCGACATGATTGTCAAGAAAAAACAAGGCTATATGAAGATAGTGAACGTAGCTCTGTAGTTGATTACCGCATTTCCCCTACACTAGAATCGTAGGTGCTTCCTCTAACGTGGCAGTGTGATATGTGGTTGCATGTTGCGTATGGTGTCTAGATTGTAATTCTTCCAATCTGGTTAAATTGCATGTTCTATTCTGCTTAGTTTATACATTATACCTGTTAATGTGACATGCCTTCCTGTTTTTAGTACATTGTACATCTATTTATTAAGCATGTCCTTACATAAAACTATTGTTTTTTTGTATCCCGCATCAATCAATATGACGAGACACCTTTAGTATATGCAGTGCGATATTAGTTGCATCTTTGATATGATTTATAACATGCATTGTTGGGGAACGTAGTAATTTCAAAAAAAATCCTACGCGCACACAGGATCATGGTGATGCATAGCAACGAGATGGGAGAGTGTTGTCCACGTACCCTCGTAGAGCGAAAGCGGAAGTGTTTGCACAACACGGTTGATGTAGTCGTACGTCTTCACGATCCGACCGATCAAGTACCGAACGTACGGCACCTCCGAGTTCAGCACACGTTCAGCTCGATGACGTCCCTTGAACTCCGATCCAGCCGATCTTTGAGGGAGAGTTCCGTCAGCATGACGACATGGTGACAATGATGATGTTCTACCAACGCAGGGCTTCGCCTAAGCACCGCTACGATATTATCGAGGTGGACTATAGTGGAGGGGGCACCGCACACGGCTATGAGATCCAAGAGATCAATTGTTGTGTCTAGAGGTGCCCCCCTGCCCCTGTATATAAAGGAGGGAGGGAGAGGCCGGTCCTAGAAGGGGCACGCCAAGTTTGGGGAGTCCTACTAGACTCCCATGTCCTAGTAGGATTCCCCTTTCCTTTCCGGAGTAGGAGAGAAGGAAAGAGGGGGGGAGGGAAAAGGAAAAGGGGGTTGCACCCCTTGTCCAATTTGGACCAGAGGGGGGGCGCGCCTCCTTCCTTTTGGCCTCTCTCCTCTATTCCCTTATGGCCCAATAAGGCCCAATACTTCTCCCGGTGAATTCCCATAACTCCCCGGTACTCCGAAAATACCCGAATCACTCGGAACCTTTCCGATGTCTGAATATAGTCATGCAATATATATATCTTTACATATCAACCATTTCGAGACTCCTCGTCATGTCCCCAATCTCATCCGGGACTCCGAACTACCTTCGGTACATCAAATCACATAAACTCATAATACAATTTTCACCGAAACTTTAAGCGTGCGGACCCTATGGGTTCGAGAACTATGTAGACATGACCGAGACACATCTCCGGCCAATAACCAATAGCGGAACCTGGATGCTCATATTGGCTCCCACATATTCTACGAAGATCTTTATCGGTCAAACCGCATAACAACATACGTTGTTCCCTTTGTCATCGGTATGTTACTTGCCCGAGATTTGATCATCGGTATCTCAATACCTAGTTCAATCTAGTTACTGGCATGTCTCTCTACTCATTACGTAATACATCATCCCGTAACTAACTCATTAGTTACAATGCTTGCAAGGGTTATAGTGATGTGCATTACCGAGTGAGCCCAGAGATACCTCTCCGACAGTCAGAGTGATAAATCCTAATCTCAAAATACGCCAGCCCAACAAGTACCTTTGGGAACACCTGTAGAGCACCTTTATAATCACCCAGTTACGTTGTGACGTTTAGTAGCACACAAAGTGTTCCTTCGGTAAACAGGAGTTGCATAATCTCATAGTCATAGGAACATGTATAAGTCATGAAGAAAGCAATAGCAACATACTAAATGATCAAGTGCTAAGCTAACGGAATGGGTCAAGTCAATCACATCATTCTCGTAATGATGTGATCCCGTTAATCAAATGACAACTCATGTACATGGCTAGGAAACTCAACCACCTTCGATTAACGAGCTAGTCAAGTAGAGGCATACTAGTGACACTCTGTTTGTCTATGTATTCACACATGTATTATGTTGCCGGTTAATACAATTCTAGCATGAATAATAAACATTTATCATGAAATAAGGAAATAAATAATAACTTTATTATGGCCTCTAGGGCATATTTCCTTCAGTCTCCCACTTGCACTAGAGTCAATAATCTAGTTCACATCGCCATGTGATTTAACACCAATAGTTCACATCACCATGTGATTAACACCCATAGTTCACATCGCCATGTGATTAACACCCATAGTTCACATCGTCATGTGACCAACACCCAAAGGGTTTACTAGAGTCAATAATCTAGTTCACATCGCTATGTGATTAACACCCAAAGAGTACTAAGGTGTGATCATGTTTTGCTTGTGAGAGAAGTTTAGTCTACGGGTCTGCCACATTCAGATCCGTATGTATTTTGCAAATTTCGATGTCAACAATGCTCTGCATGAAGCTACTCTAGCTAATTCTCCCACTTTCAATATGTATCTAGATCGAGACTTAGAGTCATCCAGATCGGTCTCAAAGCTTGAATCGACGTAACTATTTACGACAAACCTTTCGTCACCTCCATAATTGAGAAACATATCCTTATTCCACTAAGGATAATTTTGACCGCTGTCCAGTGATCTACTCCTAGATCACTATTGTACTCCCTTGCCAAAAACAGTGTAGGGTATACAATAGATCTGGTACACAGCATGGCATACTTTATAGAACCTATGGCTGAGGCATAGGGAATGACTTTCATTCTCTTTCTATCTTCTGCCGTGGTCGGGCTTTGAGTCTTACTCAATTTCACACCTTGTAACATAGGCAAGAACTCTTTCTTTGACTGTTCCATTTTGAACTACTTCAAAATCTTGTCAAGGTATGTACTCATTGAAAAAACTTATCAAGCGTCTTGATCTATCTCTATAGATCTTGATGCTCAATATGTAAGCATCTTCACCGAGGTTTTACTTTGAAAAAAATCCTTTCAAATAGTCCTTTATGCTTTGCAGAATAATTCTACATTATTTCCAATCAATAATATGTCATTCACATATACTTATCAGAAATGTTGTAGTGCTCCCACTCACTTTCTTGTAAATACAGGCTTCACCGCAAGTCTGTATAAAACTATATGATGTGATCAACTTATAAAAGCGTATATTCCAACTCCGAGATGCTTGCACCAGTCCATAGATGGATCGCTAGAGCTTGCATATTTTGTTAGCACCTTTAGGATTGACAAAACCTTCTGGTTGCATCATATACAACTCTTTCTTTAATAAATCCTTTAAGGAATGCAATTTTGTTTATCTATTTGCCAGATTTCTATTTAATGCGGCAATTTGCTAACATGATTAGGATAGACTTAAGCATCGCTAGGAGTGAAAAAATCTCATCATAGTCAACACCTTGAACTTTGTCAAAAACCTTTTTTGACAAGTCTAGCTTTGTAGATAGTAACACTACTATCAGCGTACGTCTTCCTCTTGAAGATCCATTTATTTTCTATGGCTTGCGGATCATCCGGCAAGTCAACCGAAGTCCACACTTTGTTCTCATACATGGATCCCATCTCAGATTTCATGGCCTCAAGCCATTTTGCGGAATCTAGGCTCATCATCGCTTCCTCATAGTTCGTAGGTTTGTCATGGTCAAGTAACATGAACTCCAGAATAGGATTACCGTACTACTCTGGTGCGGAACATACTCTGGTTGACCTACGAGGTTCGGTAATAACTGATCTGAAGGTTTCATGATCATCATCATTTACTTCCTCACTAATTGGTGTAATTCAGGAGAAGGTACAATTACCTTATCAAGTTCTACTTTCCTCCCACTCACTTCTTTCGAGAGAAACTTCTTCTCTATAAAGGATCCATTCTAAGCAACGAATATTTTGCCTTCGAATCTGTGATTAGAAGGTGTACCCAACAGTCTCCTTTGGGTATCCTATGAAGACGCATTTTTCATATTTGGGTTCGAGCTTATCAGGTTGAAACACATAAGCATCGCAACTCCAAACTTTAAGAAACGACAACTTTGGTTTCTTGCCAAACCATATTGCATATAGTGTCGTCTCAACGGATTTAGATGGTGCCCTATTCAACGTGAATGCAGCTGTCTGTAATGCATAACCCCAAAACGATAGTGGTAAATCGGTAAGAGACATCATAGATTGCACCATATCTAATAAAGTACGATTACGATGTTCGGACACACCATTATGCTGTGGTGTTCCAGGTGGCGTGAGTTACGAAACTATTCCGCATTGTTTCAAATGAAGACCAAACTCGTAACTCAAATATTCTCCTCCATGATCAAATCGTAGAAACTTTATTTTCTTGTTGCGATGATTTTCCACTTCACTCTAAAATTATATGAACTTTTCAAATGTTTCAGACTTATGTTTCATCAAGCAGATATACCCATATTTGCTCAAATCATTTGTGAAGGTAAAAAAATAATGATACTCGCCGCGAGCCTCAACACTCATCGGATCGCATACATCAGTATGTATTATTTCCAAAAAGTGAGTTGCTTGCTCCATTGTTTCAGAGAACGGAGTTTTAGTCATCTTGCCCATAAGGCATGGTTCACAAGCATCAAGTGATTCCAAAATCCCATCAGCATGGAGTTTCTTCATGTGCTTTACAACAATATGACCTAAACGGCAGTGCCACAAATAAGTTGCACTATCATTATTAACTTTGCATCTTTTGGCTTCAATATTATGAATATGTGTATTACTACGATCGAGACCCAAAAAACCATTTTTGTTGGTGTGTATGACCATAGAAGGTTTTATTCATGTAAACAGAACAACAATTGTTCTCTAACTTAAATGAATAATCTTATTGCAATAAACATGGTCAAATCATATTCATGCTCAACGCAAACACCAAATAACATTTATTTAGGGTCAACACTAATCCCGAAAGTATAGGGAGTGTGCGATGATGATCATATCAATCTTGGAACTGCTTCCAACACACATCGTCACTTCACCCTTAACTAGTTTCTGTTTATTCTGCAACTCCCATTTCGAGTTACTACTCTTAGCAACTGAACTAGTATCAAATACCGCGGGGTTACTATAAACACTAGTAAAGTACTCATCAATAACATGTATATCAAATATACCTTTGTTCACTTTGCCATTCTTATTATCCGCCAAATACATGGGGCAGTTCCGCTTCCAGCGATTAGTCCCTTTGTAGTAGAAGCACTTAGTCTCAGGCTTAGGTCCAGACTTGGGCTTCTTCACTTGAGCAGCAACTTGCTTGCCGTTCTTCTTGAAGTTCCCCTTCTTCCCTTTACCCTTTTTTGAAACTAGTGGTATTTGTCAACCATCAACACTTGATGATTTTCTTGATTTCTACCTTCGTCGATTTCAGCATCACGAAGAGCTTGGAAATTACTTTTGTCATCCCTTGCATATTATAGTTCATCACTTAGTTCTAGTAGCTCGGTGATAGTGACTAGAGAACTTTGTCAATTACTCTCTTATCTGGAAGATTAACTCCCACTTGATTCAAGCAATTGTAGTACTCAGACAATCTGAGCACATGCTCACTGGTTGAGCTATTCTCCTCTATCTTGTAGGCAAAGTACTGTCAGAGGTCTCATACCTCTCGACACGGGCATGAGTATGAAATACCAATTTCAACTCTTGGAACATCTTATATGCTCCATGGCGTTCAAAACTTCTTTGAAGCCCCGATTCTAAGCCGTTAAGAATGGTGCACTAAACTATCAAGTAGTCATCATATTGAGCTAGCCAAACGTTCATAACGTCTGCATCTTCTCCTGCAATAGGTCTATCACCTAGCGGTGCATCAAGGACATAATTCTTCTGTGCAGCAATGAGGATAATCCTCAGATCACGGATCCAATCCGCATCATTTCTACTAACATTTTTCAACATAGTTTTTCTCTAGGAACACAATCAACGGGGAGCAACATCGCGAGCTATTGATCTACAACATAGATAAGATAATTCTACCAGGACTAAGTTCATGATAAATTAAAGTTCAATTAATCATATTACTTATGAACTCCCACATAGATAGACATCCCTCTAATCATCTAAGTGATCACGTGATCCAAATCAACTAAACCATGTCCGATCATCACGTGAGATGGAGTAGTTTTCAATGGTGAACACCACTATGTTGATCAAATCTTCTATATGATTCACGCTCAACCTTTCGGTCTTAGTGTTCCGAGGCCATATCTGCATATGCTAGGCTCGTCAAGTTTAACCTGACTATTCCGTGTGTACAACTGTTTTGCACCTGGTTTATTTGAACGTAGAGCCTATCACACCCGATCATCATGTGGTGTCTCAGCACGAAGAACTTTCACAATGGTGCATACTCAGGGAGAACAATTATACCTTGAAATTTAGTGAGATATCATCTTATAAAGCTACCGCCGAACTAAGCAAGATAAGATGTATAAAAGATAAACATCACATGCAATCATAATATGTGACATGATATGGCCATCATCATCTTGTGCCTTTGATCTCCATCTCCAAAGCATCATCATGATCTCCATCGTCACCGGCATGACACCATGATCTCCATCATCTTAATCTATATCAATGTGTCGTCACATGGTCGTCTCGCCAACTATTGCTCTTGCAACTATTGCTATCGCATAGCGATAAAGTAAAGCAATTTGGCGCTTGCATCTTATGCAATAGAAAGACAACCATAAGGCTTTTGCCAGTTGCCGATAACTTCAACAAAACATGATCATCTCATACAAAAACTAATATCTGATCACTTCTTGACCATATCATATCACAACATGCCCTGCAAAAACAAGTTAGAAGTCCTCTACCATTCTTACCTAAGCATCAAAACCACAACGATAGTTCGTCAAGCTAGTGCTGTTTTAACCTTCTCAAGGACCAGGTGTAGCCACACTCGGTTCAACTAAAGTTGGAGAAACTGACACCCGCCAGCCACCTGTGTGCAAAGCACGTCGGTAGAACCAGTCTCACGTAAGCATATGCGTAATGTCGGTCCGGGCCACTTCATCCAAAAATACCGCCAAACCGAAGTATGACATGCTGGTAAGCAGTATGACTTGTATCGCCCACAACTCACTTGTGTTCTACTCATGCATATAACATCTATGCATAAAACCTAGCTCTGGTACGACTGTTGGGGAACGTAGTAATTTCAAAAAAATTCCTATGCACACACAGGATCATGGTGATGCATAGCAACAAGAGGGGAGAGTGTTGTCCACGTACCCTCGTAGACCAAAAGCGGAAACGTTTGCAAAACGTGGTTGATGTAGTCGTACGTCTTCACGATCCGACCGATCAAGTACCGAACGTACGGAACCTCCGAGTTCAGCACACGTTCAGCTCGATGACGTCCCTCAAACTCCGATCCAGCCGAGTTTTGAGGGAGAGTTCCGTCAGCACGACGGCATGGTGACGATGATCATGTTCTACCGACGCTGGGCTTCGCCTAAGCACCACTACGATATTATCGAGGTGGACAATAGTGGAGGGGGCGCCGCACACGGCTATGAGATCCAAGAGATCAATTGTTGTGTCTAGAGGTGCCCCCCTGCCCCTGTATATAAAGGAGGGAGGGAGAGGCCGGTCCTAGAAGGGGCGCGCCAAGTGTGGGGAGTCCTACTAGACTCCCATGTCCTAGTAGGATTCCCCTTTCCTTTCGGGAGTAGGAGAGAAGGAAAGAGGGGGAGAGGGAAATGGAAAAGGGGGCTGCACCCCTTGTCCAATTCGGACCAGAGGGGGGGCGCGCCTCCTTCCTTTTGGCCTCTCTCCTCTATTCCCTTATGGCCCAATAAGGCCCAATACTTCTCCCGGTGAATTCCCGTAACTCCCCGGTACTCCGAAAATACCCGAATCACTCGGAACCTTTCCGATGTCCGAATATAGTCATGCAATATATAGATATTTACATATCAACCATTTCGAGACTCCTCGTCATGTCCCCGATATCATCCGGGACTCCGAACTACCTTCGATACATCAAATCACATAAACTCATAATACAATCATCACCGAAACTTTAAGCGTGCGGACCCTATGGGTTCGAGAACTATATAGACATGACCGAGACACATCTCTGGCCAATAACCAATAGCGGATCCTGGATGCTCATATTGGCTCCCACATATTCTACGAAGATCTTTATCGGTCAAACCGCATAACAACAAACGTTGTTCCCTTTGTCATCGGTATGTTACTTGCCCGAGATTTGATCATCGGTATCTCAATACCTAGTTCAATCTAGTTACTGGAAGGTCTCTTTACTCGTTCCGTAATACATCATCCCGTAACTAACTCATTAGTTACAATGCTTGCAAGGGTTATAGTGATGTACATTACCGAGTGAGCCCAGAGATACCTCTCCGACAATCAGAGTGACAAATCCTAATCTCAAAATACGCCAGCCCAACAAGTACCTTTGGGAACACCTGTAGAGCACCTTTATAATCACCCAGTTATGTTGTGATGTTTGGTAGCACACAAAGTGTTCCTCCGGTAAACGGGAGTTGCATAATCTCATAGTCAGAGGAACATGTATAAGTCATGAAGAAAGCAATAGCAACATACTAAACGATCAAGTGCTAAGCTAACGGAATGGGTCAAGTCAATCACATCATTCTCCTAATGATGTGATCCCGTTAATCAAATGAAAACTCATGTCCATGGCTAGGAAACTCAACCATCTTCGATTAACGAGCTAGTCAAGTAGAGGCATATTAGTGACACTCTGTTTGTCTATGTATTCACACATGTATTATGTTTCCAGTTAATACAATTCTAGCATGAATAATAAACATTTATCATGAAATAAGGTAATAAATAATAACTTTATTATGACCTCTAGGGCATATTTCCTTCATGCACTGCTTCTAATTTGTTGAAATGCCATTTATGATGGGACACTTTTAACTTGGAAGAGTCATATTGGTTGCATGTTTCATGTGGTTTCTAGCTTGCATTGCTTCTTATTTGTTGGAATGGTCTCTACTTAGTTTACACAAACAGTTGTGAGTATGACATGTCGTCCTGTTTTTCGTACATATTCCATCCTGGTATCATGTGTTTGCCTTACATCAAAGTAGTGATTGTCAGTATCATGCATAAATGAGTTCTGAAGAGTGAATTTTATTGCCTTTTCTTGTCGGTGTTACTTGACAATTCAAAATCAATAAAGTGGAAGGAAGTTAGCAATGCAGCGGATAAAAGTGCTCCTTCCAAATGGAGGGCCTCTACAGATTCTACTCCTCCATCCACCCAAGATGATTTGCAAGAAAACACATGCATAAACACTCAACGTAGCTGTGTTGATGATGAGCACGTCTCCCCTAGTGCACCATCACAGGTGCTCCCTCTAACTTGGCACTGTTATATGTGGTTGCATGTTATGTATGATGTCTACCTTGTATTGCTTCTTATTTTGTTGAATTCCATCTGTTTACTTTACACATTATATTTGTGAATAAGACATGTGTTCCTGTTTCGAGAACATACAATATCTGTCTATCACACCATGTTCTTACATCAAAGTACTACTGTTGTGTAACCTGCAACAATCACTTATCATAAGACACATTTGACTTGGGAGTGTGATATAGGTTACATCTCACATTCTTTTCTAGCTTGTACTGCTTCTAATTTGTTGAAATGGCACTTATGACGAGACAGTTTTAACTTGGTAGAGTGATATTCGTTGCATCTTTCATATGGTGCCTAGCTTTCATTGCTTCTAATTTTTTGAAATGCCTTCTCCTTAGTTTACACATCATAAGCTATGAATATGCAATGCCACTAATGAGGAGAGACCTTTAACTTGGTAGTGTGATGCCATTTGCATCTTGCATATGATTTATTTCTTTTACAGCTTCACATTTGTTAAAATGACATTTATGATGAGACACTGTTAACTTGGCAGAGCGATATTTGTAGCATCTTTCATATGGTGTCTACCTTCCATTGCATTGCTTCTAATTTAGTGAAATGTCTTCTACTTAGTTTACACATCATAGTTCTAGTTATCTCATGCCGTTCTATTTTTCGTACATATTACATCCTCCTATCATGTGGTTGTCTAACATCAAAGTTCAGTTTGTCTGTATCACGCATCAATTTGTTCTGAAGAACTAAATTGTTATACGTTTTTCTTGTTGGATTGACTTAACATGGCACACAGAAAAGAGGAAGCAACATAGAATGACAGGGAAAGGGAAGCGAAAGAATCCTGCAGATTCTGCTGGTATTGATGGTGCAATAGAAGGTCAAAGTCTAGCGGAAAATTGTACAAACAAGGTATCCTGTGCTACATGAGATGTGGAACAAGCCAAACAGAAACAAATAGCTGCCACCAAACAAGTAGAGATAGCCCTAGTTGTTGCAACACCTTCCACGGTACCACCAGATGCACGAGTTACTCGTTGGTCAACTTAGCTAGCAGCACATTCCGAAGCTCCCTTACCACCTGACACTACTTCCGAAGCACTCTTGACACAAGATGAGTTGGCAAGAGCAGATGAAATTTGTGAGCTTCAACAACAAGAAGGTAGTTGCTGGAGTCAAGTTACAGTTGCATGCTTCTTTATATGTAGTCTCATAGTTTGATGTACACTAACACTTCCTATGTTCGTAGTTGGACTAGCACCTAGGCGCAAGAGGAAACAAACATACGGGATAATGCTTGATAGATTAACTAAATCTAGAAGAGGAAGAATGGAGATCCATTTTGAGGCAGGTTTAGAAAGGCCACGTGATGCTACAGAGTTGGCCAAGTTAGTATCAAAGGCATCGGTTGCCGTTAGCTGTCACTACTGCAGGATGCTGCTAACGTCACACTACAATCAGAGACCCTTCAAGAAACTATATGCGAGGCCATAATCACAAATGATGTTGTATGAAAACCGTCAGAAATGCATAAAACGTTTGCGATGACGGATGCATCAAACACGGTTCAAGTTTTAGTTGCATGTGCGATGAAGGGCATACTGTTCAGTTCAATTAACTGTTTGTGATGAGGAGGAAAAAAAGAAATGGGCAACCAGATGAAGGTGTGTGTGATACACAGCATATGGTTCACTCGAATGAACTATTTGTGATTAGGCAACACAAAAGAAATGGGCAGCCATATGAAGGTGTGTGCGATATACATCATACGGTTCACTCGGATGAACTATTTGTTATTAGGAAACACAAAAGAAACGGTCATCCAGATCAAGGTGTGTGGGATATATGGCATGCGGTTCACTCGGATGAACTGTTTGTGTTGACACAAGAGTACAGAAACGGTTCAACTTAACAAGACGTGTGTGTTGTGCGATGGGATTGCATGCGGTTCACTCGGCCCTTAACGTCAATGTGTGACCTCTGTGGCAACCGTTCGCTCCCCAGGTGCCTCTTTGTGTACCGTGGCAACCGTCCACCGACTCTTCGCCTTTCCCTCTCGATTTGGAACTGATGTCGCATACTAGCTCTTCCTCCCTCCTCCATTTGCCTTCACCCTTCCTTCTGCCATTGTTTGATCGTCTTCTCCATGGAGGGAACAAGCCGGAAACGACCCCGTTATTCTTGCCCTGATTTGAATGATGACGCGGTGGAGTAGTTCATTGATCGGTGCGACGTCATCACCACGGCTAGCATGGCAGGTTCATTCAAGACCATTATCGACTCAACTAATAACATCATTACAAGGAACCCAAGGGTCCAGGAGTGGTTTAATCTCCCCTATCTTCTTCGCCGTGACCCTGCTGACTGGTGCGGGGACGACGGAAGCCTCACCTTGTGCAAGTTGATGCCGCTTGATAATGATACGTGTGATGTTAAGATGCCATCGCTTGAGGGCAAGGCTTGGGCAGGTGCAAATGAAGATTGGGTTGTTTATATTGGGTACAACTGCGAGTGGGAACTTGTGAATGTGTACACTCATCACCGGATTCCACTGCCAAAAATCTCAGACTGCCCAGAGGTTGAGCACCCAGATGGTCTACGTGAGTTCAAATATGATCATGGTAACTGTCGTCTACGAAAGATAGCAATTTGTCGAGTTCCCAACCGCTCTTGGGATTACACGAACTATGAAGTTGTTGCTATCTTCGACAAGCTTGTTGCCTTCCTTACTTCCACGCCTCAATGGATATTGCTCAAAAATCAGTTTCTATACACGGATGAGTACTATGATGCAATTCAATATGAGGGTCTTATGTTTTCTTCCACCATAATTATAATTGTTTCATCCACATGCATGCGGGTTAGCTAGTTTCCTTTTACTAATTAATTAACCTTCTTGTGTTTCCAAGGTCCTGTGAACATTCCACCACCTATACTTGAAAATTTTATTCACGAGCATGAGGATGAGCAGGACCCATATACTCAGTGGCGCCTAGCAACTTATTCTGATGGATCACCTCTTGTTGTCTGTATACGGGGCACTGCTGATGTTACTAAGGAAGCAGGTGTTATCTCGTATGGTCGCACTCTCTAGACCTATTCCAACATCCGTTGTAGGGTATTCGGGATGGATACTTGTGTACTAGCGCCAACACCTTCTCCCTGGTTTAGTAGTGAAAGTCTTGGAGGAAACTCGCTCTTCCTTGGACAAAACTATCCAATGATGGTGGAAGGCGATCCAACTATTGTTGACACAACGTTGCTACCATTTATGAGAAGCAACTGTATCTATACCTCGAACATTGCGGTGGTTCCCTACCCTAGTCATGATATAGTAGGCCACTTCAGCCTGGATGATCAGTCCTGCATTGGTCTCGAGATTGATAGTAGCTGGCCCTTCCCAAAGAATCACTTCTAGTTCAAAGCAAGCGTTTCCAACACCAACGAGTGGTTGAGCTGAACTTCATTTCATCGCTTTGTTATTTGTTGTGTGAGAAAAACTTTACTAGAACGTTTTGTTGGAAAAGATCTATAATCCAACGTGTATCCTTGTTGTCGTTGTGGGTTGATGACTTCTTGTATGTAATCAATGGTACATTTGCATATGCGTCCATGAACTCACGCCTGCTAGTGGTGTCCATATGAATAGTGCTAGTGATTTTAGTTGCAAAAGTTAGATAGTGCTAGTGATCTGTAGCTGCATATTTTGACAAATCGCAGTGTTACATGGTTGACAAATGGCAATGTCACCAGATAAACAAATGTCAACCTTTCTAGTTTGAGAAGTGGCAACATACCCAAAATGACAGATATGTAAATCTTACCCAATTGTTTGTAAGTAGTTGCACACGGGTCATGCAAAACCGATCCAACTGTTGTTGACACAAAATGTTCTTCACTTGTAAATCAAACATCATATCGTTGCGCGATCGACGGGCGGGGCGTGGCAGGACGGCAACTGGCGCTGCTGAGAGGTAGCAGTCGACGACAGCGTCCTCGCTGAGGGCGGGCGAGGGGGGGGGCGCACGGGCACGGGCACAGGAGCGGCGGGTGCAGCCAAACGCATGGGGACTGGCGCCGCGGTGGGTGGAGGGGCACACATGGGGCCGGCGACACGGTGGGTTGAGGGGCACGCACGGGCACTGTCGCTGGCGCTGGCATGTACACGAGCTCGCGCAGGTCCGCGGAGACCTCGCTGACGCCCGCGGCTTCCAGCTCTGCGATAGTGCTCGGTGACCAGCATGTCAATACTACGGGGATGGTCGCTGGCGTGGGCGCGTGGATGGGAGCTGGGACGGGAGCGGGGGCAGCAACCGCCGTGGCCAGCTCGTTCTGGGCCATGTCCATGAGGCCCCATTCCTCCTTATTTTCTATCTCCTCTCGGCTCGGAGTCGACTTCACCAAACTTGAAGACTAGTGGCAGATTATCATTCTGCACCATGGCGGTGGAGGTCTGCGCGTGCGCGCGGGGGGGGGGGGGGGATGGGGGGGGGGGGGGGGGGGGGGGGATGGTAGGCGAACAGTAAGGCCGCCCGTATTAAACAGCGGCTCGGGCGCCATTAATGGAGAGGAAGGCGGGCGGCCATGGAAGTCAAAGGGCTTGCTTCCCAGTGAGCATGCGCAGCGTAAAGCTCGCATGCTTCCAAGTGAGCCTGCGCATTGGAGGACAACTTGCACCCCTCCCGGTCAGCCTGCGCACCGGACTGCGCTCCCACGCCTCCCGTTCAGTCAAGGTCAAGAAGTTGTCCGCACGACACCTCCTATAGCCATTAAAACCAAGACACATGGCGTGACATGAATGGTTAACAGAACGCAGACGTTTTGAATTATACAAATGTTTGAGATATTAAGTGGCAGCTATTTCTTCAAAATGCCTTTGTTGGCTGTCATTATTCGAGTGCGCCTTCTCTCAAAATGGACACAAAAAATACCACATCATGTCGGACGCCATTCCATGATAGCATGCCAAGTTTCATGAATTTCAGACGAGTTTTGGATTTACTAGAACTTAAAAACCAGGCATCTCAATGTTTTATCGGCAATCAACGGTGCCCTGGTGTTTGAACTTCATTCCCATTTATTGCATGGGACGTAAGCATGCACCCAAGGACACATATTTGATTTTTCAACCAATTTATATGCACTGGAGCATGTGCATGTAGTTCAAATTTGAATTATGGACATAAATGCATTGAAAACTGAGTTAATGCATAAAAATGTCCAAACGAACCTCGAAAAATCCCAAAAATTGACACAACACTCCTGTTGTTCTATGTTGACACGAGAAATTTTTTGAAAGCAATAAGAGGCAATTGATATCGCTTCATCCCCGAAGGTGGGACGTTCCCTACCGAAACCATCATGCTTGTTGTGAGAAGCTCTGGTTTGTGAGAAACATATACCCGAACCTGCCCCAAATGGGACAAATTTTTTGACACGGCATGTTGATGCCGCTCCATGATAGCATTCCAAGTTTAATGAATTTCAGATGAGTTTTGGATTTACTAGAATTTAAAAACCAAGCATCTCAATGTTTTGTCGGCAATCAACAGTGCCCTGGTGTTTGAATTTCATTCCCATCTCTTGCATGGGACCAAGAAATTCACCCAAGGACACATATTAGATTTTTCAACCAACCTTAGTGCACTGGAGCATGTGCTTGTAGTTCAAATTTGAATTATGCACATACAATGCCTAGAAAACCCAGTTAATGCATAAACATGTCCAAACAAACCCCGAAAAATCACAAAAATTGACACAACACTGTTGTTGTTCTACGTTGACACTAGAAAATATTTGAAAGCAATAAGAGGCAATGGATATCGTTTCATCCCCAAAGGTGGGACGTTCCCTATCGAAACTATCATGCTTGTTGTGAGAAGCTATGGTTTGTGAGAAGCTTATACCCGAACCTGCCCCAAATGGGACAAAATTTTCACCACAACATGTTGATGCCGCTCCATGATAGCATGCCAAATTTTATGAATTTCAGATGAATTTTGGATTATTAGAATTTAAAAACCAGGCATCTCAATGTTTTTCCGGTAATCAACAATGCAATGGTGTTTGAATTTCATTCCCATCTCTTGCATGGGACCTAGAAATTCACCCAAGGACACACATTTGATTTTTCAACCAACTTTTGTGCGTTGGAGCATGTGCTTCTAGTTCAAATTTGAATTATGCACATAAAATGTCTAGAAAACCTAGTTAATGTATAAAAAAGGCCAAATGAACCCCAGAAAATTCCAAGATTGAACACAACACTCCTGTTGTTCTATGTTGACACTAGGAAATTTTTGAAAGCAATAAGAGGCAATGGATATCGTCTCATCCCCAAAGGTGGTACATTCCCTATCGAAACCATCATGCTTGTTGTGAGAAGCTTTGATTTGTGAGAAGCTTATACCCAAACTTGCCCCAAATGGGACAGAAATTTCACCACGGCATGTTGATGCCTCTCCATGATAGCATGCCAAGTTTCATGAATTTCAGATGAGTTTTGGATTTACTAGAATTTAAAACCTAGGCATCTCAATGTTTTGCCGGCAATCAACAGTACCCTGGTGTTTTAAATTCATTCCCATCTCATGCATGGGACCTAGAAATTCACCCAAGGACACACATGTGATTTTTCAACCAACTTTGGTGCATTGGAGCATGTACTTGTAGTTCAAATTTGAATTATGCACATAAAATGCCTACAAAACCCAGTTAATGTATAAAAAGGCCAAACGAACCCCGAAAAATTCCAAGATTGAACCCAACACTCCTGTTGTTCTATGTTGACACTAGAAAAATTTTCAAAGCAATAAGAGGCAACGGATATCGTTTCGTCCCCAAAGGTGGTACGTTCCCTATCAAAACCATCATGCTTGTTGTGAGAAGGTCTGGTTTGTGAGAAGCTTATACCCAAACCTATCCCAAATGGGACAAAATTTTCAGCATGGCATGTTGATGCCGCTCCATGATAGCATGCCAAGTTTCATGAATTTCAGACCATTTTTGGATTTACTAGAATTTAAAAACCAGGTGTCTCAACGTTTTGCCGGCAATCAACAGTGCCTTGGTGTTTGAAATTCATTCCCATCTCTTGCATGGGACCTAGAAATTCACTCAAGGACACACATGTGATTTTGCAACCAACTGATACGTCTCCAACGCATCTATAATTTTTGATTGCTCCATGCTATATTATCTACTATTTTGGACATTATTGGGCTTTATTATCCACTTTTATATTATTCTTGGGACTAACCTATTAACCGGAGGCCCTGCCCAGAATTGATGTTCTTTGCCTGTTTTATGGTTTCTAAGAAAAGGAATATCAAACGGAGTCCAAACGTAATGAAACCTTCGGGAACATGATTTTCTCATCGAATACAACTCAGGAGACTTGGACCCTACGTCAAGCCACGTAACAGGAGCCCACGAGGTAGGGGCGCACCTACCCCCCCAGGCGTGCCCTCCACCCTCGTGGGGCCCCTGTTGCTCCACCGACGTACTTCTTCCTCCTATATATATCCACGTACCCCCAAATGATCAGAACAGGAGCCAAAATCCTAATTCCACCGCCGTAACTTTCTGTAACCACGAGATCCCATCTTGGGGCCTGTTCCGGAGCTCCGCCGGAGGGGGCATCGATCACGGAGGGCTTCTACATCAACACCATAGCCTCTCCGATGAAGTGTGAGTAGTTTACTTCAGACCTACGGGTCCATAGTTAGTAGCTAGATGGCTTCTTCTCTCTTTTTGGATCTCAATAGAATGTTCTCCCCCTCTCTTGTGGAGATCTATTCGATGTAATCTTCTTTTTGCAGTGTGTTTGTTGAGACCGATGAATTGTGGGTTTACGATCAAGTCTATCTATGAATAATATTTGAATCTTCTCTGAATTCTTTTATGTGTGATTGGTTATCTTTGCAAGTCTCTTTGAATTATCAGTTTGGTTTGGCCTACTAGATTGATCTTTCTTGCAATGGGAGAAGTGCTTAGCTTTGGGTTCAATCTTGCGGTGTCCTTTCCCGGTGACAGTAAGGGCAGCAAGGCACGTATTGTATTGTTGCCATCAAGGATAACAAGATGGGGTTTTCTTCATATTGCATGAGTCTATCCCTCTACATCATGTCATCTTGCTTAAGGCGTTACTCTGTTTTTAACTTAATACTCTAGATGCATGCTGGATAGCGGTCGATGAGTGGAGTAATAGTAGTAGATGCAGGCAGGAGTCGGTCTACTTGTCTCGGACGTGATGCCTATATACATGATCATACCTAGATATTCTTATAACTATGCTCAATTCTGTCAATTGCTCAACAGTAATTTGTTCACCCACCGTAGAATACTTATGCTCTCGAGAGAAGCCACTAGTCAAACCTATGGTCCCCGGGTATATCTTTATCCTATCAATCTCCTACTACTTAGTTATTTACTTTGCTATTTACTTTGCTTTTATTTTACTTTGCATCTTTATCATAAAAAACCAAAAATATTATCTTATAATATCTATCAGATCTCACTCTCGTAAGTGGCCCTATAGGGATTGACAACCCCTATTTGTGTTGGTTGCGAGGAATTATTTGTTTTGTGCAGGTAGGAGGGACTCGCGCGTAGCCTCCTACTGGATTGATACCTTGGTTCTCAAAAACTGAGTGAAATACTTGTGCTACTTTGCTGCGTCATCCCTTCCTCTACGGGGAAAACCAACGCAGTGCTAAAAGAGGTAGCAAGAAGGATTTCTGGCGCCGTTGCCGGGGAGGTCTATGCAAAAGTTAACATACCAAGTACCCATCACATACCCTTATCCCCCGCATTACATTATTTTCCATTTGCCTCTCGTTTTCCTCTCCCCCCAATTCACCCTTGCCATTTTATTCTCCCTCTCTCTCTATCCTCCCTCTCTTTCTCTATTCGCCTCTTTTTGCCTGCTTGCTTTTTGTTTGCTTGTGTGTTAGTTTGCTTGTTTTTCGCGATGGCTCAAGATAATACTAAATTTAGTGACCTTCACCTTAAAAGATTAGAAGAGATCAAAAGCAATGTTAGAAGTTTCATGGTTTTGCAATTTGAACATAATGGTTTCTTCAGAAACGAGCTTAAAGAACAGAAAAGTTTTATGAGTTTTATGAATAAAGAGCATGATGATATGTCCAAAGAATTCGATGGTTTAAGATCCCAACTTGCTCATCTTGAGAAATTAACTGCTGGAATTTCGGATAAGCAGACTACCTTAGTTAATAAAATGGCCGCTAAACCGAGTTGCTATGAAAATAATGATGAAGATCTAAAAGTTATTGATGTGTTCCCTATTAAATCTTTGTTTTGCAATATGAATCTTGATAATGATGGGACTGAATATGATCCACCTTTACCTAGAAGGCGTTCCAAGAATTCTGAATCTTTTGATCTTGATACTAAATTTGATAAAAGTGTGATTGAAGAAATTAAAACCCTAGATGTTGCTAAACCCACTATTATGGATTTCAAGGAATTTAACTATGAAAATTGCTCTTTGATTGATTGTATTTCCTTGATGCATTCCGTGCTAAATTCTCCTCATGCTTATAGTCAAAATGAAGCGTTTACTAAACATATCGTTGATGCCTTGATGCAATCTTATGAAGAAAAACTTGAATTAGAAGTTTCTATCCCTAGAAAACTTTATGATGAGTGGGAACCAACTATTACAATTAAAATTAAAGATCATGAATGCTATGCTTTATGTGATTTGGGTGCTAGTGTTTCCATGATTCCAAAGACTTTGTGTGATTTGTTAGGTTTCCGTGATTTTGATGATTGCTCTCTAAACTTGCACCTTGCGGATTCCACTATTAGGAAACCTATGGGAAGAATTAATGATGTTCTTATTGTTGCAAATAGGAATTATGTGCCCATAGATTTTATTGTTCTTGACATAGATTGCAATCCTTCATGTCCTATTATTCTTGGTAGACCTTTGCTTAGAACGATTGGTGCAATTATTGATATGAAGGAAGGAAATATTAGATTCCAATTTCCATTAAGGAAAGGCATGGAACAATTTCCTAGAAAGAAAAATTAAATTACCTTATGAATCTATTATGAGAGCCACTTATGGATTGCCTACCAAAGATGGCAATACCTAGATCTATTCGTGCTTGTTATGCCTAGCTAGGGGCGTTAAACGATAGCGCTTGTTGGGAGGAAACCCAATTTTATTTTTTATTCCTTGCTTTTTGCCCCTGCTTAGTAAAAAATAAATTATTTAGCCTCTGTTTTGGTTGTGTTTTTTGTGTTTAATTAGTGTTTGTGCCAAGTAGAACCATTGGGAAGACTTGGGGAAAGTCCTGTTGAACTTGCTGTAAAAAAAAGAAACTTTAGCGCTCACGAGAACTGCTGCCATTTTTATTTGGAGAGTAATATTTAGTTAATTCTTTTTGGATATGATTAATAGATAAATGCCTCACGTCCAGAAATTTATTTTAGAATTTTGGGGGTTCCAGATCTTGCGCTAGCTACAGATTACTACAGACTGTTCTGTTTTTGACAGATTCTATTTTGCGTGTGTTGTTTGCTTATTTTGATGAATCTATGGCTAGTAAAATAGTTTATGAACCATAGAGAAGTTGGAATACAGTAGATATAACACCCATATAAATAAAGAATGAGTTCATTACAGTACCTTGAAGTGGTCTTTTGTTTTCTTTCGCTAAAGGAGCTCACGAGTTTTCTACTTTAAGTTTTGTGTTGTGAAGTTTTCAAGTTTTTGGTAAAGATTTGATGGATTATGTAACAAGGAGTGGCAAGAGCCTAAGCTTGGGGATGCCCATAGCAACCCCAAGATAATCTAAGTACACCTAAAAGCCAAAGCTTGGGGATTCCCCGGAAGGCATCCCCTCTTTCGTCTACTTCTATCGGTAACTTTACTTGGAGCTATCTTTTTATTTACCACATGATATGTGTTTTACTTGGAGCGTCTTGTATGATTTGAGTCTTTGCTTGTTAGTTTACCACAATCATCCTTGCTGTACACACATTTTGAGAGAGCCATACATGATTTGGAATTTTTTAGAATACTCTATGTGCTTCGCTTATATCTTTCGAGTTATATAATTTTGCTCTAGTGCTTCACTTATATCTTTTAGAGCACGGTGGTGGATTTGTTTTCTAGAAGCTATTGATCTCTCATCCTTCACTTAGATTATTTTGAGAGTCTTAATAGCATGGTAATTTTCTTAAAATCCTAATATGCTTGGTATGCAAGATTAATAATAAAACTTTCTTATGAGTGTGTTGAATACTAAGAGAAGTTTGATGCTTCATGATTGTTTTGAGACATGGAGGTAATAATATCAAAGTCGTGCTAGTTGAGTAGTTGTGAAATTGAGAAATACTTGTGTTGAAGTTTGCAAGTCCCATAGCATGCATGTATGCTAAACGTTATGCAACAAATTTGAAACATGAGGTGTTATTTGATTGTCTTCCTTATGAGTGGCGGTCGGGGACGAGCGGTGGTCTTTTCCTACCAATCTATCCCCCTAGGAGCATGCGCGTAGTACCGAGGTTTTTGATGACTTGTAGATTTTTGCAATAAGTATGTGAGTTCTTTATGACTAATGTTGAGTCCATGGATTATACACACTCTCACCCTTCCATCTTTGATAGCCTCTTCGGTATCATGCATTGCCCTTTCTCACATTGAGGTTTGGCGCAAACTTCGCTGGTGCAACCCTGTGATATGATACTCTCTTTTACACATAAAAATCCTTATATCTTCCTCAAAACAGTCACCATTCCTACCTATTATGGCATTTCCATAGCCATTCCGAGATATATTGCCATGCAACTTTCCATCATTCCGTTCATCATGACACATTCATCATTGTCATATTGCTTAGCATGATCATGTAGTTGACATAGTATTTGTGGCAAAGCCACCGTTCACAATTCTTTCATACATGTCACTCATGAGTCATTGCATATCCCGGTACACCGCCAGAGGCATTCATATACAGTCATCTTTTGTTCTAGTATCGAGTTGTAATCATTGAGTTGTAAATAAATAGAAGTGTGATGATCATCATCTTCTAGAGCATTATCCCAAGTGAGGAAAAAAAAAAGAGAAAGGCCATAAAAAAGAGAAGGCCCAAAAAAAGAGAAAGGCCATAAAAAAGGGGGAGAAGGCCCAAAAAGAAGAAAAAAAGAAAAAAAGAATGAGAGAAAAAGAGAGAAGGGACAATGTTACTATCCTTTGCCACACTTGTGCTTCAAAGTAGCACCATGATGTTCATATTAGAGAGTTTCTCATGTTATCACTTTCATATACTAGTGGGAATTTTTCATTATAGAACTTGGCTTGTATATTCCAACAATGGGCCTCCTCAAGTGCCCTAGGTCTTCGTGAGCAAGGAAGTTGGATGCACACCCACTAGTTTCTTTTGTTGAGCTTTCATACATTTATAGCTCTAGTGCATCTGTTGCATGGCAATCCCTACTCCTTGCATTAACATCAATCGGTGGGCATCTTCATAGCCCATTGATTAGCCTCGTTGATGTAAGACTTTCTTTTTTTTGTCTTCTCCACATAACCCCCTCATTATATTCTATTCCACCTATAGTGCTATGTCCATGGCTCGCATTCATATATTGCGTGAAAGTTTATAGGTTTGAGATTACTAAAGTATGAAACAATTGGTTGGCTTGTCATCAGGGTTGTGCATGATGATAGCATTCTTGTGTGATGAAAATGAAACATGACTAAAGTATATGATTTTGTAGGGATGAACTTTCTTTGGCCATGTTATTTTGAGAAGACACAATTGCTTAGTTAGTATGCTTGAAGTATTATCATTTTTATGTCAATATGAACTTTTGTCTTGAATCTTTCGGATCTGAATATTCATACCACAATTAAGAAGAATTACATTAAAATTATGCCAAGTAGCACTCCACATCAAAAATTCTGTTTTTATCATTTACCTACTCGAGGACGAGCAGGAATTAAGCTTGGGGATGCTTGATACGTCTCCAACGTATCTATAATTTTAGATTGCTCCATGCTATATTATCTACTGTTTTGGACATTATTGGGCTTTATTATCCACTTTTATATTACTTTTGGGACTAACCTATTAACCGGAGGCCCAGCCCAGAATTGTTGTTTTTTGCCTGTTTTAGGGTTTCGAAGAAAAGGAATATCAAACGGAGTCCAAACAGAATGAAACCTTCGGGAACGTGATTTTCTCATCGAATACAACTCAGGAGACTTGGACCCTACGTCAAGCCACGTAACAGGAGCCCACAAGGTAGGGGGGCGCGCTTACCCCCCCCCCCCCAGGCGCACCCTCCACCCTCGTGGGGCCCCTGTTGCTCCACCGACATACTTCTTCCTCCTATATATATTCACGTACCCCCAAACGATCAGAATAGGATCCAAAACCCTAATTCCACCGCCGTCACTTTCTGTAACCACGAGATCCCATCTTGGGGCCTGTTCCGGAGCTCCGCTGGAGGGGGCATCGATCACGGAGGGCTTCTACATCAACACCATAGCCTCTCCGATGAAGTGTGAGTAGTTTACTTCAGACCTATGGGTCCATAGTTAGTATCTAGATGGCTTCTTCTCTCTTTTTGGATCTCAATACAATGTTCTCCCGCTCTCTTGTGGAGATCCATTCGATGTAATCTTCTTTTTGCGGTGTGTTTGTTGAGACCGATGAGTTGTGGGTTTATGATCAAGTCTATCTATGAATAATATTTGAATCTTCTCTTAATTCTTTTATGTATGATTGGTTATCTTTGCAAGTCTCTTCGAATTATCAGTTTGGTTTGGCCTACTAGATTGATCTTTCTTGCAATGGGAGAAGTGCTTAGCTTTGGGTTCAATCTTGCGGTGTCCTTTCCCAGTGACAGTAAGGGCAGCAAGGCACGTATTGTATTGTTGCCATCGAGGATAACAAGATGGGGTTTTCTTCATATTGCATGAGTCTATCCCTCTACATCATGTCATCTTGCTTAAGGCGTTACTCTATTTTTAACTTAATACTCTAGATGCATGCTGGATAGCGGTTGATGAGTGGAGTAATAGTAGTAGATGCAGGCAGGAGTCGGTCTACTTGTCTCAGACGTGATGCCTATATACATTACCATACCTAGATATTCTCATAACTATGCTCAATTCTGTCAATTGCTCAATAGTAATTTGTTCACCCACCGTAGAATACTTATGCTCTCGAGAGAAGCCACTTGTGAAACCTATGGCCCCCGGGTCTATTTTTATCATATCAATCTCCTACTACTTAGTTATTTACTTTGCTATTTACTTTGCTTTTATTTTACTTTGCATCTTTATCATAAAAAAACCAAAAATATTATCTTATCATATCTATCAGATCTCACTCTCGTAAGTGGCCCTATAGGGATTGACAACCCCTATTTGCGTTGGTTGCGAGGATTATTTGTTTTGTGCAGGTACGAGGGACTCGCGCGTAGCCTCCTATTGATACCTTGGTTCTCAAAAACTGAGGGAAATACTTACGCTACTTTGATGCATCATCCCTTCCTCTTCGGGGAAAACCAACGCAGTGCTAAAAGAGGTAGCACCAACTTTAGTGCATTGGAGCATGTGCTTGTAGTTCAAATTTGAATTATGCACATAAAATGTCTGGAAAACCTAGTTAATGTATAAAAAAGGCCAAACGAACCCTGAAAAATTCATTCCCATTTCTTCCATGGGACCTAAGGATGCACTGAAGGACATAGATTTGATTTTTCAACCAATTTGTATGCACCAAAGCATGTGCATGTAGTTTAATTTTGAATTGTGCACCTGAAATGGCTAGAAATCCAGTTTAATGTATGAAATGTCCAAATGAACCCTGAATAATTCCAATTCTTTTACGACACACATAAAGTTGCATGTTCACTGCAATTCAAACACTGTCCATTGCCGCTGTGACCCCTTTTTGTAATTCAAATCAAGTAGATCCCGTGCAGTTTATTCTCACCAACCGTGTGAGATTTAGTATAAAATATCTTGGAGCATTGTCGGTGTATAGTACGCCTATGGCTTATGCGAGAAGGGGCGTCGGCTACAGTCCACAGCCGGCATGTCAAGAACACTAGCTCGCTCCCCCAAAACTCCCGCCTCTGCATCCCTCTCTGCATTAGTCCCTTGATTCAAATTTTCAGTAGCCCCCGCATTTTACTCCCGCCTATGCATCCCTCGCAATCTCAAAAATATCTGCTCACCCTTGATCGAAATTTTTAGTAGGCCCGCCTTGTTACTCCCGCCTAGTAAAATTTTCAGTTGTCGCAGTATTTCCACAAACACAACCTTCTCACACAGACACACACAACCCTCAAAACCATTAGTAGGTCGTGGCCATCACCGGCACTTCCATCCTCAACCTATCCATGTGTGCCGGGGAGCTCGAGTAGCCAATGGACAAAAAGAGGTTTATCACGGCCTTTTTGCCCGACACCGGCGAGATGGCCGCCGAGGTGTCCCCGTCGTCCTCCACGGGCCCGATCCGCCGTCGCCGATCCCCCGATGTGCCCGCCGCCGTGCCCCTACGCCGGTTCGAGGACTTCCCCGTCCTCCCCTGGACCCGGCAGCCGACGAAGTCCTACCTTGGGATCCGGCAGCGGCGGTGGGGGACGTGGGTCACCGAGATTACACATCGAGAGACCCACACCCGCCGGTGGCTCGGTAGCTTTCACACGCCGAGCTCGCAGCCATGGAGTACGACCGCTGGCAGGTCCACTACCATGGCACGACGGCTAGGCTCAATTTCCCCTTCGGCACACGTCCGGTCCACCTCGTTCCACCGGAGCCAGGGGTGGTGAGCCCGGCTATGGCGCGGGAGGACCGTGAGGCGTGGGAGCGTCTCGAGGCTGAGACCGCCGACGAGGCCTACATGCAAGAGCTCCGCCGGCAGCACCCGGAGCTCGTGGAGGTGGAGAAGGCAATCTTTGCTGGTGCGGAGGGCGGCGAGGTTATCGCGCTCTCCTCCGATGACGAGGTCAAAGGAGGCGAGGATGGTGGCACGGAGGGCGGCGAGGTTATCGTGCTCTCCTCTGATGAAGAGATCGAAGGCGGCAGCGACGGCGGCATGGGGGGTGTCGAGGTGGGCCCCAGGACGAGGAGATCGATGTGGACGAGTGGAGGAGTGCCTTCCCCCAACGACCCCGATGACGGTACTGGCCCGGACCCGGCTAACGGCACACCGTACATGACGAGGAATGATTGGCTCGACCTCTACTTCGACCGAAAGTAGTTTAGCTTAGTTTAAATTTATGCTTTATGTTCGGTTATGCAAAACTATCTATGTTTATGTTTGAATGCATGCTACTTTCGGTTGAACCTTCTTTGAACTTGATCGGGAAGTTTACAACCTTAAGTTTAGGGGATCGACTAGAAAAGGCCAAAAATTGCTGGAGTATATATATATATATCCCCTAAGGGTTTTAGTCCTTTATCTTTTTAAGGATCGCCTAGAGATGTCCTTATGACTTGTTTATTTTAGTTCTTCAAAATGTGATGCTCTATATGTGCAACTATTTGCTGTGCAGTTCAATTTCATCAATAACAGTTTCAACAATACCACTATGAATTACGATATTTGGTTGTTGTTAAGGATATTGCAGTTAACATGCCTTTTCGTTTTTCAATTGCTGTTTAGCAACATGCATTGTAATGAATGACTAAATATGCAATCCCAGGCTACATAGCAACAAGGAAGAGTGTTACCTTAATGTTCTGATGCTGTCTAGATATACATGTAATAAAATCTTATATAATGGGATGGATGGGATGTTGTACTACATCACTTTTCAATTGTTGTTTAGCTTCTAATATTAATTTGGTGCTTTTAAGTACATATGTCATTGCCAAAGATCCACACTTCGACTCTTTCTACACATGGGGCAATGAGATATTCATGAACCAGCATCAAGTGAGGAAACTGATAAAGATTGTTAGTAAATAGGTCAAAAGATGTCAATCGAACTATTTGTTTACACTTTATGCAAGACAACAGTGAACTGCAGGATGGTAAGTAAGAACCCTATAGCCTTATTTTTACTGCCCGTAATGAGTTGTGTTAGATGACAATATTTGAATCTTTTTTCTTTTGCAGTGGATCCTGAAGCAGTTTACTCAAGATTACCTCTCAAACTACATGATTGGCGGCCGGCCATCACAAGGGGTTGGACTAGAGTCCTGCATGCCTTCTGCATCTAGGAGAGCACAATAGGGCCATTCCGCATCACCTTGTTCAGCAACTGGAATGTCTGTCGCCTCTTTCTTTACCATCTATAATAGTACAAGTAGAGAACCCTGGTACATCATTCTTTATTTGGTGCTTCTGTAATTCTTAAACATATGTACCTGTGAATCGAATAATGCATTGGTTATTTGAACTTGATGGATATGAATAAAGATATAGCCTACTTTCAAGTTTAAATTAGGTACAATTTTAAATAACAGCAATTAAATTAGGGCGAAATTACGTTGTGCAGGTCATTACGGCACACACGGTTGGTAAAACACAAACGTTTGCGATATACACCATAATCCGAGACGGTTCACAGAGAGGAAACGTGTGCAAGCATGCACACAGTTTTCGTTCGCAAAGTGTGTGTGATGTCAGACACTATCACATACGGTGCGGGAAAACTAAATGTGTGTGATTGTCCACCTATCGTACACGGTTTATAATCATGAACTGTTTGTGATGTGCCAGGCATCGTTAATCTCCCATGCCTGTAATCTGCCTAGAATCTGCCTGGAAAGCTCCCGTGCCTAGAATCTGCCTGGTTTTAGGCAGAACCACAAAACTTCGACTGTGATGGCAATGCGAGCACAAACAAGTAGCAAGGATGAAGCATTTGGGATATTCGAGATATCGGAAATGGTTATATAGGGACAACTGTATGCATCAAGGCTCCCTATCCCTGACGGTTTCTGGGTCGTGTGGGAAGGACCCCCCTATCGCCCACACTCACTTGGCGACGGTTCCAAATGCCTTCATGGAAAGGGGTTTTAAACTGTTTGTTTAGGACCGACGCGCACCAGTGTGTCATGTACGTATCCTCCCAACATGGATTCAGTACAGGAATGACAAAGACGAAACCCAGTTCAACACCTTCCTTGACCATTTATTTGTAAGTATGGTTATGTATGGAAACTAGTAATATTGTCTTGCTCTGTCCCATACTTTCTAGGTTGCTGATAATGAGACTCCCATAATTTTCAACATATGAGGTTCAAGTTGGAGCCAAGATGATGCAACTAGACAAGCTTGCACCCATGTTTTCAAGTCTGCCCTGCGATAGTATCGATATAACTTGAGGAAAACTCACTTTGAAGGCAAGGCTAACAGTGAACTTGCCCAAACATCTCCAGTGGAAAATATATCGGATGAAGACTGGAGAGGCCTCGTTAAACACTAGTCTGATCCAAAGTGTGTGTGTATATATATATATATATGGTCAGATCACATGTTGAAGTCCTATTTATGCATGTGCCAGACAAATCTATCTTCTTGTAGGTGAACTGTTCAAAGAACAAGGCCAACCGTACGAAAGTGAAATTCCAACAAACGGTAGGATCTCGTAGCTATATTGCACACTACGAGGCCCTTGTAATTAGCTATTGTTTCACTCTTTTCATTGTACCATATTATCAGATCTATATTGATTTGTTCCAAATGCAGAGGAAAGCCCGCAAGGACCAAAAAGTTCCTGAACCAAATGTTGTTGAAATCTTCAAGGACTGTCACACCAGCAAGACGAAGGGCATGACTACACCAGTCAAAGCCGCTGTTGTAAGTCCTTAATCCTCATGCCTTTCAAATACTACTTACTCTGACTTGTGCCTTGAACTGCATGGTTTGCAGCCAATGTCTATTACTCTTTTCAATTTTATACACAATTGTCTTAGCGTATCATTGCACCTTACAAGGTTTAAAAGAGAGGAGTGATGTTCCTTTGATGTTGACCTGTAAACTAGTTCTGTGCTAGACTTGCCCACATAATGTTACAATTGCATGTTTGTCCATTCTCAGTTGTTTTGTGATATGAATGATGCCATACTATGCTTACCGTATTATAAACTTTGTCTCTTTATCCTTAGTTGTCAATACAATGTGAAGAAATAGACAATACATTAGCCATGGTACATGGTCATATGTTTGGAACCTAGTTTTATTATGTACTTTGCAGTAAAATACAACTAATATTTTACATGGGTTCATCAGAATAAGTTATTTATATAGACCAAAGTTGTTTTGTTTGGTTTTGTTCTGGTGCTACTAATGTAAAAACTCAACTTTTCAGCAAGCTATGGAAAAAATGGTGGAACTGCCACCTTCAGAAGGTGGCGAAGCAACTATAACTGCAACGTCAGCTCTTGCTGCAGTGGGTCAGTACCTGTCCACTAACAATGCCAAAAGCACGTTCCTGTGTAATATTGGGTTGGTTGTTAAGGCAATCTCGTCCAAAATGCCTCATGATCAAGATATGCAAGCTCAAAACAATGTTATATCTGTGCTCCAGACAAAAGTCCATTCCCTAACAGAGACCCTTTGTGAAATAAGGACAGACATTGTTCGATGTCGTCAAGATATGCATGGTTTTGAAACTAGACTATCAGACTTTTGCTATGTTGTTCAGGAGCCTAGGAGAAATGAAGGCAAAGTTTATGGTGCTCCATCAGACAATACAACATGAAAACGTAACAGCCAGGTCAAATGAATTGAGCTTCTGAACTTCTGGTGGTGCATTTATCTGCCAGACTGTTAACTTTTATGCCAACCTTCCTTTTGTTTTATAGTTGTAGTTTGTTTTGTTGCGATATAAAATTTGTTCTTAACGTGCAGCCACCGGCTGAAGAAAATAACAAGCCATTTTTTATAGTGTAGGGTGTTCCCTATATTTGCACTGGTGGCGATCTTTGATGCCTAGTGTATGTAACCTGTGCAATCGCCTTAATAGCCTAGCGTTAGTTTCGGGCTTATTTATTTCCTAGTCTTCTTTTTCCCTGGTTTGCTGGTGGCCGCAACAACCATGGGCCATATACGGACCGTGGTAACCTTGACCCTGCTATGGGCCGTAGGATCCATGGGCCTCCTACGGGCCATCAATAAATGGGCCTCCAATAGGGCCATAGAATCGGTGGGCCTCGGGCCATCGTATAAATGGGTGTACATGGGTCGTAAATGGGCATAATTGGTATCAGCCCAGCACGGTAATGGGTCGTTAACAGGCTGGAGGACAGCAAAGGCTTAATTCTGTCACAGGCATAACGGGTCGTTAATGGGCCAGAATATAGGATGGGCTGGAAACGGCGCAACGGGTTAACAGGCCAGAAACAGGCTGACTCTTGCCACGGGGTAATCAAGGGTCGTTAAGGAGCCCAAGAACGTATGGGCCGTAGTAGGCCGAAAGGTAACATGGGCTGGAAACGGCCCATGTGAATCATGGGCCATTAACGGGTACAAAGAAATTTATTGTTCATTATGGGCTAGAGTCACCGTGGGCCTCTAAAGGGCCTAAAGATACGAAGGCCTCATATGGGCCGAAAGACGTCGTTGGCCATATATGGGCCGAAAGTGAAACGGGTTGGTGTTATATCCGACAGCCCACAAGACGTTGTTGGGCCGATTTCGGGTAGGCCCTAATGGGCCATGAGTTACCGGGCCGTAAAATGGGCTATTTGCAAAGAGACCATTAACATGCTTTTCATGGGCCAGCCCGCTAACTTTTGACCAAGTCAGACAGGCCGGCCTTTGTAAGCTAAATGGGCCAATGGTGGGTCGTCGCACTTGTCGACATATCATAGGTGCCTATCTGACCCATTGACGAGATGACATGTGTTTCCTTCGGCCAATCAGAATTTTACATGTGGAAACTTCTCATTGGCCCAGGCTGTTAACGGGTTATCGGGTACAAAACCAGACCCGATAGCTTAACGATGACCCGTTATGGTTGATGCCACGTGTCGATCACCCTTGATGAAAGCACTTCTATGACGCGCGGTTTATCGTCATGGAAGTGGACACTTATGTGAGATAATTTTGGTAATGTCATGGAACACTTCTACGACAGCATAGGTATGACTATCTTGATTCTTTCATAAAATCGTCATGGATGTACATGCATGACAAAAAACGTGACCTACAGTGACAAACACGTACCATCACGGAAGTGTATTTTTTCTAGTGGATAGAATATGAAATATGCACTCACCACCAAGACAAAGTGAATGATCATTCATGAGAGATAGATAATAGCATCATTCAAGCACAATCATTAGCGTATGATATGATCAGACACATGACCATACAAGTATCTCACACACACACAAAGTATCATCGAAGCAAGCAAACAAAAAAGTAGCAAATGAGTAGAAAAGGGGCAAAAAGAAGCAAAGCTCTCTCTCTCTCTCGAAGCCTATGATCTATACACTTTCTCCCCCTTTGGCAACAAGTTACCAAAAAGCTTGAAAATGCATAGTGCTATGCGGCTCTCTAAGCTTGATCTTCGGGAGGTGGCATGGAGAGGACTGCTGCGACAAATGCATCTGTTAAGGTTGAAGGAGCTGGTGGAGTTGCAACTGGAGGGGCAATAGAGGTTGTGGCTCCAGGGGCTGAAGTTGTAGCTCTAGTATTTGCCACTCGCACTACTGCAGACCTCTGCCTTCTGGGCACCCTTTGATATGCATCTGTAGTGGTCTTGTCACTGCTATCCTCAAGCTCTTCTTGGATCTTCTCCACAGAAGTCTGAATCTCTGTCACCTTGACATCCATGTCATGAAGTTTGCTTTCAAAGATTCTCTCAAGACTCTCTTGATTCTGAGTCAGGGTGGCCAGTCCTTTCTCAATCCTCAAAGTAGCCTGAATAAGATAGCCAAGTTGGTCTTGCTTTGACTTGAGAAAACTTGTGAAGCTTCTTCAGCACTTGGCATCTTGGCCGCCTTCTTTGCTTTTTCTTTCTCTCTCTTCTCCTGAGCCTCTACTGAAGTAGGATCTGTAGCATCCATGGCAACTGTGTTGTCCTCAAAATCTGGCCTCAAGGGAAGGTGCTCCTTGTCTAATAGATATGTTCCTGTGCTCATCTTGGAGTTGATGAGCATTTGGTGTGGACGCTTCAATAGTTGAGGCTCTGGCCTTTGACATGGTCACTCTCTTGGAAGGAGGCTTCTTGTTCAAACTAGGCTTTGTTGAAGTAGTTGTGCCAAATTCCTTCTTAACCGCTTTGTTCTTGGAGCTGACCTCCTCCTCAGCAGCAACATAATCATCATCCTCTAAGTTTGAGTTTCTCTTCTTCCTCTGCCTAGTAGCAGCCTTAGGTAGGTTGCTAGGAGTACTTCTCCTACCCTCATCATAGCTGTCAGAGGGACTAGTGCCCTCACTCATGTTAACTTGCTCCTCAGACTTGTTCTGGCTGTCTCTTTGATCAGACATTTCTGACACTGCAAACTGAAAGCTGACCCTGTGAATAGATATAGATGAGATAGAGTGGATGAGCATCACAAAGTGCAGAGATTTTGCAATCAATTGAGTCAAAAACATAGTTTTAGTTCTCCACAGAAAGCATTTCGGAGCTACCGATTTGTTAAACTCAGTGCCACTAAAGCAACATTGGAGTCTGAACTAGTGAGACCGGTCAGACCGAGACACAGTTCAGTGAGTCCAAGATTGCTAGGGTTTCACTGAGAGTTGAACTCGGTCACACTGATTTGCAAGTTTCGGTCAGACCGAAAGTTACAAGTGCAATGGCTTAATCCAAATTGGTGAGACCGATTTCTACAACTCGGTTGGTCCGAGATGAGTTCGGCGGAAACCTAACCCTAAATTTTCGAATCAAAACTAATCTAAAGGAAGTTTTTGCTGGATAGATTAATCTCATACGTGGTAAGAATCATGGAATTGACTTTGTGCTCAGAATCGGAGGTAAATATTGCACAAAGGATCAAACTCATACCCTAACTTGGCGATGAGCTCGCTACGGCGGCAACAACGGTGAAGATTCCCGTTGATGGTGGAGGAGACTAGTGGCGGGAGGTCACTGGCGATGAGGAGATGATCCGAAGACCCGAGTCAGCAGAGCAGGACACGCGGGGGCGAAAAGGTTTCGGAGCAATTTGTAAAATTTGGCCCGTGGGTATATATATCCTGACCCTGTCGGTTGATGTCTACTACACAACCTTCTTCTTGTATACGTTGTTGGGCCTCCAAGTGCAGAGGTTTGTAGGACAGTAGCAAATTACCCTCAAGTGGATGACCTAAGGTTTATCAATCCGTAGGAGGCGTAGGATGAAGATGGTCTCTCTCAAACAACCCTGCAACCAAATAACAGAGAGTCTCTTGTGTCCCCAACACACCCAATACAATGGTAAATTGTATAGGTGCACTAGTTCGGCGAAGAGATGGTGATACAAGTGCAATATGGATGGTAGATATGTGTTTTTGTAATCTGAAAAATATAAAAACAGCAATGTAACTAATGATAAAAGTGAGCGTAAACGGTATTGCAATGCGTTGAAACAAGGCCTAGGGTTCATACTTTCACTAGTGCTAGTTCTCTCAACAATAATAACATAATTGGATCACATAACTATCCCTCAACATGCAACAAAGAGTCACGCCAAAGTCACTAATAGCGGAGAACAAACGAAGAGATTATGGTAGGGTATGAAACCACCTCAAAGTTATTCTTTCCAATCAATCCGTTGGGCTATTCCTATAAGTGTCACAAACAGCCCTAGAGTTCGTACTAGAATAACACCTTAAGACACAAATCAACCAAAACCCTAATGCCACCTAGATACTCCAATGTCACCTCAAGTGTCCGTGGGTATGATTATACGATATGTATCACACAATCTCAGATTCATCTATTCAACCAACACATAGAACCTCAAAGAGTGCCCCAAAGTTTCTACTGGAGAGTCAAGACGAAAACGTGTGCCAACCCCTATGCATAAGTTCATGGGAGGAACCCGCAAGTTGATCACCAAAACATACATCAAGTGGATCACGTGATATCCCATTGTCACCATAGATAAGCATGGCAAGACATACATCAAGTGTTCTCAAATCATTAAAGACTCAATCCGATAAGATAACTTCAAAGGGAAAACTCAATCCATTACAAGAGAGTAGAGGGGGAGAAACATCATAGGATCCAACTATAATAGAAAACCTCGTGATACATCAAGATCGTACCACCTCAAGAACACGAGAGAGAGAGAGAGAGAGAGATCAAACACATAGCTACTGGTACATACCCTCAGCCCCGACGGAGAACTACTCCCTCCTCGTCATGGAGAGCACTGGGATGATGAAGATGTCCACCGGAGAAGGATTGCCCCCTCCGGCAGGGTGCTGGAACGGGTCTAGATTGGCTTTCGGTGGCTACAGAGGCTTCTGGCGGCGGAACTCCGGATCTATTCTGCTTCCCGATGGTTTTAGGATATATGGATATATATATAGGCGGAAGAAATACATCAGGGGATCCACGAGGGGCCCACGAGGGTGGAGGGCGAGCCCAGGGGGTGGGCGCCCCCCTGCCTCGTGGCTTCCTCGTTGATCCCCTGACGTGCACTCCAAGTCTCCTGTATTGCTTTCTTTCCAAAAATAACTTTTCCGAAGGTTTCATTCCGTTTGGACTCTGTTTGATATTCCTTTTCTTCGAAACCCTAAAACAAGGAAAAACAGAAACTGACACTGGGCTCTAGGTTAATAGGTTAGTCCCAAAAATCATATAAAATAGCATTTAAATGCATATAAAACATCCAAGGTTGATAATATAATAGCATGGAACAATCAAAAATTATAGATACGTTGGAGACGTATCAGCATCCCCAAGCTTAATTCATGCTCGTCCTCGAGTAGGTAAATGATAAAAACAGAATTTTTGATGTGGAATGCTACCTAACATATTTATCCATGTAGTTCTTCTTTATTGTGGCAAGAATATTCAGATCCATAAGATTCAAGACAAAAGTTTAATATTGACATAAAAATAATAATACCTCAAGCATACTAACTAAGCAATCATGTCTTCTCAAAATAACATGGCCAAAGAAAGTTCATCCCTACAAAATCATATAGTTTAGTCATGCTCCATTTTCGTCACACAAGAATGCTCTCATCATGCACAACCCCGATGAAAAGCCAAGAAATTGTTTCATACTTTAGTAATCTCAAACCTATAAACTTTCACGCAATATATGAGCGCGAGCCATGGACATAGCACTATGGGTGGAATAGAATATGATGATGGAGGTTATGTGGAGAAGACAAAAAAGGAGAAAGTCTCACATCAACGAGGCTAATCAATGGGCTATGGAGATGCCCATCGATTGATGTTAATGCAAGGAGTAGGGATTGCCATGCGACGGATGCACTAGAGCTATAAATGTATGAAAGCTCAACAAAGGAAACTAAGTGGGTGTGCATCCAACTTCCTTGCTCACGAAGACCTAGGGCACTTGAGGAGGCCCATTGTTGGAATATACAAGCCAAGTTCTATAATGAAAAATTCCCACTAGTATATGAAAGTGATAACATGAGAAACTCTCTAATATGAACATCATGGTGCTACTTTGAAGCACAAGTGTGGCAAAGGATAGTAGCATTGTCCCTTCTCTCTTTTTCTCTCTCTTTTTTGGGCCTTCTCTTTTTTTATGGCCTTTCTCTCCCCCTTTTTTTAATTCCTCACTTGGGACAATGCTCTAGAAAATGATGATCATCACACTTCTATTTATTTACAATTCAATGATTACAACTCGATGCTAGAACAAAAGATGACTCTATATGAATGCCTCCGACGGTGTACCAGGATATGCAATGAACCAAGAGTGACATGTATGAAAGAATTATGAACGGTGGCTTTGCCACAAATACTATGTCAACTACATGATCATGCTAAGCAATATGACAATGATGAATGTTTCATCGCAAACGGAACGGTGGAAAGTTGCATGGCAATATATCTCGGAATGGCTATGGAAATGCCATAATAGGTAGGTATGGTGGCTGTTTTGAGGAAGATATAAGGAGGTTTATGTGTGAAAGAGCGTATCATATCACGGGGTTTGGATGCACCGGCGAAGTTTGCGCCAACTCTCAATGTGAGAAAGGGCAATGCACGGTACCGAAGAGGTTAGCAATGATGGAAGGGTAGGAGTGCGTATAATCCATGGACTCAACATTAGTCATAAAGAGCTCACATACTTATTGCAAAAATCTACAAGTCATCAAAAACCAAGTATTACGTGCATGCTCCTAGGGGGATAAATTGGTAGGAAAAGACCATCACTCGTCCCCGACCGCCACTCATAAGGAAGACAATCAAATAACACCTCATGTTTCAAATTTGTTACACAATGTTTACCATACGTGCATGCTACGAGACTTGCAAACTTCAACACAAGTATTTCTCAAATTCACAACTAATCAACTAGCACAACTTTAATATCACTATCTCCATATCTCAAAACAATTATCAAGTATCAAACTTCTCTTAGTATTCAATGCACTCTATATGGAAGTTTTTATTATATCCCTCTTGGATGCCCATCATATTAGGAATAGTTTCATAACCAAAGAAAATTACCATGCTGTTTAGGACTCTCAAAATAATATAAGTGAAGCATGAGAGTTCATCTATTTCTATAACATAAAACCACCACCGTGCTCTAAAAGGATATAAGTGAAGCACTAGAGCAAATGACAAACTACTCCGAAAGATATAAGTGAAGATCAATGAGTAGTCGGATAATTATGCAACCATGTGAAGACTCTCTAACATTTAATAATTTCAGATCTTGGTATTTTATTCAAACAACAAGCAAAACAAAAGAAAATAAAATGACGCTCCAAGCAAAACACATATTATGTGACGAAAGAGGGGATGCCTTCCGGGGCATCCCCAAGCTTAGGCTCTTGGTTGTCCTTGAATATTGCCTTGGGGTGCCTTGGGCATCCCCAAGCTTAGGCTCTTGGTTGTCCTTGAATATTGCCTTGGGGTGCCTTGGGCATCCCCAAGCTTAGGCTCTTGGTTGTCCTTGAATATTTCCTTGGGGTGCCTTGGGCATCCCCAAGCTTAGGCTCTTGCCATTCCTTGTTCCATAATCCATCAAATCTTTACCCAAAACTTGAAAACTGCACAACACAAAACTTAAAGTAGAAAACTCGTGAGCTCCGTTAGCGAAAGAAAACAAAACACCACTTCAAGGTACTGTAATGAACTCATTCTTGATTTATATTGGTGTTAAACCTACTGTATTCGAACTTCTCTATGGTTCATACCCTCCGATACTACTCATAGATTCATCAAAATAAGCAAACAACACATAGAAAACAGAATCTGTCAAAAACAGAATAGTCTGCAGTAATCTATAGCTAACGCAAACTTCTGGAACCCCAAAAATTCTAAAATAAATTTCTGGACGTGAGGAATTTAGCAATTAATCATCCGCAAAAAAGAATTAACTAAATAGCACTCTCCCATAAAAAATGGCAGCAATTCTCGTGAGCGCTAAAGTTTCTATTTTTATAGCAAGATCAACAAGACTTTCCCCAAGTCTTCCCAACGGTTCTACTTGATACAAACACTAACTAAAACATAAAACCACATGTAAACAGAGGCTTGATAAATTATTTATTACTAAACAGGAACAAAAATCAAGGAACTAAAATAAAATTGGGTTGCCTCCGAACAAGCGCTATCGTTTAATGCCCCTAGCTAGGTATGATGATTTCAATGATGCTCACATAAAGGATAAGAATTGAAATATAAAGAGAGCATCACGAAGAATATGAATAACACATTTAAGTCTAACCCACTTCCTATGCATAGGGATTTGTGAGCAAACAACTTATGGGAACAAGAATCAACTTGCCTAGGAAGGTAAAGCAAGCAAAACTTCAAAATTTTAAGCACATAGAGAGGAAGCTTGATATTATTGCAATTCCTACAAGCATATGTTCCTCCCTCATAATGATTTTCAGTAGCATCATGAATGAATTCAACAATATAACCAGCACCTAAAGCATTCTTTTCATGATCTACAAGCATAGAAAATTTACTACTCTCCACATAAGCAAAATTCTTCTCATGAATAATAGTGGGAGCAAACTCAACAAAATAACTATCATGTGAGGCATAATCCAATTGAAAATTAAAATCATGATGACAAGTTTCATGGTTATCATTAATCTTTATAGCATACATGTCATCAGAATAACCATCATAGATAGCAACTCTGTTCTCATAATCAATTGGAACCTCTTCCGAAATAGTGGATTCATCACTAAATAAAGTCACGACCTCTCCAAATCCACTTTCATCAATATAATCATCATAAATAGGAGGCATGCTTTCATTATAATAAATTTGCTCATCAAAACTTGGTGGACTAAAAATATCATATTCATCAAACATAGCATCCCCAAGCTTGTGGCTTTGCATATCATTAGCATCATAGATATTCAAGGAATTCATATTAACAACATTGCAATCATGCTCATCATACAAATATTTAGTGCCAAACATTTTAATGCATTCTTCTTATAACACTTTGGCACAATTTTCCTTTCCATCATACTCACGAAAGATATTAAAAAGAAAAAGCGTATGAGGCAAACTCAATTCCATATTTTTTGGTAGTTTTCTTTTATAAACTAAACTAGTGCTAGAACAAGAAACAAAAAGATTCGATTGCAAGATCTAAAGATATACCTTCAAGCGCTAACCTCCCCGGCAACGGTGCCAGAAAAGATCTTGATGTCTACTACACAACCTTCTTCTTGTAGATGTTGTTGGGCCTCCAAGTGCAGAGGTATGTAGGACAGTAGCAAATTTCCCTCAAGTGGATGACCTAAGGTTTATCAATCCGTAGGAGGCATAGGATGAAGATGGTCTCTCTCAAACAACCCTGCAACCAAATAACTAAGAGTCTCTTGTGTCCCCAACACACCCAATACAATGGTAAATTGTATTGGTGCACTAGTTCGGCGAAGAGATGGTGATACAAGTGCAATATGGATGGTAGATATATGTTTTTGTAATCTGAAAATACAAAAACAGCAAGGTAACTAATGATAAAAGTGAGCGTAAACGGTATTGCAATGCGTTGAAACAAGGCCTAGGGTACATACTTTCACTAGTGCAAGTTCTCTCAACAATAATAACATAATTGGATCACATAACTATCCCTCAACATGCAACAAAGAGTCACTCCAAAGTCACTAATAGCGGAGAACAAACGAAGAGATTATGGTAGGGTACGAAACCACCTCAAACTTATTCTTTCCAATCAATCCGTTGGGCTATTCCTATAAGTGTCACAAACATCCCTAGAGTTCATACTAGAAAAACACCTTATGACACAAATCAACCAAAACCCTAATGTCACCTAGATACTCCAATGTCACCTCAAGTATCGGTGGGTATGATTATACGATATGCATCACACAATCTCAGATTCATGTATTCAACCAACACATAGAACCTCAAAGAGTGCCCCAAAGTTTCTACCGGAGGGTCAAGACGAAAACGTTTGCCAACCCCTATGCATAGGTTCATGGGCGGAACCCGCAAGTTGATCACCAAAACATACATCAAGTGGATCACGTGATATCCCATTGTCACCACAGATAAGCATGGCAAGACATACATCAAGTGTTATCAAATCATTAAAGACTCAATCCGATAAGATAACTTAAAAGGGAAAACTCAATCCATTACAAGAGAGTAGAGGGGCAGAAACATCATAGGATCCAACTATAATAGCAAAGCTCGCGATACATCAAGATGGTACCACCTCAAGAACACGAGAGAGAGAGAGAGATCAAACACATAGCTACTGGTACATACCCTCGGCCCCGAGGGAGAACTACTCCCTCCTCGTCATGGAGAGCACTGGGATGATGAAGATGGCCACCGGAGAAGTATTGCCCCCTCCGGCATGGTGCCGGAACGTGTCTAGATTGGCTTTCGGTGGCTACGGAGGCTTCTGGCGGCGGAACTCCCGATCTATTGTGCTTCCCGATGGTTTTAGGGTATATGGATATATATATATAGGCAGAAGAAATACATCAGGGGAGCCACGAGGGGCCAACGAGGGTGGATGGCGCGCCCCCTGCCTCGTGGCTTCCTCGTTGATCCCCTGACGTGCACTCCAAGTCTCCTGTATTGCTTTCTTTCCAAAAATAACTTTTTTGAAGGTTTTATTCCGTTTGGACTCCGTTTGATATTCCTTTTCTTCGAAACTCTAAAACAGGGAAAAACATAAACTGGCACTGGGCTCTAGGTTAATAGGTTAGTCCCAAAAATCATATAATATAGCATATAAATGCATATAAAACATCCAAGGTTGATAATATAATAGCATGGAACAATCAAAAATTATAGATACGTTGGAGACGTATCATCGGTGGACTGAGTGGAACAACTCGGTGGCACCGAGATGCAAAATCGCAAGCGGTTACTGCAACTCGGTGTGACCGAATGGTTCTAATCGGTTGCACCGAGATTGAAAACCTAGATAAACTCAATGAACTCGATATGACCGAAAGGGATGAATCAGTCAGACCGAAATAAACAGAAAGGTTTTGGAAGTTTAAGTCTATGATGAATCGGTGTCTTCGAGTGCTCCTCACCCAGAGGGTTTGAATCTGACTTGATGAAACTTTGTGATGTAGCATGAATAGAGTTTGAGATGAGAAAAGCATAGATAGATAGAGGAAGTTCTTAGGCATTCTTGTCCATCCATTTGGAAAAAAGAAAATACCAAACAATCAAAACAACAAATGGATGTCCTTGAATGAGAAAAATATGCAATCAACATGCTCACAGAATAAGATGACAAATGAAATATGTGGCAAAGGATGCACAAACGCTCTAGCATCTATCAAGCAATTGGCGATGACTAGGTCATCTATATATGAGTATATTGACTGAGGAGTCAAATGAGAACATTTGATCATAGGTCATACTCATTGTTTAAGCACAAGTGGGGTTACCACTTTTACATAAAGCATTCTTGTGTTCACACCATTAGAGTTGCTTTAGCTCAATCCTTAGAGTAAATCTCCCCCTAGATATGATATCCCTCCTAAGAGGGATGAACTAATCTTGGGTTTTATTGATGATGACTTCATGTAGATGGTGAAGATGTGGATGCTCAATGTTGATGTAGATCATTTGGAGCAATCCGTTGGATTGAGTTGCACTTTCAATACCTACATGGGTTAGTCCCACAAGGAACAACCAAGGATATCCATAGACATAGAGTGAAGTACACACAAGATGATGTCCATGAAAGTATTAGGTTATCTTGTCCCTTTTCTTACCAACAAGAGAGTTTGTGACTCCTCGAACTAGTGCAAGAGGTGGAAGTTGTTTGCACTTGTTCTCGCCAAAATGATATGAGTGAAGTATGTTGGTGGAGTCAACCTCAAGAACTCTCTAGTTATTCTTCTTCGGGATCCGCATCAACTTGTTGGGAATCCTTGAAGTTGTAGTCATACTTGATGAAGTAGAACTTGATGTAGTCTTGGGAACCCAGTTGACCAAGGCCATGGGAGCTTCTTCAAATGCATCAATCTCCTATTGAAGCTTGACCTTGCCTTTTTGCTTGTGGTCTTGTGGTGGACCATACTTCTCTTGTTGAAGAACAAACTTCATCTTGGGTCATTGATCTTCTTCCCAGTCAACTCCATTGGCATTGAACTTTCGTTCAAAACCAACACCTTGATTCTTCCGGTGCCTTCCTTGCTTGCGTACAATTTCCTCAAGTTGCTTACTTCCGGTAAGGATCTTGTAAACACCTTTATCTATGATTCCCTTCAATGAGCTATTTTCTTGCTCATGTGTAACTTGGCTAAGAGAATCATTAGTGGAATCAAGAGAACTACTAGAGGAAACATTATTGGGTTTAGCATGATTATTGTTAATACTAGATGAAGAATCTTTCTTAATCTTGTTGCTAGATTTAACTTGTGGCATGTAAGTAGACAAGAGTAAACTCTTGGCAATGTAAGAAGAACTTTTCTTACGAAGATCATCATTGATGGCCTTTTGAAACCCATGCTCTTGCTCTAGGTTTAGCTTTTCAAAGCGTAGCTTGTCATGAGTCTTTAAAAGTTCTCAATGATCTCCTAAGGTAGTTTCATGAGATAACTTAAGAGTGTTTAGTTCTTTAGTTAGACGCTCAATCACCTTCTTATCATCATCATTCGTTTTATCTTGATTAGCATGATCAATAGAAAATTCATCATAGTTTTCATCTCTTGAGTTGTCAACAAGTAAATCATCATCACCTAGCAAATCATCTTCATCACTATTGAAATCAACATACTCAGGGTGTGATACCTTTGGGCCTTTAGCCATGAAGCATCTTCCAATTCCTTCATTTGGTGAGTCAAATATGTCACAGGAGTTGGTTGACACAAGTGAGGGAGTCCTGGATTAGGGGGTCCCCGCGCATTCGAGCTATGTGACGTGGACTGGACTAGTGGGCCGTGAAGATACAAGATAGAAGGCTTCCCCCCGTATCGAGATGGGACTCTCCTTGGTGTGGAAGGCAAGCTTGGTGATCGGATATGAAGATCCCTTTCTCTGTAAAAATGACCCTGTACAAATCTTAGGCCCCTCTGGTATCTATATAAACCGGAGGGTTTAGTCCGTAGAGGCGGTCATAATCATACATGATAGACATCTAGGGTTTAGTCATTATGATCTCAAGGTAGATCAACTCTTGTAACCCCTATACTCATCAAAGTCAATCAAGCAGGACGTAGGGTTTTACATCCATCAAGAGGGTCCGAACCTGGGTAAACACCGTGTCCCCTGCCTCCTGTTACCTTCGATCCTTAGACGCACAGTTCGGGACCCCCTACTCGAGATCCTTCGGTTTTGACACCGACATTGGTGCTTTCATTGAGAGTTCCTCTGTGTTGCCAACAAAGGATGTCGGATCGTGGGTTCCGGCAAACCCTTGAGGTTCAAACACTGGTGTGCGCATGAAGATATTTCTCTCTCTCTCTCGCTCACTCTCGCAACGATCTCTAGGCCTAGCTCGTCGTACCCAAGGAACAAGAGACACAAGAGTTTTATACTGGTTTGGGCCACTGTTGTGGTGTAATACCCTACTCCACTTTGGTGTGGTGGATTGCCTCGTGGGCTGAGGATGAACTAGTACAAAGGATGAACCGCCTCCTGAGGAGAGGTGTTCCTGAGCTCGGTGAGCTTGTGTGTGTAAGGATGGTCTCGATGATCCATCCCTTGCGAAGGTGGTGGCTAGTCCTATTTATAGAGGCCCTGGTCCTCTTCCCAAATGTTTAGGCGGGAAGGGATCACACAACGGCCAATTTCAAAGGGAGACAACTAGTACAAGTTATCTTGACAAAAGGTGGTCTTCACCTGCCAAAGGCTCTGGTGGTGATACCATCGTGGGCTCCACGGTGACCTCCATCCTGCCGTCCTGCTGGTCTTGGTCTTGTTGCACCGATATGGAAACCTTTGCCTGATGCCTCGGGACTCCTCAACTGCGCTTGCCTCTTTAGCACCAAAGAGGAAACTAGCACCATGCGCCCGCTGGCGCCCGCCTGGCCTTGGTCGTCATGGCTCACGTCACGTGAACCTCGCAAGCTGCCCCTTGCATAGATATCTCTGCTCCTCGGGAGCCAGCCTAGGGAGGCTGCCCTAGAGGAGGTCTTGGTGTCGTTCGCCTCGCGAGGCTTGGCCCCTCGCGAGGGTATTGAGTGGTTGGCCATACCAAGCCTCTGGATGAGCCATGTCCTGGGCGGCAGGCAGGCAAGTCTGGCTACCCCCGTTCACAGGACCCGGACCAGGAGGCAGACAGTAGCCCCCGGTCACAAGGCGCGCTCGGACTTGGCTTCAAAGTGAAGCCAAGGGGCAAGTGCGGAGCACCGTGGGCCCGAATAGCCTGCGGCCACACGTGGCGACTGACGGGACGTGGGCGCCTCCACTTCCCCATGCAGCCTCGATTTCCGCCTCGCTAGGAAACCACTATCGTCTTCATAGCTCCACCTCATTTACAGGCAGCACTCTCCACCGCTCCCTCATCTTCCAGAAGGCAGCAGATCCCCCCCGTTCCAATCTGACACCAACTGCCCCCGCCGCCATGGCACCAAGCCGGAAGAAGAAGGGGAAGAAGGAGTCCCGTACCTCGGCCCCCATGATGCCGGTGTTCGAGCCCGCCATCGAGCGGTCGGTGGTGCACAACCAAGAGGGTATGGGCAAGGTGCACCGACGCTTGCTACCGATTTCAATTAGTGGGGGTGAGGGAGTCCTGGATTAGGGGGTCTCCGGACAGCTGGACTATATCCTTTGGTTGGACTATGAAGATACAAGATTGAAGACTCCGTCCCATGTCTGTATGGGACTCTCCTTGGCGTGGAAGGCAAACTAGGCAATACGGATATGTAGATCTCCTCCCTTGTAACCGACTCTGTGTAACCCTAGCCCCATCCGGTGTCTATATAAACCAGAGGGTTTAGTCCGTAGGACAACATACAATCATACCATAGGCTAGCTTCTAGGGTTTAGCCTCTACGATCTCGTGGTAGATCAACTCTTGTAATACTCATATCATCAAGAACAATCAAGCAGGACGTAGGGTATTACCTCCATCAAGAGGGCCCGAACCTGGGTAAACATCGTGTCCCCTGCCTCCTGTTACCATCCGCCTTAGACGCACAGTTCGGGACCCCCTACCCAAGATCCACCGGTTTTGACACCGAAATTGGTGCTTTCATTGAGAGTTCCACCGTGTCGTCACCGTAAGGCTTGATGACTCTTTCGATCATCGGTAGCGATGCGGTCCAGGGTGAGGTTTTCCTCCCTGGACAGATCTTTGTATTCGGTGGCTTCGCACTGCAGGCCAATTCACTTGGCCATCTGGAGCAGATCGAGAGCTACGCCCCTGGCCATCAGGTCAGATTCGGAAACTTAAACTACACTGCCGATATCCACGGAGACTTGATCTTCGACGAATTCGAGCCTGTGTCAGGTGCGCCGCACAATCACGACGAGCACGACGTAACTCTGCCGTCAGACAGTGTTCGGGAGATCGCATCTGCAACTACTCCGGCCTTCAATCCGAAGCAAATTGCACCATCCAAGGACAGAGGGATAGACCCCGCCATGGAAGCCGCACTCTCAGTGGCGTCAGGAGAACCATGCCGAACTATGTCCGGCTAGAATGGGATGTAGACGACGACGAAATTCGCTGCCCACCCACCACCCACTTAGTAGCCACTGTCGACGATTTAACCGACATGCTCGACTTCGACTCCGAAGACATCGACGGTATGGACGACGATGTAGGAGACGAACAGGAACCACCGCCCATAGGGCACTGGACCACCACCTCATCATATGATATATACATGGTGGACACCCCCAAAGAAGGCAATGGCGACAAGACAGCGGAGGAAGACCCCTCCAAGAAGCAACCCAAGCACCGACGTCAGTGGCGCCGCTCTAAGTCCCGCCATAGCAAAAGTAGTGATACCATCACAAGAGACAATAACACTCCGGATAGTGCCGAAGATGACAATAATCCCCTCCAGCACGATTTAGAGCAAGAGGGTGAACAAGCTAGCCCTCCAGAGCGGGCAGGAGATGGAGAATTGGAGGAGGACAATTACATGCCTCTCTCCGAAGACGAGGTGAGACTCGGCGATGAAGAATTTATCGTGCCTGAGGATCCCGTCGAGGAGGAGCGCTTCAAGCGCCGGCTTATGGACACATCAAATAGCCTGAAGAAAAAGCAACAACAGCTTCAAGCTGATCAAGATCTACTAGCAGACAGATGGACCGAAGTCCTTGCGGCCGAAGAATACGAACTCGAGCGCCCCTCCAAGAATTAGCCAAAGCGCAGGTTGCTACCCCACTTCGAGGAGGAAGCATTGAAACCTACATCACCAGTGTACGATGCAGCTGACTGGCCACCTCGTGGCCGAGCCAGAGAGGCGTTTCGGCCTGAAGTTCAGCCTGCACCCTGCCGCCACTCAAACAAAAATACCAAGGCCCGGGGCAACACACGGGACCTGCGAGATGTATTGGAAAACAAGGCAAAACATGCAAGATCGATCTACGGATCACGGGGGCACACACCAATACGCGACAATGATCGTCACGCCGGATACACTAAAAGCAAATCCGGCCGAGACGGACACGGCATACAAGACTCGTATGAACCGCGTCGCGATATAGCCTGGCACAGAGGCGCCGCACACCCCTTATGCTTCACTGATGAAGTAATGGATCACGAATTCCCAGAAGGGTTTAAACCCGTGAACATCGAATCATACGATGGTACTATAGACCCCCGCGGTATGGATAGAAGACTTCTTCCTCCACATTCATATGTCCCGCGGGGATGACCTACATGCCATCAAGTATCTCCCGCTCAAACTCAAAGGGCCGGCTCGGCATTGGCTCAATAGCTTGCCGGCAAACTCCATAGGAAGTTGGGAGAACCTGGCAGAGGCGTTCTTGGATAATTTCCAGGGCACTTATGTGCGACCGCCGGACGCTGACGACTTAAGTGATATAACTCAGCAGCCAGGGGAATCGGCCAGGAAATTCTGGACCTAGTTCATAACCAAGAAGAACCAAATTGTCGACTGTCCGGATGCAGAGACTTAGCGGCATTTAAGCATAATATCCGTGACGAATGGCTCGCCTGGCACCTCGGCCAAGAGAAGCCAAAATCCATGGCAGCCCTCACGACACTTATGACCCGCTTTTGTGCGGGCGAAGATAGCTGGTTGGCTCGTAGTACCAATACAGCAAGCAAACCTGGCATATCACAAGCCAGGGATAGCAACGGCAAACCACGACGCAACAAACACAAGCGCCGCAAATACGGTGAAAACGCCAAAAATACGGCAGTTAATGCCGAGTTCAGGGGCTCAAAGTCCGGTCAGTGGAAAGGGCCGCCCAAAAATACAAATCCGAGTCCATCCAGTCTGGACCGCATACTCGCTCGCCAATGCCAAATTCATGGCACCCTAGAAACGCCAGCCACCCATACCAACAGAGAATGATGGGTCTTCAAACAAGCCGGCAAGGCAGGCGCCAAAAACAAAGAGGGGTCTCAAAGCGATGATAGCGACGAAGAGCCCAGATCGATGAACACAGGAGGGCAAACGAAACCCCCCCCCCCCCCGCATATTCAATCGGTGAATGTGGTAAATACCACCCAAATTGCCCACTTGGACTAGAGATGCAACCTTAGGGACAGCGGCTCAACGGAACTCGCCGTCCCACAATATAAGCTAGGGTCGGTCATCTTCAACCGCACGGATCGTCCGGTTAACGCCAATCAGGGCAATCCAACCGCACTAATCCTCGACCCTATACTAGACGGGATCCACCTCACTCGAGTCCTTATGGACGAAGGTAGCAGTTTAAATCTGCTTTACCAGGACACAGTGCACAAGATGGGCATCGATCATTCAGCGATCAAGCCCACTAAAGCCACTTTTAGAGGCATCATACCAGGTATGGAGGTTAGCTGTACATGCTCCATTGCCCTCGAGGTAATCTTCGGATCACCAAAAAATTACCGTATCGAAGAGTTAATCTTTGAAATCGCCCCTTTCCGCAGTGACTATCAAGCACTGCTCGGGCGAACCGCGTTCGCTCGATTCAACATGGTGCCACATTATGCCTACCGTAAGCTCAAAATGCCCTGTCCACACGGCGTCATCATGGTTCATGGCAAAGCCGAACCTTCCTTCGGCACTAACAAATATATCACTGCCTCAGTAGCAGGGACAACGAGCAGCACCTTGCAGCCGAACCTTGAGTCGACGCCGAGGCTCCCGGACACCGTCAAGGGGCTCCGAACTACTTCGCGGAAGGATACTCCGGCTCGTCCCGAGCTCAACTAAACACTCCGGCGAAGGCCATGACAGGCCGAACTCAGCGGTTCAACCGCCCTCCGGCACGCAAACATTTCTTATATTTCCTTCGCAGGTTCACCTTTGCACCGACCAGGACGGACTCCATAGAGGCAGCTCGAACGCGTCGGGGGATCCTTAGACATTCCCCGCAGCGAACGTCCGGCTACAATACGGATCCGCACTCAACCTGTTCCCCTTGGTCACAGCAGGTTCTGCTATCACAACTCCTCTTTTATTAAATTACTTGTACCCATACGCATAGACGTATTATTCAAATACAACATGTGGATTTATATGACGTTTATCTGCTGATTATTTCTTATCGAAACCATTTCGTCAAATGGCATCCGTACACAGCGATATGCCTTAAATATGCCAGGGGCTTCGTTTTCCCTGTAACACAGCAATAAAAGTCCGAACACCTTGATGGAAGTTCGGCACCCCGAACTTATAGCATTATATGCATCAGCTCCGAATCATGTCTTGGGTCAATAGTTGGGTTTGCCCGGCTCCCATGTTTTCGTACCTTATGTTCCGATATATCAGCTAAGGTAGCACTGGGAGAACTACTGTGATTGTGTCCCGGTTCTTCCGGATGAGCACCTCAGTAGAGAAAGCTGAAAACTGACTGTCATGATACGGCGAGAGCTGGTCAGCTGTTCGAGCAGTCACAAAATCTTTAAGGATTTCTCCCGCATAATGCCATAAGCAATGCAGCGTGCGATGAATCGGCTTTTTCTCTGATTAGGCGCTTATGGAGCCCCTAGTACGGTCTTCTGAACGCAAGGGGATGCGCCGACCATACTAAAGCTCCTATGGCTAAGTGAGACTGATAAAGCCCTATTACCTTCATTGTGCTAAGCACCTCCCTCGGAGGACCCAAAACTGGGATAAATAGTGCTCAGGTTTATCCCGAACACCCCTGTACTTCTTACGTTGGGGCAGAAGCCGACGATTGGCCAACTCTCAACCTTAACATACAAACAGCCGCACAGGAGGGTAAACTTTTATATAACAGGCGACATATAAACGACCTTGTTCAAACATTACAAAGGACAACATGATCGGTATTCATGGAAATATAATGTCCTTGGTACATAGCTCCGCTGCAAGGTAGGATCCTTTCAGGACACTCTTATAATACAATTCGGGCTTGCGGTGCTCCTTCCCCTCTGGCTGTCCCTCGTTCACTAGCTTTTTGGCATCCATCTTCCCCCAGTGCACCTTTGCGAGGGTGAAGGCCATTCGCGCTGCATCTATACAGACCGACCGCTTGATGAAGTCAAGTCGAGGGCAAGCGCTTATAACCCGCCTCACGAGCCCGAAGTAGCTGCTTGGAATCGGCTCGGCAGGCCATAGCCGGATAACCATATCTTTCATGGCTAGTTCTGCTGCCTTATGCAGTTAGATCAGCTGTTTCAGTTGATCGGCAAAAGGCACCAGATAATTCGGTACGAAATACTGCGACCAAAAGAGCTTATCGGCGGTGTTCCTTCCTTCGGCTCGGTAGAATTGAGCGGCATCTGATATATTGTGAGGTAGCTCAGCAAATACACCTGAGAAGTCTAGATTCACAATCAGAAACAGAGTTTTCCCTTCAAATACTTGCTTTACATGGGAAAAGCCTTAACCGCCGCGATCTATCTCGCCTCTCGGATCCCCTGCAGGGCGCTTTGGGTTTCTCCCCGGGCGTCGCTCGTCGCTTGATGCACCTTGGTGAGTTCGGACTCTTTCTCTGTTAAACTCTACTTGAAGGCCTCGCATTTACTTACGGCCTCTTGTAGCTCCTGCTCAGCTTTAATAACTCTGGCTTCGTGTTTCTCACGAAGAGTCCACTCCATGGCCACCTTTTTCTCGGCCTCGGCAATGGCCCTTTTGAGGGCCTCGACTTCGGTGATAACCCCTAGCACAAATTATGTGGCTTATTTCATACTGAACATTTATTTCACAATAAATGCGCGCAACGCTTGTGCATACCTTTTTTATCCCTCAACTGCATTTTTACTTGGCCAATTTCTTCTATGGCCGGCTCCATACTTTGATTCAGTCCGGAGATCTCCGCAGTACGAGAGGCAGCAGCTGATACAGGTATCTGCTTGGAACAGAAGAGAAATCAATATCACTCAATGAGTCTTCATGTGATCATCAATGTGATCCCCTGTCTGGTTCCTTCTTTCACCGAACAGGGTATCAGGGGCTACTATCTATACTATGACACTCTTCGGCAACTTATAAAACATACCTCAAAGCCTCTTATAAGGCTGATATAGGCTTCGTTCAGTCCACTCTCGGTTGACTAAATCTTCTCAATCACCACACCCATAAGGGCACAGTGTTCGTCAACAATGGAGGCGTCTCGTAACGCCACCAACAAAGCATCCGACACCTCTGGATGGACAGAGGTCGCCGGCAGAACAGGCACGTTCCCTCCAGCTGAAGGAGGCTGCCTTCTTGATTCTAGAGCCGTATAAACCTCTGGAATCGCATCCGGTGAGGAGCCAAACTCAAGGTCGCCCCCGCCGTCAGCCCCTATGGGAATCTTTTCCCCCATGTGTCCGGCCCCAGCGGTTTGACCTCCAGGTACCGCCTTCACGGTTTCTTCCTTTCCTCCTTGGCCGGGGTCCTCCTAGGACGAAGCCTCGGTGTTATGCACCTATTTGGAGGAAGGGGCCTTTTGGGGCGTCCCACTCTCCATAGCATTCGAGCTCAGCAGGTCCTCTGATGAGGATTGTTTGGTATGGGACCTCACCGGACTACCAAAAAATATGGCTTAAGGTTAAAATACTAAGCCACGATGAGTCCAGACGCTTAAAACGTACTCGGATTTTATATACTTATGAGTTGACCAGGGGCTGGGCCCTGGGATCCCATGCCAGGTCGCTGTCGGCGGCGGCAGTGGACTCCTCCGGAAGAGAAGCCCTTCCCCTTTTGGGCAGTTTGGCCTCCAAGGGTGCCGAGGCCGTCCTCTTCCTCCTGCCCCCCGCAGGGGATTCATCTTCCTCCTCCTTTTTATCCTCTTTGGAGGCGGAACGAGCATCAGAGCCTTCGGGTATTATGTCCGATGTGCCGCGACAACGAAGGCCACCCCGGGTCTTTTTGGCCTCCTTTTCGGCCATTCTTCGGCACCTTGTAGGGCGCCGGGACCAGCATCTTCGTTAGAAGTGGGATGGCCGGGTCTTCGGGCAGCGGGGCCGGACAATGGATCCGCTCCGCCTTCTTCGTCCAGCTCTGGGGGAGTTGAATAAACATGCGTTAAGCGCTTCCTTTGGGTCATGCAGATAGAAAAGTTTGATAAACTCACCAAACTTGCAGGATGGGACAGTTGGTACCCGCGGTCTTCGGCAGAGTCCGACCATGATTTGCTGGACTTGAAAAGCACCTTCCAAATGTCCTCATGCGAGGAGCCGAAGAACCTTCGCAAAGTTTGGTGCCTGGCCAGATCGAAATCCCATAGATTGCAAGTCTGGTGTTGACAAGTCAGTATCCGGTGGACTAACATCACCTGGACTACGTTGACAAGTTCAATGCTCTTATCTCCCATATCTTTAACGCACGTCTGAAGCACCGACAGTTCGTCGGACGAGGACCAGTCCAGGCCTTTCTTGACCCAGGATGTAAGCCGCAGAGGTGCGCCGGATCGAAACTCGGGAGAGGCGGCCCATTCCTTGCCGCACGGCTCAGTGATGTAAAACCACTGCTGTTGCCACTCCTTGACAGAATGATTAAAGGTTCTCGTTGGCCATATGACGTTGGGCATCTTGCTCACCATAGCGCCCCCGCACTCGGCGTGCTCGCGGCCCACCACCTTGGGCTTCACATTAAAAACCTTCAGCCATAAACCGAAGTGCGGCAAAATGCAGAGGGAAGCCTCGCACACGACAATAAATGTCGATATATTGAGGAAGGAATTAGGGGACAGATCATGAAGATCGATCCCATAATAGTACATGATGCCGCGAACGAATGGGTGGAGGGGAAACCCTAGCCCGCGGACAAAATGAGGGAGGAATACAACCCTCTCATGGGGGTCCAGTGTAGGGACGATCTGTCCCGCCGTCGGGAGAAGGTGGCTGATTTTCTTGGCCAGATACCCGGCCTCCCGAAGCTTTTTGATATCCTTCTCTCGGATGGTAGAGGCCATCCATTTGCCTCCTGCTCCGGATCCAGACATCTTTGGAAGGCCTTTTTGTCGGCAGAGAAGTTGAACGCTTGGGCGCTGGAGCCTGAGCAGAAGGGAATGAATCGGGAAGAAGGTGTGGGTGAAAAGAGTGAATCCTTGCCCTTTATAAGGGCAGAAGAGGCGGTGTGCCTCCCCACTCACCTGGTAAAACCTCTTATTCCCCAAGCGCCGTAATTGATGGCGCAATTGGGTTACCCACACCCGTATTGATGAGAATCCCGTGATAAGGGGACACGATCCCTGCTTTGGCAAGACGTGTCAAGAAAATCACCTCACAATATGTGCAGTGCCGGTTGAGAAAAACGGTTCGAATAATGACCGGGCCATGACATGATGTCATTTTGCTAAACATGTCAGCAGGTTAAATTTGTGGAAATATTATTCTCTCTATGGTGGTATGTGGAACTTGTTTTGCAGAGCCGGACACTATCCTTGTGTTCAAAATCTTCCACGGAGTATTCGGAGGAGGAACCCGCCTTGCAATGCCGAAGACAAAACTGCGTGTCGGACTCATCGTCATTGAAGCCTGGTTCAGGGGCTACTAAAGGAGTCCTGGATTAGGGGGTCTCCGGACAGCCGGACTATATCCTTTGGCCGGACTGTTGGACTATGAAGATACAAGATTGAAGACTCCGTCCCGTGTCCGGATGGGACTCTCCTTGGCATGAAAGGAAAGCTAGGCAATACGGATATGTAGATCTCCTCCCTGGTAACCGACTCTGTGTAACCCTAGCCCCCTCCGAAGTCTATATAAACCGGAGGGTTTAGTCCGTAGGCAACATACAATCATACCATAGGCTAACTTCTAGGGTTTAGCCTCTATGATCTCGGGGTGGATCAACTCTTGTAATACTCATATCATCAAGAACAATAAAGCAGGGCGTAGGGTATTACCTCCATCAAGAGGGCCCGAACCTGGGTAAACATCGTGTCCCCTGCCTCCTGTTACCATCCGCCTTAGACACACAGTTTGGGACCCCCTACCCGAGATCCGCCGGTTTTGACACCGACAGGGGCGACGGTGGCTTGGCCTGCTTCCCGCACCGAAGTTGACAGGACGGCCACCGAGGTCCCCACCCATCTTCACGCCCTCTGGGCAGGCTTGATTCCCCCCTTCTCCAATTTCTTCAATGCGGTGCTCTCGCATTACCAGATTAATGCACTGCATCTCAATCCCCAGTCCATTTTCCTCCTTATTGTCTTTGCCTTCGTCTGCGAAGCCATGGTGGGCATTGCCCCTTCCGTGGCCCTGCTTCACCATTTCTTCTCGCTTCACCTGACAGATCCTCTTCATCGCTCAGGGTGTGTATCCCTTCAGGCCATCTCGGGGATCGACTTCAAGCTCTCGCCGGTCATCGGAGGCTTCAGGAAGAGGTGGGTGTTTGTGGACATTGGCGTGTGTCAGTGTCAAAACCGGCGGATCTCGGGTACGGGGTCCCGAACTATGCGTCTAAGGCGGATGGTAACATGAGGCAGGGGACACGATGTTTTACCCAGGTTCGGGCCCTCTCGATTGAGGTAATACCCTACGTCCTGCTTGATTGTTCTTCATGATATGAGTATTACAAGACTTGATCTACCACGAGATCAGAGAGGCTAAACCCTAGAAGCTAGCCTATGGTATGATTGTATGTTGTCCTACGGACTAAAACCCTCCGGTCTATATAGACACTGGGGGGGCTAGGGTTACACAACGTCGGTTACAAAGGAGGAGATATACATATCCGTATTGCCTAGCTTGTCTTTCACGCCAAGTAAAGTCCCATCCGGACACGAGACGAAGTCTTCAATCTTGTATCTTCATAGTCCAACAGTCCGGCAAAGGATATAGTCCGGCTGTCCGGATACTCCCTAATCCAGGACTCCCTCAGTAGCCCCCGAACTAGGCTTCAATGACGTCAAGTCCGGCATGCAGTATTGTCTTCGACAATGCAAGGTGGGTTCTTCTCAAATTTTGAATGTTTGTTAAGTAGTGTCCGGACCCATAAATGTTGGACTTCTTGGCTTCTGCGCCCAATAAGGGCTATCCTCCACGCGTCGAATGAATACGAGGAGCCAGGGCATTTTTACATTCACCCCCTAGCCAGATAAATAAATCGTCTACTAAAGGGATGGGCATTCTTAGATCCAATCAATACCATCCTCCCACAGTGAGAATCCATCGGAGCACGCTTCGGAAAAATCCATTCCAACATGACCGACCACCGCAGCTCCTCCTCCCGCCCCCGTAGCCCTAAGCCCGGTGATTGTGAGAGATGTTCCATCCCACACAGTTGATTAGTCGAATTGCAGACTCAGGGATTCCTCCCTCCAACGTATATGGTTCCCGTCTGAGCCAGGCTAGCCACCTACAATGGCGAGGAGCAAGCGGAGAGCTTCCCCAGCCCTCTACGGGGGAGCGGGTGTGCCTTGTTCCCTACTTATTAAGGGGACTCAGATTTCCAATTCATCCGTTCCTCCGCATGCTCCTGGAGTTTTACGGCCTCCAACTACATAATTTCACCCCGGCTTCCATATTACACATCGCCGGCTACGTTGCCCTTTGCGAGTTATTCCTGGGCTGTGAGGCTCATTTCGAGCTGTGGAAAGAGGTTATTTTGCCTCGTCCCTCACACACAGAAGGGGTCACTTCATCAAGTGGGCGGAGCCGAAATATGGCGCATCACCGAAACTGGATACTTGTCCGGTACTCCGAAAAAGATGTCCGAAGACTGGCCTTCGGAATTGTTTTATATCGAGGACGTCCCTCTTCCAGACCCTGTTCGGCGGGGTCTTGCTGAGTTCAACAATGCTCCTCTGAAGAAACGCCGAAGCTGGCGCCCACGGAGCCCCCAGGAGAAAGACAACGGAGAAGTCCTTTACCTGATGAACCGGATTAAAGCGCTAGCTCAATCAGGATTGATAGTAATCGAAATTATGTCAATATGCATAATGCGGGGAGTGTAGCCGCTTCAATATCGAGGGCACCCCCTGTGGTGTTTTAACGGGGAAGATGATGCCACCCGTTGCGGGCGTAAGGGACCGGACTCCGCTGCTGCTTTAGCAAAAATTATGTCCGAGTTGTTCAAGGGAGAGGAAGAGGAGTTCATCCGCATCAAGCCACAGGATGGATTCTCCATGTACAACCCTCCAAGATGGGTGAGTTATATCTCCTTACTCCCATTCTTCCCACATTTTTTGTCGTAGGTACTTACCTTGCCATTTTATGGCAGGAACTACGAAAAGCTGTAAGGGAGGTCAACAACCTATCTCCACAACCAGAGGACCCTGGCCGGGCCCTCGGTCCCGGACTCGAAGTAGATCCGGATATATTCGTGGAGATGATAGACACACACTTCTATCATTTGAGCTGTGATGACGCCATGGTGGCCATTACGGCCGACTATCCCGGCCTGCTCCCTGCATCACACGTAAGAAAAACCAAAATCCCAACTCCAAAAACTAGGATCTCCTTTTAGACACTTCACCTACCATATACATATGGTGTTTCACAGGGAAGGCATTCGGGACGCCGTGCCGAACCCGCATCAACTCACCAACAAGAGGCACCGAGGCCGGGTAGGCAAAAAAGGAAGGCGGTCAGGACGGAGACGCCGGGGCAAAGGTATGACAAAGAACCCCGCTCTGTAGTTGTCGTCTTTCTCAAAATGTAATGACGTCCATGTTTCTTTAACAGAAAAAACGCTTGCCAGAATATGTCCGGAGAGGCTGCCGATCATGCTTCCACCAGTCGGGCTCCAGGGCCGGACATAGAGGCGGAAGCCGACATGGGGCGGATGCCGGATACTCCTCCTACAGAGGATGCGGATAGACTATCCGCTACAAATTCAGAAGTGGAGAGCGCCATGAATCATAGACATCGCCGGGCCGTACTCCGTGATGCTTGCTTCTCACCAGAGGCATTTGATGCCTTCAATTCTGGAGACGCGTACCTCCGTGCTGCTCAAAATGGTTTAGCCAGAGCCACGGACCAGTATGTAAGGGATGTACGGGTAAGTAAATCTGACAATTATATGTATTAGTAGCCCCTGAGACTTGAAATAGTTGACGCAACTGATTTAAGGATCAATATTTGTGCAGGTTCTTACCAAGAAGAATTCCCAACTGTCTCAAGAGCTGGACGAGTGCAAGGCCCAGCTGGAAGCCGCTGTTGCCGCATCGAATGTAACACCCCGGATGTAACTTTCCCTATTTGTACTCCAACTCTTGCTGTTTCCGGCGTTAAGTTATATTTATCTCCTCGGGTTCGGGTTTTGTCTCCGTGTGTTGTTGTCGTTGTCATGCATCTCATATCATGTCATCATGCGCATTGCATTTGCATACGTGTTCATCTCATGCATTCGAGCATTTTCCCCGTTGTCCGTTTTGCATTCCGGCGCTTCATTCCCCTCCGGTGGTCATTTCTAACTTTCTTTCGTTTGTGGGGATTAAACATTTCCGGATTGGACCGAGACTTGCCAAGCGGCCTTGGTGTACTACCGGTAGACCGCCTGTCAAGTTTCGTACCATTTGGACTTCGTTTGATACTCCAACGGTTAACCGAGGGACCGAAAAGGCCTCGTGTGTGTTGCAGCCCAACACCCCTTAAATTTGGCCCAAAACCCACCAAACTCTGCTCCATGTCCTAGAGTGTTCGATCACGATCGCGTGGCCGAAAACCGCACCTCATTTGGACTCTCCTAGCTCCCTCTATGCCTATTTAAACACCCCCCCTTTCCAAATCCCGGGTCTCCCCTCGTCCCTAACCCTAATCCTCAGATCCGCGCTGGCCGGACACGTCCGCCCCGGCCGGACGCGTCCGCCACTGCCCCCACGTCCAATCGCCACGTGCCACGTGGGCGTGCGCCCACATCCCCGCCGCTAGGCCCGGGAGGCCCGTGGCCGGCCCCCGAGGCCCACGCCGCCGCCCGGCTCCCTCATCCGCCGCCCGCGCCCGACCTCCTCCTCCGACGCCGGCGAGGCTCCGCCACCGGAGCCGCCCCGCTCCGGCAGCCCCTCCGCGCCGGCCGCCGCGAACCCGCCGCGCCCCACCGCCCGCGCCTCGCCACCGCCATTGCCGGCCGCCGCCGAACCTCGCCTCGCCGCCGCCCGTGGTCAACGGCGCCGGCAGCCACGCCTCTTCCCCGCCCCGGCCGTCTTTTCCTCCTCCAGCGAGAAGCTCCGGCGAGCATCCGGTCAACCTCGTAGAACGTGCCCCGATCCAGATCTGCTACAGTAAACCCTAATCAGGGGTAGTTTTTTTCACTAAGTCCTCAGGATTTTTAGTTCATATGCCCATGTTCGCGGCCACGTAACATTGCATCCGTAGCTCCGATTCGGGCATATAGCATATCAAAATGTTCATCTCAGAGAGTAAATCATTTCATTCCATTGCATCATTTTCATTTGAGCTCATCTTGATGCCCGAAATGCTGTTAGAAGGAGGCTTCGTGAGTTAATTGTCAGATCTGTTAGTTCATCTTAGACTTTTGTCATTTTTGCCATGATTGTTGTGTGCATGATATGCCTATGAGTCGTTCATATGTTTTGTTAAGGATTTTGTCTTCTTTTCAGAGGTGCAACCCGTGCATTTTTGTGATGTGGGTGGTGACTTGTGCAAGCTTGCAAAGTGAGGCACCTGGTAAATCTGTTTTCAGGGACTTTGTAGTTTTCACTAAGTCTGGGATTATTTAGTTCATGATGCCATATGTTCATGATGTTTCCTAGTGATCCGTGCCTCTTTTGAGGATGATCAGTAAAGGAGTTTTGTTAATCTTGTTATTCTCTATCCATCCATGCGTTTGTTTGCAATTATGGAGCATCCTAGCTTGAGTCAATCGAGCTCTACTTTTGCTTCGTTGTGAATCTGGGCAGATCGTCAACTTGTTTGCGATTTTGCCGATGTTATTGTAGTTGATCCGTGCATGCTATGCCATTGTTTTTGCCATTTATAGCTTGTATTTTGTGCCTTCTTTATGGGTGTATGCTTGTCTTGCCATGACTTTCACCGTAGTGAGTGCATCGAGCTCGTAAACATGCCTTCGTGAGTTATGTTTCAGCCAGTCCCAGTTTTCACTAAGTCTGAAAACTGTTTATGTTTTTGCTATGTTCGTGTGCTTGTTAGTATATTTTGTGATCCCTTTTGGCTCAAGGTCACTAAGGGACTTTTGTTAAGCTTGTTGACTAGCTCGATTCCATGTCTTTCTTTGTCATGTTCAGGTCCTGTAGCATGTTGTTTTGTTGCCCCGAAGAGGGCTATATGATCTGAAATTCCAGACAAGTGTTATTTCACTAAGTCTGAGATCTGTTTGCCATTTGCGTTTTTGCCATGCTGGATTGAACCTTGTAATGGATGAATTGGCCGTGGCTCAGTGCCAGTATTTTGTTAAGAATCTTGAATGCTTCCCTGCCATGTATTTTGTTGCCATGTTTGGATGCTGTGGCATGTTCATTTCATTGCATTTAGATGCCTACTTGCTGTAAATCGCAGACCGTTGTCATTTTTGAGTCGCTTGCCATTTCCAAACCGTAACTCCGATTCCGGCGTTCTTTATATCGTTTTCAAGCGATTTCATCCCATCTTCCCAGTGGCATCCTTGCAATTCCAAGTTGAGGCCAGGTTCATGCTTTTCCTGTCATATCTTGCATTTTGCATCCCGCATAGCATATCATCTTTGCATCGTGTTATTTGAGTTTGCATGTGGTTTATTGTGTCCTTGTTGCTTGTTTGTCTTGTTTTGGGTAGAGCCGGGAGACGAGTTCGCTAACGAGGAGCCCGTTGAGTTTGCTTTTGAGGATCCAGTCAACTCTGACAACTGTGCAGGCAAGATGATCATACCCTCGAAATCACTACTATCTTTGCTATGCTAGATTGCTCGCTCTTTTGCTATGCCATTGCTACGATGCCTACCACTTGCTTGAAAGCCTCCTGAATTGGCATGTCAAACCTCTAACCCACCATTGTCCTAGCAAACCATTGATTGGCTATGTTACCGCTTTGCTCAGCCCCTCTTATAGCGTTGCTAGTTGCAGGTGAAGATTGGAGGACGTTCCATATTGGAACATCTTTTATTTACTTGTTGGGATATCATTATATTGCCATGTTATCTTAATGCATCTATATACTTGGTAAAAGGTGGAAGGCTCGGCCTCTCGCCTAGTGTTTTGTTCCACTCTTGCCGCCCTAGTTTCCGTCATATCGGTGTTATGTTCCCGGATTTTGCATTCCTTACGCGGTTGGGTTATAATGGGAACCCCTTGATATTTCGCCTTGAATAAAGCTTTTCCAGCAATGCCCAACATTGGTTTTACCATTCTCCACCTAGCCTTTTCTTTCCCTTGGGTTCTGCAGACTCAAGGGTCATCTTATTTTAACCCCCCCCCCCCTGGGCCAGTGCTCCTCTAAGTGTTGGTCCACCTGTCAGCTACCGGTGGCCACCAGGGGCAACTCTGGGCTGGCCTACCCGTACCTAGGACAATCTGAGTGTGCCCTAAGAAAGAGATATGTGCAGCTCCTATCGGGATTTGTCGGCACATTCGGGCGGTGTTGCTGGTCTTGTTTTAACCTGTCGAAGTGTCTTGAGTTACCGAGATACCGAGTCTGATCGGAACGTCTTGGGAGGAGGTCTATTCCTTCATTGACCGTGAGAGCTTGTCATGGGCTAAGTTGGGACTCCCCTGCAGGGATTGAACTTTCGAAAGCCGTGCCCACGGTTATGGGAAGATGGGAATTTGTTAATGTCCGGTTGTAGATAACTTGAACCTTAATTAATTAAAATGAATCAACTGAGTGTGTTACCGTGATGGCCTCTTCTCGGCGGAGTCCGGGAGGTGGACACGGTGTTGGAGTAATGTTTGCGCAGGTTGTTCTCTAGTTTCTCGCTCGCGCTTTGCCTCCTCTTCTCGCTCTCCTTTGCAAATAAGTTAGCCACCATACTTGCTAGTCGCTTGCTGCAGCTCCACTCTTATTTTACCTTGCCTTACCTATAAGCTCAAATAGTCTTGATCGCGAGGGTGCGAGATTGCTGAGTCCCTGTGGCTCACAGAATACTATTACATCAGATGCAGGACCCGATGATTCCGCTCCAGGAGACGCGTATGAGCTCAAGTGGGAGTTCGACGAAGACTCTCAACGATACTATGTTTCCTTTCCCGATGATCAGTAGTGGTGCCCAGTTGGGGGTGATTGGGACCGTGTCGCATGTTGGGTTCTCTTTTATTTTGGCGCCGTAGTCGGGCCATGAATGTTTGGATGATGTAATGTTATTTATGTTCTTGATTGACGTGGCGAGTGTAAGCCAACTATGTTATCTCCCCTTTTATTATTATATTACATGGGATGTTGTGAAGATTGCCTAACTTGCGACATATGCCTTCAATGCGATTATGTCTCTAAGTCGTGCCTTGACACGTGGGAGCTATAGTCGCATCGAGGGTGTTACATCGAAGGAGTCCAAAAAGGGTCCCCCTAGTAACTCTTTTCTCTATTGCAAATAATATCAGTACTAGGTAGTATGCGACGTACATGCACACCTAACAATAGATGTTGTAGGTGGCCCCGGAGTGAATCCGGAGGCCGTGGAGGCGAATACTTCACGTGATGATCGACAGCGAAATGCTGGCGAGCGCGTGCTGACGCGAGTCGGGCAGGAGAAAAACGATCTCCAATATGCCAATATCCAGCTAGGCGTGGAACTAAAGGATGTCTGAGCCTAGCTGGCGGACTCCGTTAAGGAGAATAAACGGCTTCAGCGCGGCATTTTTAGTAAGTGCTTGAATGAAGTTTTTAAAGGAGTTCGGCGAAGAAGCCTGCTAACAGCGTTATATATGCAGGTATGCTGACGGGTCATCCCGCGGAGGAGATGCCTAGGTCCTCGGATGATCTTCTGTCAGAGCTCTCCCAACTGCACGAACAAGTTCGGCGGGTGATGTAGAGTATTGCCCAAGCCTTGTGGTCGTCCGTGTCCCCGCCAAGAGGCATGGGGGAGCTTATGGAGAAGCTGAAGGGAGCACGGCGGCGCTTCCGGTTATGGAAGATATCGGCCTGTCGACAGGGTGCACGGGAAGCCTGGGCTATGGTGAAGACATGATACACCAAGGCTGACCCAAACCACATGGCTGAGGTCGGACCTGTGGGGCCCGATGGGAAAGAAATCCCTGTCAGTTTAGTGTATGGTCAAGTAGAGTTTGCTGCAAAGTATTCCCAACAGGATTGTAGGCTAGACAGCCTGTTGGATGGTATACAAGAAGAATTTAATCAGTCTGAGTGATTGTGTACTTCAAGTGACATATGTAATGTCACTAGCCGGATTCTAAATCATTTGTCATGGCGGACCTTTTCGCTTCGACCTCTGGACCCGACAGTCCGGAGTGTATCCGAATACCAACTCGGTTATATAAAAACTGGCGTATGCATGGAAACCAGGCGTAGGGGTCATAAGTGCTTGAACAGACAAGTACCCAACTAGCTATGTTATATTACATGGGTAGTAAGAAACATCTTCCAGGGAGAATAGTTCCGTTAAGGGTTCCTTTCCCTGGGTACGCATGCCCTAATGTGCATGTTCGGACTGCGAGTCGCAGGTTAAAAACATCTGGGGGCATGCAGTAATTTAAATGAAAGTCATCTTTTATTCACGGACCGAATATTCCCTTAAGAATGCTAGCTTTCGGATTCACCCAGTCTAAGGTACACATCCGGCTGACCCGGCAGTAACAATCGCAGAGGTGCTCCCCTTATGCCCTAGCCGAATTAACGGGAACGTAGGGCATAAACACAAGAGCCAGGCAATCCAGCTTGGCCAAAACTTAAGTCATATCTATGATATAATGGCGAAAAAGGTACATGCGGAAGGATGACACATGTGCGGGGCATGAAGCCCAGAAAAATAATTAGATTAAGCTTCTGTATAGGAAGCCCCCAGGTATATTGAGCATGGTTAGCGCGTCAAGATTGTGTAACCAAGACACAGGTTTAGCCCTTTAGGGCTTTGAAGAGAAAAGAGAGAAAGAAAGAGGAAAAACCAGATGTGCAAAAAATTCATGGAGGTAAGGAGACGAACATAGAGTCTGGCGCTAGGCGTAGAATCTCCGTAGTCTATCTGCGTTCCATGGGTTTGGCTCGATTCGATTATTCGATGCATCCCACAGACGGTACGCTCCATCGGTCAGAACCTGGTCAATAATGAAGGGACCTTCCCATTTGGTTTTGAGCTTGTTCTTTTTTTTGAATATTTACTGTAGAGCAAAGCTCCACAGCCCTTTATTATAGAATGAAGTAGCAATTGTACAAGCTAGGGAAAGTTACAAGGAAAAAAGGAAAAAAACAGAGCCTACCTACCTACCTCTAGTTAAGTTAGAGAGTTAATCCAAGCATGCAACTTGACTCTAAGATCTACTCTCAGTCTATGAGCTAGAAGAGTAAGGTCATGTACAAAGTTACATCTCCAAGCTGCAAAGGTTTCATTCTCTCCTCTAAAAGCCCTTCCATTCCTGAGGATCCATATATTCCAAGCTGCAGTGAGCATAACTTCAAAGAATAAGGGATGCTTAAACCTTGATCTTGCATGCTGAATACATTGCTGAGTTTCAGAGCCCCTGGACCAATCAATGAAAATATAATTCCAATCAATGGAAATACATTCCTTGAGCTTGTTCTTTTTCTTCTCCGGTAGGCGCAGAACTAGTTCACCAACGTTATAGGTTTTGGCCCGCACTTCTCTGCTTTGATACCTTCGAGCCTGTTGTTGATAGAATGCAGAACGGGCCTTTGCCACGTCGCGCTCCTCCTCCAGGGCATCAAACTGTCCTGCCGATCGAGCTCGGCCTCTCTTTCTTCGTACATGCGCACTTGACATGAGTCATGAATAATGTCGCAAGGCAGTACCGCCTCAGCACCGTACACCATAAAAACGGTGTGTATCCGGTAGTGCGATTCGGCGTGGTCCGAAGCCCCCATAGTACGGAGTCGAGCTCCTCTACCTAATTGGTGTCTGATTCCTTTAAGGACCATACTAATTTGGGTTTAATACCACTCATGATAAGACCATTTGCGTGTTCGACATGACCGTTAGTTTGCGGATGATAGACAGAAGCATAACCGAGCTTGACACCCATGTTGCTGCACCAAACTTTCACCTCGTCGACTGTAAAGTTTGTGCCGTTGTCAGTGATGATGCTGTGGGGAACGCCATAACGGTGTACAACCCCGGATATGAAGTCTATCACCGGTCCGGATTCAGCCATTTTGACAGGTTTGGCTTCTACCCATTTGGTGAATTTGTCCACCATGACCAGTAAGTATTTTCTCTTATGGGTTTCCCCTTTGAGGGGTCCGACCATATCGAGCCCCCAGACCGTAAAAGGCCAAGTAATGGGGATGGTTTGGAGGGCGGTAGGTGGCATGTGTCTTTGGTTTGCAAAAAGCTGGCAACCAACACAATGTTGAACCAGATGTTGTGCATCTGCTCGGGTCATCGGCCAATAAAAACATGTACGGAAGGCCTTACTTACAAGGGCCAGGGCTGCTGCCTGGTGGCCGCCGAGTCCGGCATGGATTTCTGCCAACAGCTTCTGCCCTTCCTCTTCGGAGATGCACCTTTAAAGGACTCTCGTTGTGCTTTTCTTATAAAGCTCTCCCTCATGGACCTTGTAGGCTTTAGATCGCCGCACTATGCAGCAAGCCTTATTTTGGTCCTCGGGTAATTCCTGTCTAGTTAGGTAGGCCAGGAATGGTTCTATCCACGGGGCGATGACGGCCATTATCATGTGGGCTGAAGGTGTTATTTCGGTGGCAGAGCCTCCGATTGTGTCATAGTATTCGGTATCTGGGGTTGTGGCCGGGTCCGTACTAATTTTGACGGTGTCCCCTTCCCATACCACAGATGGTTTAAACAGTCTTTCCAGGAAGACGTTTGGTGGGACAGGTTCGCGTTTAGCGCCGATATGAGCTAGGATGTCCGCTGCCTGGTTGTTTTCCCGAGCCACGTGGTGGAATTCCAGCCCCTTGAACCGAGCTTACATTTTGCGGACGGCGCTGCAATATGCCGCCATTTTCGAATCCTTGGCATCGAGGTCTCCATTTATTTGGGATATTGCGAGGTTCGAGTCCCCACGCACCTCTAGGCGTTGGATGCTCATGGAGACCGCCATCCGGAGGCCGTGTAGTAGGGCCTCGTATTCGGCTGTGTTATTGGAGTCCATATATAGTATTTGGAGCACGTATTGCACCATGTCTCCGGTGGGGGACGTCAGGATGACGCCAGCCCCAAGACCAGCCAGCACTTTAGAGTCGTCGAAGTGCATGATCCAATTGGAGTATGCGCCGTACTCTTTAGGGAGTTTGGCTTTTGTCCATTCGGCTACGAAGTGGGCCAGTACTTGTGACTTAATGGCTCGTCGTGGATTATATGTTAGGTCGAACGGGAGGAGCTCAATAGCCCATTTGGCAATCTGGCCCGTGGCATCACGGTTGTTTATTATGTCATTAAGTGGTACTTCGGATGCCACCGTGATCGAACACTATTGAAAGTAGTGTCGTAATTTCCGGGATGCCATAAACATCGCATATGCTATCTTTTGGTAATGTGGGTACCGTGATTTGCATGGAGTGAGGACGGTGGATACATAATATACCGGCTTTTGAAGTGGGAATTTATGTCCGTCTGTCTCTCGTTCGACGACGAGCACTGCGCTTCCAACTTGGTGAGTTGCCGCTATATATAATAGAATTGGTTCGTCAATAGTTGGCGCGGCCAGGATTGGGTTGGCGGCCAGGATGGCTTTGATTTCTTCCAGTCCGGTCGTGGCTGCGCCCGTCCACTCGAAGTGTTTGGGGCGCCTAAGAAGGCAATAAAGGGGAGGTGCCTTTTCTCCTAATCGGGAGATAAAGCGGCTTAAAGCCGCCACACATCCAGTCAATTTCTGGATTTGCTTAAGGTCAGTTGGGGTAGCCAACTGTGACAGAGCTCGGATTTTAGCCGGATTTGCTTCAATTCCTCTACTAGAGACGATGAAGCCTAGGAGCTTTCCGGCAGGAACGCCGAAGACGCATTTTTCCGGATTGAGCTTAATGTCGTATGTTCGGAGATTGGTGAACGTGAGCCTCAAGTCGTCTATTAAAGTGTTGACATGTCTGGTTTTAATGACCATGTCGTCTACGTATGCCTCCATAGTCTTGCTGATCTGCTTTTCCAGACATGTCTGGATCATGCGCAGATATGTTGTGCCAGCGTTTTTGAGCCCAAAGGGCATTGTGTTAAAGCAGAAGGGGCCGTATGATGTTATAAATGCTATTGCGGCTTGATCAGACTCCACCATCTTAATCTGGTGGTAACCGGAGTATGTGTCGAGGAAGCACAGTGATTCGTGTCCTGCGGTAGCGTCGATGATTTGATCGATGCGAGGGAGTGCGAAGGGATCCTTTGGGCAAGCCTTGTTAAGGTCTTTGAAGTCGACACATAGGCGCCAGGATTTGTCCTTTTTTGGTACCATCACCAGGTTTGCTAGCCAATCCGGATGTTTTATTTCTTTAATGAATCCGGCTTCCAGTAGCTTGGCCAGCTCCTCTCCCATGGCTTGTCGCTTAGGTTCAGAGAAACGCCGAAGAGTCTGCTTGACCGGCTTGAATCCTTTTAGAATATTAAGGCTATGCTCAGCCAATCTGCGTGGGATTCCTGGCATGTCTTAAGGATGCCAGGCGAATATGTCCCAATTATAGTGCAGAAACTCCCGTAGTGTGGCGTCTACAGCGGGGTCTAATTGTGCCCCAATGGATGCTGTTTTTTTAGGGTCCGTTGGATGGACTTGGAATTTAACTATTTCGTCTGCTGGTTTAAAGGAGGTGGACTTGGATCTTTTGTCTAGTATCACGTTGTCCCTATCCACCGTGGAGCGCAGAGCGGTTAACTCCTCCGCCACAAGGGCTTCGGATAATGCCTCGAGGGCTAGTGCGGCTGTTTTGTTCTCGGCGCGGAGTGCTGTGTCCAGATCACTAGATAGAGTGATAATTCCCTTGGGTCCGGGCATTTTGAGCTTCATGTACTCGTAATGGGGTATGGCTTGAAAGATCGTGAATGCCTCCCGCCCTAGAAGGGCGTGGTATCCGCTACTGAACGGGTCCACTTGGAATGTAATTTCTTCAGACCTGTAATTCTTCGGAGTGCCGAATAACACATCAAGTGTGATTTTCCCAACACAACATGCCTCCCGACTAGGGATGATTCCTTGGAAGGTCGTACTACTTTGCTGGATACAGTTTTTGTCTAGGTCCATCTTTTGGACAGTTTCCTCATAGATGAGGTTTAATCCGCTGCCGCCATCCATTAGCACCTTAGTGAACCGAAAGCCGTCCACAATTGGACTGAGGACCAAAGCGGCTGGTGCTCGGGCTGTTCGGAATTTAGGTTCGTCACTAGCGTTGAAGGTGATAGCCGTGTCGCTCCACGGATTTATTGCTGCCATGTGGCAGACTTCGGCAAGGCCGCGGAGTGCTCGCTTACGCCTATTATTTGAGGCGAAGGTCTCGAAGACTGTTAGTACTGTGTTGTTATCCGTGGGGAGGTGCTTTGTGGTATTTTGGGTGAGGAGATCCTCACTGCTTTAGGCAACCTGCCGGAGTATCCAACATGCTCTAAGGTTGTGTGTTGATATGGTATCCGTTGTACTATGAATTTTGCAGGGCACGTTGAGCCATCCCTCCAATACGGTTCCATGCCCTGTAGTGGGCTTTTGCTTCTTTGTAATTGGGTCGGATGACTTATAAGAGTGCGCCCTTTTTGATCGGACGGGGGTTTTTGTCAGAGCCGGATTATCCCAAAATTGCGTTTGGATTTTTCAGGCACTCTCCATCGCACAGTATTTCCGTACAATGTCCACCAAGTCAGCGAAGTGTGCTATGTCACGGCGACTTATGGCGTTGAGGTCTCCCTTGTCCATGCAATTGTTGCAAAAGAACGAAATTGCATCTTCCTCGCGACAGTCCTTGACCTTGTTCATTACAAGGAGGAATCTGGCCCAATAGTGATGTACTGTCTCTTGGGGCGCTTGCCTAATGTGGGAAAGATAGTTTGTATCTTGGTGGGTGGGTGGATTGAAGTCCGTACCTTGACTCAATCTGTGACCCCGGGGCAGGGGAGTTTCCGATCTTGGAAGTTCGGGCTCCGGGATATTGCCCTGTGGGTTCGGTATGTGGCCTGATTCTGGATTCAGGGTTAGGGCGGCGTCCTCCAGCGAGCGCGTATCCTATTCGGAGAGCTCGGGAATCCGGACATATTTCGTCCTCAGGATAGAGCGAGAATCGCCGCATTTCTCCTCCACCACTACTATTTGATGGGTGACCAGCGGAGAGTTAATCTCCCTTTGGTCGGGTTTAAGCCCGATCCGATCGTAGTCCATAGCGACTCCCAGAGCGGCAATGCGATCCAAGAGCTCGTTCAAAGAGGAGAGCTCCATTGGATCCATCTGCTCGGCGAATTTTGAGCCGATGTGGAGGCTATGTTCGATGACCCGAGAGGTCATCGTCGGCGCAGCGGTCGAGCGGGCGGTCATGATGAAGCCGCCTAGTCAGAGAGTTTGGCCTACAGCCAGGGCTCCCCCAGAGGTGATGTTGTCCTTGACAAAAAGGCGAGCCATCTTCCTTATGATGACGACACAGTGGAACTCCCAATGAAAGCACCAATGTCGGTGTCAAAACCGGCGGATCTTGGGCAGGGGGTCCCGAACTGTGTGTCTAAGGCGGATGGTAACAGGAGGCAGGGGACACGATGTTTTACCCAGGTTCGGGCCCTCTCAATGGAGGTAATACCCTACGTCATGCTTGATTGTTCTTGATGATATGAGTATTACAAGAGTTGATCTACCACGAGATCAGAGAGGCTAAACCCTAGAAGCTAGCCTATGGTATGATTGTATGTTGTCCTACGGACTAAAACCCTTCAGTTTATATAGACACTGGAGGGGGCTAGGGTTACACAAGGTTGGTTACAAAGGAGGAGATATACATATCCGTATTGCATAGCTTGTCTTTCACGCCAAGTAAAGTCCCATCTGGACACGAGACGAAGTCTTCAATCTTGTATCTTCATAGTCCAACAGTCCGGCAAAGGATATAGTCCGGCTGTCCGGATACCCCTAATCCAGGACTCCCTCAGCGTGCGCAGCCCCCTACTGCTGCTCCCACGGATTCCAGCTTCTCCGAGCTCTGGCTAGGGGCATGCGAAGCTCATCGATCGGCGGCTCGCCCATGTCTGGCACCGGCTTGCCAGGCTGAATAACCTCAGACTGACGGTGCCCATGGTGGTGAAAGAGTTCATCCGGTGTCACATCGCTCCGCTTCAGCGCCACTCCCGGCAAATGTGGACCTTCTCTGGCTACAGGAACCGCATGAGGCTTCAGCCTCCAGATCTTCCTCCTGAGGCGCGGCGCACGATGCTCAAGGTCCTGATGGGCGACCCGGTCCTAGCCAAGCTGCCAGAGGATGGTTGTCTTATGTACTGCTGCTCAAACAAGGTGGAGTTCATGAATCAGATGCCCCTCTTCGACGAATGGGGACTGCGTCCAGTTGGCCTTAAATGGCCTCGCGAGTGCCCCGTCTTCATGTCCCCCTGCCTCCCACGAGCGTGATGCCCGCCCCAGGAGCATGCGCAAGGGGGTGGTCGGTGTCGAGCGATGGCGGTGCTGCTACTGAGGAACCGGCACCACTCGGGGCTCCTGAGGTGTCGTCCCCCGGGACCCTGGAGAGCCGTCTTGAGGAAGCGGCCGGGGGGACGATGCAGTCCGATGCTCCTGAGGCCGGAGCCCCCGAGGCCCCGGTGAACCACCACGAGGTGAGTACCGAGGTCTTCGCACGGTTGAGCACCCCTGGGGTCGCCTCCTCAGGAGTCACACCATTCGTGCCTGACCTTGGTGACCGTGCCCAGGGCTTCGGCCAGCTCTGACCGAACTTCGAGGCGCTCTACAAGAGGAAGGGGTCTCCAAGCTGCAGTGGTGATGCCTACCGGCCATCGAAGCAGAGGAAGTACATTGCTATTGACGAGTGAGTACCTTATCATTGTAATTTCATGAGCGCCGCTTCTCCTCCTGACCATAGTCCTCCGAGAAGCAACCTACGCTTGCTTCGGGCTCTCTGCAGACCCTGAGTGCCTCCAGTCGACCCGCCATGCGCGGCGCAAGGCCTACTGGGAAGGCGGACGCGCCAGCCTGGCGTCTTGACCCCATGCTCTTGTCGTCCCTCCTTCGTAGTTCGTCCTGGGGTGCGGGGAGTGTGCCGAGGGGCCCACCAATGATGCTTGCCCGGAGCTGGGTGATCCCGGTCCTGGCCTCACCTCTAAGCATCGAGGCCCTGCCCCACCGGGCCTCCGCCGAGGTCCGAAGGGCGGCCGGAAAGGCGCCGGCCTCCTGCCCCTGCCGAGAGCGGGCGAGCCGCTTTGAACTTCTCCAACACATCTTGGCGCGGAGGATGAACACGGCCGCGCGTTCGAGCCTGCACGTGAGCATGATGTAGTCCATCATGAGCTCTTCCGAGAGGCGATGGGCACGCTGAGCTGGCTCAGAAAAGAGATTGTGGACGTTGAGGCCCACCTTGATACCGAAGGCCTTCGGCTGGCAGACGAATGGCATCAGCTGAAGGTGTCCATCGACCTTGGGCGTGTCCAGCACGAATGCGACAATGCGAAGGCTAAGGCGTCCCTTGCTACCTCGCCCAACGCCAGTGCCCCGGCCCTGGAGGAGGCTAGGGAAGCTGACCATCGCCGCGAGGCCGCAGGTAAACGCGAAGGGGAGCTCTGGGCGCTAAACGCCTCCCTGGAGCGGCAGGTCGAGGCGCGCAAGGATGCCTTGGCGTCGATGAAGGGGCACCCTCTGAGGAGGGGGAGCTCCTGAGACGTGAGGAGGCGCTGATGCTGGAGGCCATAGAGCATAGCCTCGAGCTTGAACGGTTGTAGACGAGGGAGCGTTAGGTCGCCTAGGCGGAGGACGCCGCCAGCGCGCGTGAAGCCATGATCCAAGAGGAAGTCGACCATAGAGTGGAGGAGGCTCATGCAAAACTCGCCAACAGGCACGATCTGAAGCTGAAGCTCGTGGAAGCCGAAGCCGAGGGCAGAACCACTGCCCTCAGGTCAAGGCTGGACGAAGCGGAGTAGCGTGAGAAGGCCGCCGCAGCGGCCCTAATCTCCTTCCAGGCTGAGCTGGCCTCCACCCACGCTGAACTGCTCCTGCTCCAGCGGCGGGTTGCTGATGCTGAGTCCCTCGCGCAGAAAAGCAGGGAGGAAGCGCTCCGCCGGCAGATGTTACTGCACAAGCATACTCCCATGCTCCGGTCCCTCATGGAAAGGGCCAACCAGGCGCTGGGTGCCATCTGCGATGAACACGCCCCTCACCCTATGCAGAGGACTATGCCAGCCAGCTTCGCTTATTCACCGACGTCGTGACGCGCCTGGAGGACTGGGCCAAGAGGGCTTGCGAGCACATGGACGAAAAGAGCCGAGGCCTCCTTGGACTCATGTTCTCCCGCGTCTTCATCCATCTTCAGAATGCCGACCCCAACTTCGAGTTCAACGCCGCCATCGCCCAAGTGCCCGGAGCTATCCGGGACAACCTGGCGCTGGGTGGATGATAACGTGGATGCTCTGGTCAGATCTTTCGCTTCCAACGACAACGCAGTAGTGGTCGTGGCGGATGAAGGTGATGTGGTTGATGATGGTGAAAACAACGCTCGCAATGACGCCAGCAGCATGTCCGGGAGTGATTCAAAAGATGCTGCAAGTGACATGTCCGATTGAGCCTGCGCTCCTTGTTTTGAACCTACGCGCAAAATCTTGGGCATGGCCCTTCAAGATGTAAGTGTCTTTTGGGGAGGGGGGGCCCCTCATGTAATCAGACTATTGTTTTATTCCCCGAGCCAGACTTAGGGCGTGCTTTTGTGAGTTCTCAAGTTCATCTGGGAGCTTGCTGCAGTAACTAACCTCAGTCTAGGCGGGCCTCAGACTGGTCTTGTAGTTTTTGATGTGTAGTTCTCCCGAGGAGAGTCCTCCGCGGGCTCGCGAGGTTTCGGGCTTCTAAGGAGCCCGCTAGTCCGTCCGAGAGGGCCTTGCGAGAGAAGAGCATTAGATCATGGCGAGATGTGCGCGCATACCAAGCCCAGCCCCCGCTCGCGAGGCGCTCGTAAGGGAGGGGCAGTAGGCGCTGGCATCGAAACAAGGCACCGAGCCAGAAAACTCAAGAAATCAACATGAACGAGAAAAGATGTCCCCCATGCTTGCCAATGAAAATGCGTGTAGCGACCAGACCTCAAACGGTCCAATCTCTGTGCTCCAGTGTCATCCCTGGATCAGTAATGCTGACACCACACAGTACTTGAAGGTTTTATAACAGAGTTGCAATCACACACTTATTACATCGAGTGTCTCAATAGAGATCTTATTACAATAAATATGGCTTAAGGCCATATAATAATGATAACAGCAGAAGGCTTGGAAGATAAGTGAGTCCATCAACTCCAACGGCATCACTGAGTATAGTACCATGACCTAAAACTCCTTAATCGTCGTCTGAAAAGTATGCAACATTAATGTTGCATCCTGAAATGGGTCAGCACATGGAATATGCTGGCAATGTAACACATAGAGAGTAATGGAATGAAACAGCTATACTATATGCATATTTGGCTGGTGGAAAGCTCTATGGTTACAGTTTTGCGTAAAGCCAATTTTTCCCTACTGCAAATGAATAAATTTATTTAACTATCATGGTGGTTGTTAAACATTGAAAATGGTTGAAAGCATCCTCAATCCCAATTAAGTAACATCATTAAACAAACCTGTCAAATTAAATTTTATAGTAACATGTTGAGATTCACATGATAATCCAGGTACTAGATACTCAAGACGTCCATAACCGGGGACACGGCTAATCATGATTAGTTTATACACTCTGCAGAGGTTTGCGCACTTTTCCCCACAAGACTCGATCACCTCCGTTTGGTTTCTCGCACTTCACGATGTTTGAGAAACGGATGACCGAGACATAGTCTTTCAGAAGCGCTAGCACCTTACGATGGGTAGACCGTACCACCTACATCCCCTACATCTGCTAGTCTACCACTGTAAGAGTTCCCACGACTTAGTCAACTATGCTAGAGCCCATAATAGCTTGTGGCTGCACACGGAAGTTTCGAGCATGAATAATCTCATGATCCCTTTGAGGCTGGGTGGCGGTCCAAAAGAAAACAGGCAATCCTGGAATACCCAGGTACCTCAATCCACCCAGATGTGTATTTAAGTAGCCACCTTAGATAAACCATTGATTTAAAAATCTCACATCTGTCATGGATATCACTCACCCAATCCACGTCTACTAGCATAGCATAGCAATAATAAGCAAACGTAGAAGTAACTCCCAAAGGTTTGATAATAAACAGGTAATAGGTACTACCTCAACTACTTCCCAAACCCACAATTTAATTAGATCCTAATCATGTAATGTGTAAGGATTGATCTAATGCAATAAAACTGGGTAGTAGAAGGTATGATCAAAGTGTTGCTTGCCTTGCTGATGATCCAGGAAATCTAGTGATTCGAAGTAACAAGCGGCGCACTCCGGGTACTCTATCGCAAGCAAACAAGCATACAATAAGTACTCAACTAATGCACAGGTAAAATTCAAATAAGAGATCTAACCAGAAAAGTTCATATTAAGAACTCCGGTTGGCAAAAAGAATCAAACCAAACGAAGCAACGAAAGACAAATGGCAAAAGAGACAGGCTTCGTTTACTATTCTGGATCTAAGGCAATTTTTACAGAAGCAAAAACTTGTTTAAGTTGGTTAAACGGAAAGAGGGTTTTGAGATGAAACTCCAGGCGCTTGAATCGCCCGATTCCGATAAACGAGCGAGAAGTTATACTAAAACGAAAATCGGATCAGAAATCGAGATCAGAAAAATCGCGGATTTAATCTGAGAAAAACAAAAACGACGAACAGTTTAACGAATGAACGTTCGTTAACGGGATCTAAACGACAAACGCGTTCGTTAATATGAACGAACGAGCGAACGCTCGCTAAATAGAATAAACCGAAAAAAACCGTTCTAATAAAAACGGATCTAAAAAACCGCGGCTTTTAAAGAAAACCGCCGGCGACGGTGGCTACCTCGGGCGGCGGGGCGGCTCCGGCGAGCAGGCGGGGCAGCGGCGGCGCGGCAAGGCGGTGAGGCAGTGGGGCGGCGCAGGCGGCGGCGCGGCGCGGGCGGCGGATCGGGCGCTAGGGTTTCAGCCCGGGTGGGCTGGCTCGGGCCCCGGGCGGCGGCTTATAAGAGCTGCCCCGGGCGGAGTCCCGCTCGGGTACGGCCCGGAGTCGGTTCGCGTTTTTTTTTAAATAATAACGCGCAGAAAAACAAATAAAAGAAATACTAAACGGACTCCAAAAATCCCGAAATAAATTTTCCCCCGCTTCTAAAATCAAGCCGCACAGGATGAACATTTATTTGGGGCCTAAATGCAATTTTTAAAAACACGCATTTTTCCTAAATTCAAATAAAATAGCAAATAAACCAAGTAAAATCTTATTTGATTTTTTTATTAAATCCTCAATATTTCTTTATTTTGGGAAAGTCATTTTATTCCCTCTCTCATATTTTTGTAATAGAAATTACTGAAGATAAAATAAATAAAATCAAATGATCCTATTTTCAAAATTTGAGACAACTCAAATATGAAAATAACAAAATCCCCAACTCTCTCCGAGGTCCTTGAGTTGCGAAAAATTTCTAGGATCAACCAAAATGCAATAAATATGATATGCAATGATGATCTAGTGTATAACATTCCAAATTGAAAATTTGGGATGTTACAAACCTACCCCCCTTAAGATGAATCTCGCCCTCGAGATTCGGGTTGGCTTGAAAATAGGTGAGGGTGGTCCTTCAGCAAATCTTCCTCTCGTTCCCAGGTGGCTTCATGCTCCGTGTGGTGGCTCCACTGAACCTTGCAAAACTTGATAACCTTGCTGCGGGTGACTCGACTGGCATACTCTAGAATCTTAACTGGTTTCTCCTCATAGGTCAAATCACTGTCCAACTGAATTGCTTCGAGTGGTACCATATCTCTTAGTGGTATGTCAGCCATCTCCGCGTGGCACTTCTTCAACTGGGATACATGAAACACGTCGTGAACTCCTGACAGTCCTTCGGGTAATTCCAACTTGTAGGCTACTTCATACGTTCCAACACTTTGTATGGGCCTACAAAACGTGGCGCTAGTTTTCCCTTAACTCCAAAGCGCTTAACTCCTCGAAGTGGTGATACTCAAAGATAGACTCGGTCTCCGACTTCGTAACCTGTCTGCTTGCGTTTAGAATCTGCATAACTCTTCTGCCTGGATTGAGCTACCTTTAGCTTGTCACGAATTAATTTCACTTTCTGTTCAGATTCCTTTAGCAGATCCGGTCCAAACAACTGGCGATCACCAACTTCATCCCAGGACAATGGGGTCCTGCACCTCCTTCCGTACAGGGCTTCGAAAGGGGCCATCTTCAAACTGGATTGCTAGCTGTTGTTGTAAGAGAACTCTGAATATGGCAAATTCTCATCCCAACTAGATCTGTAATCTAGCGCACAAGCTCTTAGCATATCCTCCAAGATCTGTTTGACTCTCTCAGTCTGTCCATCTGTCTGCGGGTGGAAAGCTGTGCTAAACTCTAGTCTGGTTTCCAAAGTCTCATGCAACTGATTCCAGAACTTTGAAGTAAACTGGGTTCCTCTATCCGATACAATGCTCCTTGGAACTCCATGCAGACATATGATCCTGGTCATGTATATCTTTGCCAACTTTGCACCGGTATAGGTAGTCTTCACTGGAATGAAATGAGCTACCTTTGTCAAACGATCGACTACAACCCATATCGAGTCATAGCCTGAACTTGTTCTGGGCAATCCTGTAATAAAATCCATGCCTAGCTTATCCCACTTCCATTCGGGTATCGGCAATGGTTGTAGCTATCCTGCTGGCTGTTGATGCTCTGCCTTCACTCTCTGACATACATCACAAACTGCTACGTACTCCGCAATATCCTTCTTCATTCCGGTCCACCAGAAAATATCCTTCAAATCCTAATACATCTTGGTATTTCCTGGGTGAATCGAATATGGTGAATCATGGGCCTCTTGCATAATTAGCTTTCTAATCTCCGGATCATTTGGTACATAGACACGGTCTTCAAACCATAAGGTATCGTGCTCATCCTCACGAAATCCCTTAGCTTTTCCTTTGCTAATTTTGTCCTTAATAGAAGCAATCTCCTTGTCAGTCTTTTGGGCTTCTCTGATTTTATCCATCAATGTAGACTGAATCTCCAATGCTGCTACATAGCCTTTCGGGACTATTGCTAAACATAACTCTCGAAGATTTTCGGCTAACTCCCTTGGTAATTCTCCCGTCATTAGGGTGTTGACATGGCTCTTACGGCTTAATGCGTCAGCTACTACGTTAGCCTTTTCGGGGTGATAATGCAATTTCATATCATAATCCTTGATGAGCTCCAACCATCCCCTTTGTCTGAGGTTCAACTCCTTCTGTGTGAAAATATATTTCAAACTCTTATGATCCGTATACACTTCGCAATGGTTTCCAATCAGAAAATGTCTCCAAGTCTTCAGTGCATGCACTACGGCTGCTAACTCCAAATCATGCGTAGCATAATTCAACTCATGAGGCTTAAGCTGTCGTGAGGCATATAAAACAACTCTCCCTTCCTGCATAAGCACTGCTCCAAGTCCTCGACGTGAAGCGTCGCAATACACCTCATAATCCTTGGTCTGGTCTGGCAAAATCAACACTGGTGAAGTAACCAAACATTTCTTCAACTCCTGAAAACTAGCCTCACATTCCTCCGTCCATATGAACTTGGTATCCTTCTTCAACAACTCAGTCATAGGCTTCGCAATCTTTGAGAAATTCTCAATAAACCTCCGGTAGTATCCTGCGAGTCCAAGAAAACTCCGGATCTCTCCAACTATGGTTGGTGCTTCCCACTTGGTCATGGTATCAACTTTAGTGGGATCTACTGCTATACCTTCTCCGGATATAATGTGTTTGAGAAATCCAACTTCCTTCAACCAAAAATCACATTTGCTAAACTTGGCATATAGTTGATGTTCCCTGAGCTTTCCAAGAACCAAACGCAAATGTTCCTTATGCTCCTCTTCATTCTTTGAGTAAACCAGGATATCATCAATGAACACTATGATGAACTTATCCAAGAACTCCATAAACACTTTGTTCATCATGTTCATAAAATATGCAGGTGCGTTAGTCAGACCAAATGACATAACGGTATACTAGTACAGCCCATACCTGGTGGTAAAAGCTGTCTTGGGTATATCCTATTCCCGAATCTTCAACTGGTGGTATCTTGATCACAGATCGATCTTGGAAAATACCTTAGCTCCTTGCAATCGATCAAACAGATCATTGATCATTGGTAGTGGGTACTTGTTCTTGATGGTTACTTAATTCAATCCTCGATAATCTACAACCATCCTTAACGATCCATCCTCATTCTCCACTAGAAGTACTGGCGATCCCCAAGGTGAAGAACTTGGGCGAATATATCCTTTATCCAGTAACTCCTTAATTTGCTTCTTAATTTCCACCAAATCCTTTGCAGGCATTCTATATGGTCTCTTTGATATTGGCCCTGTTCCTGGCAATAGCTCAATCAAAAACTCAATATCTCTATCCGGTGGCATGCCTGGCAACTCTTCTGGAAATACTTTGGGGAAATCCTTCACTACTGGTACTTCCTCCTGCACAACTCCTGTTAAGCAATTTACTTGAGTCCTCTTTGGCACATGTCGGGATACATACTTGATCCTTCTCCCTTCTGGGGTGGTAAGCAAAATTGACTTACTAGCACATTCAATATTTCCTTCATACTTTGATAACCAATCCATGCCTAATATCACATCCAATCCTTGGGATTCCAATACTATTAGGTCTGAGGGAAAAACATAGTTACCAATCCTTAATGGTAACCGATCACACCATAGACTAGCCATATATTCTGCTCTAGGCGATGTTATTAACATGGGTGACCTAAGGGCTTGGGTTGGCAGTTTATACTTATCCACAAATCCCCTTGATATGTATGAATGCGATGCACCAGTATCGAAAAAAACGAGTGCAGTAAATGACTTAACCAAAAACTTACCGATTACTACATCCGGCTGCTCTTCAACCTCCTCCACATTAACGTGGTTCACCTGTCCCCTGTTGAAAGGGTTCGGCTTCTTCCCAGGGCTTCCATTGCCATTTCCATTCTATGATTCGGGACATTCATTGGCATAATGTCCGATCTTCTGGCACTTAAAGCAAGCGACTTGGCTCAGGTCTTTCTTGGCTGGGGTTGATGGGTTGGTGCGGTTCTGGCCATTGCTTCCTCCATTCCCATTACCATTCCTGGGGCCATTGTGATTGTGCGAGCTTCCTCCTCCATGGGTATGCTGAAAATGTCCTCCCAGTCTAGGGTTAAATCGTGGCTTCTGCTGAGCTCTTGAATTGTACTTTCCTTGTGCATACTTCCTCTTGCGATTTTCAATTTGCTGCTGCTTCCCTTCAATCATAAGAGCACGATCTACCAACTCCTGGTAGTTGTTGAAGGTTGCTACCATAAACTACATGCTCAACTCATCATTCAGTCCTTCCAGAAACTTCTCCTGCTTAGCTGCATCCGTAGCAACGTCATCTGGGGCATAACGTGCTAATTTACTAAAGTCCTCCACATACTGGCCAACTGTCCGTCCTCCTTGGCGCAAGTTGCGAAACTCTCACTTCTTCATGGCCATAGCTCCTGCTGAAACATGGGCAGTTCGAAAAGCCTGCTGAAACTGGTCCCATGTCACAGTATCGATAGGGAAAGTGGCTGTGAAATTCTCCCACCATGATGCAGCGGGTCCTTCAAGCTGATGTGCGGCAAACTTCACCTTCTCCGCATCCGTGCATCCTGCTGTGGTCAACTCTCTAGCTGTCTTGTGGAGCTAATCATCTGCTACTATCGGCTCGGTGCTACTGGAGAACACCGGCGGATTCAACCTAAGAAAACGGGCTAAGTGATCAACAGGTGGTGGTGGTGGTGGGTTGTTGTTGTTGTTCCCCTGATTCTGATTCTGGGCTAGCAACTGCATCAATGTATTCTGCTGCTGGATCAACTGGGTGAGCTCCGGTGGAAAGGTAAATCCGGGGTCACGTCTCGGAGGCATCTGAGGGTTTAGAAAAGGTAAGATTTAAGAATAGAGGGGGTCTAAAGAGAAAACACTACCCATATGCACATGAGGCAAAAGCAAACAATTCACTTCATTCAATCAAACAAGGGCATACAATCGATCTAACTATCGCAAAAGTGCTCGGACTACTATATTTACATGGTGGGCTACTACTACCGATGAGGTGGTCTACTAGAAATATTCTTCGGTTGCAGACTCCATGATATCTGCTCCAGCTTCATCAACATAGTCATCATCGCTATCATCTGGATCCGAGTCGGTGTCATCAATGATGATGTAGTCTTCCGGGAGAATCTCCTTGGGTTCTTCGTCTTCTTCTACTGGTGTAGGGCCTCCCATAAATATTCCAAGCTTCTTGATCAGATCGTCATTCTTTTCCACTAATACTTCGATTTCCTCTTCATAATCTTCACGTGTAGCCTTGAGTTCTTCCTCCAGTTACTTGATTCTTGTCTTTGCCTTCTTCAGGTCTATCATGTCGGCGCACATCTGGTTCTCCTGACGTCTAATGTCCTGGTTTAACTCCTGGATAAAAGCTGCAATTGATCTATCTTTTCTGGTGCTGATCATCTCCCAGTGCTCATCTCGGTGCCCACAAATCTGGTAGATAGTATCCTTGAGATCATTGCGGTAGTCTTCTCCAATGCATCCCATGGCGGTGTGAGCTGCCATGCTCTTTCCTAGACTCCAAGTTGGTGCATCAAAAGAAAACTCTATGGGCTCAGTGACTGGCATAAACGTCCTTCCTGGAACTTGAACTTGAATCATCCAGCGCTCTTCTTCAGTTAAAGTGGCGTTGTAGGTTCTGGTGAAGCTTGGTACTCCTATGTTCAGGTATCTAGTGACTTCCTTCAAGGGACGTCCAAAGGGTGTATCTTCATCCGGTTGCGTGAACTTGTTCCTTGCATCCGCCATCCTAAAGAGTAGAAAAGATGAGAGGTTAGAGGAGAAAAGAGTGAGTAGTGATCTAGGTCTTTAAAGTAGTGGTCGTGTCCTACAGTCAGCATGTGCTCTGATACCATCTTGTAGTGACCAGACCTCAAACGGTCCAATCTCTGTGCTCCGGTGTCATCCCTGGATCAGTAATGCTGACACCACACGGTACTTGAAGGTTTTATAACAGAGTTGCAATCACACACTTATTACATCGAGTGTCTCAATAGAGATCTTATTACAATAAATATGGCTTAAGGCCATCTAATAATGATAACAGCGGAAGGCTTGGAAGATAAGTGAGTCCATCAACTCCAACGGCATCACTGAGTATAGAACCATGACCTAAAACTCCTTAATCGTCGTCTGAAAATTCTGCAACCTTAACGTTGCAGCCTGAAACGGGTCCGCACATGCAATATGTTGGCAATGTAACACATAGAGAGTAATGGAATGAAACAGCTGTACTATATGCATATTTGGCTGGTGGAAAGCTCTATGGTTACAGTTTTGCGTAAAGCCAATTTTTCCCTACTACAAAGGAATAAATTTATTTAACTATCATGGTGGTTGTTAAACATTGAGAATGGTTGAAATCATCCTCAATCCCAATTAAGTAACATCATTAAACAAACCCGTCAAATTAAAGTTTATAGTAACATGTTGAGATTCACATGATAATCCAGGTACTAGATACTCAAGACGTCCATAACCGGGGACACGGCTAATCATGATTATTTTATACACTCTGCAGAGGTTTGCGCACTTTTCCCCACAAGACTCGATCGCCTCCGTTTGGTTTCTCGCACTTCATGATGTTTGAGAAACGGATGACCGAGACATAGTCTTTCAGAAGCGCTAGCACCTTACGATGGGTAAACCGTACCACCTACATCCCCTACATCTGCTAGTCTACCACTATAAGAGTTCCCACGACTTAGTCAACTATTCTAGAGCCCATAATAGCTTGTGGATGCACACGGAAGTTTCTAGCATGAATAATCTCATGATCCCTTTGAGGCTGGGTGGCGGTCCAAAAGAAAACAGGCAATCCTGGAATACCTAGGTACCTCAATCCACCCAGATGTGTATTTAAGTAGCCACCTTAGATAAACCATTGATTTAAAAATCTCACAACTGTCATGGATATCACTCACCCAATCCACGTCTACTAGCATAGCATAGCAATAATAAGCAAACGTAGAAGTAACTCCCAAAGGTTTGATAATAAAACAGGTAATAGGTACTACCTCAACTACTTCCCAAACCTACAATTTAATTAGATCCTAATAATGCAATGTGTAAGGATTGATCTAATGCAATAAAACTGGGTAGTAGAAGGTATGATCAAAGTGTTACTTGCCTTGCTGATGATCCAGGAAATCTAGTGATTCGAAGTAACAAGCGGCGCACTCCGGGTTCTCTATCGCAAACAAACAAGCATACAATAAGTACTCAACTAATGCACAGGTAAAACTCAAATAAGAGATCTAACCAGAAAGTTCATATTAAGAACTCCGGTTGGCAAAAAGAATCAAATCGAACGAAGCAACGAAAGACAAACGGCAAAAGAAACAGGCTTCGTTTACTATTCTGGATCTAAGGCAATTTTTACAGAAGCAAAAACTTGTTTAAGTTGGTTAAACGGAAAGAGGGTTTTGAGACGAAACTCCAGGCGGTTGAATCGCCTGATTCCGATAAACGAGCGGGAAGTTATACTAAAACGAAAATCGGATCAGAAATCGCGATCAGAAAAATCGCGGATTTAATCCGAGAAAAAGAAAAACGATGAACAGTTTAACGAACGAACGTTCGTTAACGGGATCTAAACGACGAACACGTTCGTTAAAATGAACGAACGAGCGAACACTCACTAAATAGAATAAACCGAAAAAAACCGTTATAATAAAAAAATGGATCTCAAAAAAATAATAAACCGTGGCTTTTAAAAAAACTGGGCGGTTTTCTAAATAAAACCGCCGGCGATGGCGGCTACCTCGGGCGGCAGGTCCGGCGAGGCGGCGGGGTGGCTCCGGCGAGCGGGCGGGGCGGCGGCGGCGTGGCGAGGCGTCGGCGAGGTAGCGGGGCGGCGGCGAGGCGGCGGTGCGGCACGGGCGGCGGATCGGGCACTAGGGTTTCGGCCCGGGTGGGCTGGCTCGGGCCCCGGGCGGCGGCTTATAAGAGCTGCCCCGGGCGGAGTCCCGCTCGGGTACGGCCCGGAGTCGGTTCACGTTTTTTTTAAATAATAACGCATAGAAAAACAAATAAAATAAATACTAAATGGACTCCAAAAATCCCGAAATAAATTTTCCCCGGCTTCTAAAATCAAGCCGCACAGGATGAACATTTATTTGGGGCCTAAATGCAATTTTGAAAAACCCACATTTTTCCTAAATTCAAATAAAATAGCAAATAAACCAAATAAAATCTTATTTGATTTTTTTATTAAATCCTCAATATTTCTTTATTTTGGGAAAGTCATTTTATTCCCTCTCTTATATTTTTGTAATAGAAATTATTGAAGACAAAATAAATAAAATCAAATGATCCTATTTTCAAAATTTGAGACAACTCAAATATGAAAATAACGAAATCCCCAACTCTCTCCGAGGTCCTTGAGTTGTGAAAAATTTCTAGGATCAACCAAAATGCAATAAATATGATATGTAATGATGATCTAGTGTATAACATTCCAAATTGAAAATTTGTGATGTTACAATACGACTTCAAGTTCAAATCCAGAAGGCAGCAAATCGAGTTACAGAAAAGGGGTTGAAAGAAAATGGCCGCGTCCGACACCTAGCTAGTCTTCTGGTCTTCTCACCAGTGTGGAGCCTAGTGCTTTCACTAGCCGTGAGCATAATCATTGGGGGACAGTGTCGACGGCCAGCGCAGAGCATGGTGCTTCCACTAGCACGTGGGCGGGAGCCCCCGAGGCCCGAGGGCGGCTCTTCGAAGACACCGGGGCGTGTAGAGCCCCACTCATTATTACGTCAGAGTATCACGGGCGGAGACCTTCACACGCATGAGCCTTGCTTCATATCGCCAGACGAGGGCCCCGCCTTGCGTCACCCTCGACCACCGTTGGGGCATCCGGAAACCAAGACGATACCAAGGGGTAAAGGGGACGCTAGCAGCGCCCTCGGCGACCACGGGCCCTTTGCCGGGGGGGAGGGCTCACCGGCACCTCCCCGGTAGAGGACCTACCTCCGAGCGACGCCTTGCCCCACGCGACATGAGGGAGGGCCTTGCTCCGGACCCCTTCCGTGCAGCCCCCAGTGCGCTGCCTCTGGCTGGAGTGGGGCTGCCGCGCTAGGGTCGCCGTCCGCCGCTGCGGCCTGGTCCACCTATGACCCATGGTTAGCATAAGCCTGCTCTTGAGATATCAGTGGTACCCTACGGTTGTTGTCGTTGGCGGGTTCGGCAAGGCTCCTAGGTGACACATGGAAGGCCTCAGCTTCCGGCATCTCTTCTTCCCATCCCGACTCGAGGAACGTGCAGGGGTCATCCTCTGATGTGTACTCTCGATCCACCATGTGGGGCACATAGGCTTCCTGAGCTGCCTCTCCGGAACCTCCACTGAGATGCCTGTCGGTGTCAAAACCGGCAGATCTCGGGTAGGGGGTCTCAAACTGTGCATCTAAGGTCGATGGCAACAGGAGACGGGGGACACAATGTTTTCCTAGGTTCGGGCCCTCTCGATGGAGGTAATACCCTACTTGCTGCTTGATTGATCTTGATGAATATAAGCATTACAAGAGTTAATCTACCACGAGATCGGAATGGCTAAACCTTAGATGTCTACGTTGTATGATTGTGATTGCCTCTACGGACTAAACCCTCCGTTTTATATAGACATCGAAGGGGCCTAGGGTTGTATAGAGTCGGTTTACAGAGGAAGGAATCTTCATGTCCGAACGCCAAGCTTGCCTTCCATGCAAGGGAGAGTCCCATCTGGACACCGGAGGAAGTCTTCTATCTCGTACTTCATGGCCCATCAGTCCGTCCCACGTCACATAGTCCGAACGCCCGAGGACCCCTTAATCCAGGACTCCCTCAATAGCCCCTGAACCAGGCTTCAATGACGATGTGTCCGGTGCGCAGATTGTCTTCGGCATTGCAAGGCAGCTTCCTCCTCCGAATATTTCAACGTAGTCCTCGAACTCAAAGAACGTGCCCGGCTTTGCAAAACAAGCTCCGCAAAGAGTATAATATTTAATAAGTCCCATCTACTGACATCTTTTGTAGTGAGACGCGACGTCTCCACCCGGTCATTATTTCGAACCATTTTTTAGCCTCCCGATCCGTGTTTCGAGGTGTGGTTTCCATCGACACGTCTTCTCGAAGCAGAGATCGTGTCCCCTTATCACAGGATCCTCATCAATATGGGCGTGGGTAATCCAACCGTGTTGTTGGTGATTTCTTAGGAATAGGTGAACTTTAAGGCCCGTGAGGAGGCGTTCGATATTCTTCGCCTTTATAAAGGGGTACAGACCCGTCCTTCCCCCCCCCCCCCCCCCCCCCACACGCCTATATCTTCCTCAACCTCCCCAACCTTAGGCTCCAGCACCCTGGATTTGATTTCTTCCACTGTTACCAGGCCCTCTAGTTATGTCGGGATCCATCTCCCAACGTAGGTGGGCAGCCTCCTCGCTCATAGAGGAGGATATCGCGAAGCTTCGGAAGGCGAGGTACCTGACTGCGGAAATCCCCCACAGGCTCCCTACTAAAGGGCAGGTCATCCCCACACCAAAATCTTGGCGAGAGGGTGGTATTTATCTCTCACTTCCTCCGCGGGCTAGGGTTCGCTCTTCATCCCTTCTTTCGCGGCCTCATGTTCTATTACGAGCTAGATTTTCACGACCTAGCTCCGGACTCTTTTCTCCACATCTCGGCGTTCGTTGCTGTGTGTGAAGCCTTTCTCCGCATCCCCCCACACTTCGGCCTATGGCTCAAGACCTTCAATGTAAAGCCGAAGCTGGTTAATAGGGAGCAAGCGGAGTGCGACGGGGCTATGGTGAGCAAGCTTGCCAATACTAGCTGGCCAAAAGGCACCTTCACAGAAACCTCCGACTTATGGCAACAAGAGTGGTTCTATATCACTGAACCCCGCGACACCAAATGGGCAGCCGCACCTGTGTTCCGATCCTTCCCTCCATTACGGCTTGCATCATGGATAAATAAGGGGCTAGACTGGGGATTAGCTAATGAAGTACATACGCTACAAAGTTGTATCCAGAGTATCCTTGGAAGGGACGTTGGCCTTATTAACATGATCCAAGTGATGCTAGTCTGCCGAATCCTCCCGTGCCAGCGATGGCCTCTCTGTATGTGGGAGTTCAATCCATAAGGACCGTGGACCCTTCAGCAGTTCTTTGGCACAACGCACGAAGGGATGTGGAAACTGTTTTTTAAGACTCGAAAGCAGTGGCCGGACACGTCAGAGGACATCGGTCTCGACTGCAACCATCTGGATACCTCGGTAAGCACCCAATTTCTGACCGCAACTTGGTTGATTATCCCATAGCGATGTACTGAGAGTTCTTTCTTTGACTAGGGCTGGATAAAGAAGGCAGAATGAATGAGGTGTTCAGCTCCACTTCCCGAAGACTCGGCAGATCCTGTGTTGATGAGGATGTTGGTCCCGGTGTCGTATCAAGTGCCAGAGCAAGAGGACAAGAAGAAATGCAAAGAGGCCGAAAGCGGCCTCCACTCTGCAGGTATACCGGACACTATGTCCGGGGAGACTGAAGCTCCCTATTTGAAAGACGAAGGGAAAGGAGAAGGTGATACCCCTTCTCCTCATGAGAGGAAAAGGACTGCATCTGAAGACTAGGAGGTGGAAGCACCCAAGAAAGGGAAGGTATCCCTACCATATGGTTCGGGTTCCGAAGTCGATGTCATCGGAAGGCACCTCTCTGGGGACAAGCTCCTTCCCGAGTCGTAAGTGAACAAGGATGCTCTAGTCATACCCCATTTTTTATTTCGGGTTGCAAGGGTAAAATTTAAACTATATACTTGCAGTTCGGCCCACAGTCCACCCCGACAGTCCTCCTCATCAGGGGACTTTTCTCCGAAGATGATGGAAAGCAAGACGCCTTCTCATGATTCCTTGCCACTTCAAGGTGTCCTCCCGGAGAATCTCCCCTAACCATCAAGCGGCATGGGGTACAATGAAAACAACGCCCGACGGTGGTACTTCAATCATCAAGGGTCCCGGGGGCGCAGCCCCTATGGGGGCCAGCAATGAAGGTGCGTACTATCTAGCCTACGGTCAAAGACGACTCTAGTGTCAAGCCGATGTACCCCTTTGAAGGGAATGCATGCTCCCGCAGCAGCCTCCAGGAATCTGGAGGTGCCGGATACTATGATGGGCACATTACACAGGGCATCCATCTCAGAGGAACATCGTACCTTAATGGGTACGATAGTTGAAAGGGTTCTGTACGTGAGAAGCAAATTAAATGATGCTTTCGTGGGCCTGTTGAGAGGCTTCTAGGTATGCACAGTAATAGCTTAACTATTTTTATATGCATAATGCGGCCGTGTATAGGTAGTAGCCCCTGAGACTATGGTCGACCTTCACAGGGAAGCGATCAGAGGATCAAAAAGATGTGCTCAGGAAGTAACCTAATTAATTCAAACACAGGCTATTGCGTCGATGGCGACCACCCAAGCTACGGAAGTTGGAGATCTAAAGCAGAAACTTGAGTTAGCGGATGAGGACATCACTCTTATTAACGGGCGACTCGATGAGGCACAAGGTATGTATTGGGGCAGCTTGTTTATGCATGTATACTAGTATGAGCATGAGGCTGAAAATCATATAATGTGACATGCATAACTATAGATAGTGCTCCCGCGGTTGAGACCCTTCGGGCTGAACTTGCCCGGGCCAAGGAGCAGGCCAGAGTGAGTGACGCGGCTTCCAAGAAGGCGGCTGCGGATTTAAAGGCTGAGCAGGCCGTTCGGCGCCAGTGCCAGGAGAGAATATCTACTATGGAGCGGGAGCTGAAGGATGCCACTAACAGGTGCAAATCTCTCGAGGAGGATAACAAAGCCAAGGCAGCCAAACTCGACAAGGCCTTACCAGAGGCAAAAGAAGCGCGATCCGAATACAGAGCGGCTCGGGAGGAGATCCGGCAGGCTGGGGAGATAGCGGCTAGTAAGCCCTTTCTTTTACAGACTAAGTTCGGCGACCCAAAGTATGCTCTACTTAACCAAATGTGGAGTTCCCAGATGCATTCTTGGATCTGTCTAGGAGTGCTTCCGACGCGGCGTAGTTCTTCCAAGCATAGGAAGGACATGCTGCGGAGAGGCTTTTCTGGTCACAATTCAACGTGGCAAGGCGTCCGACATTGCTGAACGAACAGATGGCCTAATGGGCCAAGCTACACAAGATGTCCGGAGCTGCCGTGAAGGACGTCATGGTACGGCTATGGCCGGCCGAACCTATCTAGAGCAGCTATATATTTCGGTTTGGTGGGGCGGCTTGTCGATGCAGTGTCGCGTATTGACGCCGTCAAGTGGTCGGTGTGCATAGAAGGTGCCCGAATGGCCTTCTCCCATGTCAAGACATACTAGGAAAAGATGAAGGCCATCGATGTTGCAACTAATGGTCCGCCTGGAGGCAAGGACCATTGCACGCCGGAGCATTAGTTTAAGGACGTCCTCGAGGGCCCCCGCTTGATAGAGGGTCAATGCTTGAAGGATATTGTATTTGAATAAATGTACCAAAACTGTGAAAACAATATTATGATATGTTAAGGTTGTGTTATATACCTTTGCCATTATTTCCTCTTGTGCAGTCGTTTCTTATAATCTGAAAGTTTGCCAGTCGTCAGCTTCAGCCCCCTCGCGTAAAATGCGAGGGTGTTCGGAATAGCACCTGATCACTCTTCACCTAACGTCTTGGTCCGGAATGGAGGTGTCGGTGCGGCGAACTAGGCAATTGGACTATATGGCTTTAACACCTTCACTTAGCCATAGGAGTTTTACGGCGGGTCTACTATGTAACCCCTGGTATGCACGCAGTTATCCGAATACGGTTGTGTTACGTAGGTGACCAAAGAAAAAAATGGTCCTTCATGTAATAAGGAAGAAACCTCATTAAATTCTGAGAAGTCACCGAGTGGTTGACCAGCTCTCGCCGCATCATGACAGTCAGTTTTTGGCTTTCTCTACTAAGGTGTTTGACCGGGTGAACCGGAAACACAATCGTAGTAGTTCTCCCTTTACTACCCTAGCCGATAAGACGGAACATAGTGTAGCAAGCATAGGAGCCGGGTAACCCAACTATTGACCAAAGACATGATTCGGAGCTGATGCATATAATGCCAAACTCATGACGCCGAAGTATGCTATAGAGCTGTTCGGACTTTTTCGGCAACCCATATGTTGTCGTATCAAGCCCCTGGCGATTTTGTGCGTAGGTGTTGAGGGCTGAGGAAAAGGCTCTGTACAGGTTTCAAATAGAGTTTTTGGTCTACAAAAAATCTTTTCGACCTCCTGTCGCACGTCTGCGCTGCCTGTGCTTCCGCGAAAAGGCCTCCTTAAAGGGAGCAATCCCTAGTTATTTGTAGGGAAACTGGGCTCATAAAGAGTCCTTTCAGGTCCATAGGACGGACATGCATTGATTGACCTGTGGCAAAAAGATAAGAAAATAGTTAGGAAAAAGAGAAACGACTAAAGTCTAGACAAACCGCTTTGTAGGCCTGTCCATATTGTGCCTCCACTGATGACCAAGGTATTTTGAGCGCATAATTATGTATGTACGGTACAAACTCTGCGTGTACGTAAGGCGGACGACGGAGGCGGAGCTGCTAATCCAGCTCTAAAATTGCCCGGTCCTGTGTAGCAGAGGCCGAGGGTTTAAGGACCGAGAGATATGCGGCTTGAGTAGGCCGCTTTGTACTTCGGTTGTGATTGCCAAGTGTGCCCCTCAGAGCGAAGGGAGCGTTCTGTGTTTCCGTTGACCGTAATGGTGCTGCGTGGACCGGGCGTCTTAAGCTTTAGATAAGCGTAGTTTGGGACCGCGTTGAAACGAGCGAAAGCGGTCCGCCTGAGCAGTGCATGGTAGCCAATGCTGAATGGGACAATATCAAAGATCAAGTCCTCGTGTCGGAAGTTTTCTCATGAACCAAAGACGACTTCCAATGAGATTGATCCTGTGCCGTGAGCTTCTACGCCGGGTATTACTCCCTTGAAGGTAGTTGTGGTGAGCTTGATCCTTGAAGGGTCAATGCCCATTTTGCAGACAGTGTCTTGATAGAGTAAATTAAGGCTACTGCCGCCATCCATGAGGCCTCGTGTAAGATGGAATCCACCGATAATTAGATCAAGGACCAGAGTTGCCGAACCTCCATGACAGATACTAGTTGGGTGGTCCTCGTGACCAAATTAAATGTTATTCAATATGCTAGTAAAACCCTAGACAATGCTCAAAGAAATTATGCTACCCCTGAAAAAGAATTCTTAGCAGTTGTATTTGCTTCTGATAAGTTCAGACCATATATTGTTGATTCTAAAGTAACTATTCACACTGATCATGCTGCTATTAAATATCTCATGGAAAAGAAAGATGCTAAACCTAGACTTATTAGATGGATTCTCTTGCTACAAGAATTTAACTTACATATTGTTGATAGAAAGGGAGCTGAGAACCCCGTTGCAGACAACTTGTGTAGGTTAGAAAATGTGCTTGATGACCCACTACCTATTGATGATAGCTTTCCTGATGAGCAATTAAATGTCATAAATGCTTCTCATACTGCTCCATGGTATGCTGATTATGCTAATTACATTGTTGCTAAGTTTATACCACCTAGTTTCACATACCAGCAAAAGAAAAAGTTCTTCTATGATTTGAGGCATTACTTTTGGGATGACCCACATCTTTATAAAGAAGGAGTAGATGGTGTTATTAGACGTTCTGTACCTAAGCATGAACAGGAATAGATCCTACACAAGTGTCACTCCGAAGCTTATGGAGGACACCATGCTGGAGATAGAACTGCACATAAGGTATTGCAATCTGGTTTTTATTGGCCTACTCTCTTCAAGGATGCCCGTAAGTTTGTCTTATCTTGTGATGAATGTCAAAGATTGGTCATATTAGTAGACGTCAAGAAATGCCTATGAACTATTCACTCGTAATTGAACCATTTGATGTTTGGGGCTTTGACTATATGGGACCCTTTCCTTCCTCTAATGGATATACACATATTTTAGTTGCTGTTGATTACGTTAGTAAGTGGGTAGAAGCTATTCCAACTAGTAGTGCTGATCATAACACTTCTATTAAAATGCTTAAAGAAGTTATTTTTCCAAGATTTGGAGTCCCTAGATATTTAATGACTGATGGTGGTTCACATTTTATTCATGGTGCTTTCCATAAAATGCTTGCTAAATATGATGTTAATCATAGAATTGCATGTCCTTATCACCCACAATCTAGTGGTCAAGTAGAATTGAATAATAAAGAGCTCAAATTAATTTTGCAAAAGACTGTTAATAGATCTAGAAAGAATTGGTCCAAGAAACTTGATGATGCATTATGGGCCTATAGAACTGCATATAAAAATCATATGGGTATGTCTCCTTATAAAATGGTTTATGGAAAAGCATGTCACTTACCTCTCGAACTAGAACACAAGGCATATTGGGCCATTAAAGAACTCAATTATGATTTTAAACTTGCCGGTGAGAAGAGGCTATTTGATATTAGCTCACTTGATGAATGGAGAACCCAGGCCTACGAAAATGCCAAGTTGTTTAAAGAAAAAGTTAAAAGATGGCATGACAAAAGAATACAAAAGCATGAGTTTAATGTAGGTGATTATGTATTGCTATACAACTCTCGTTTAAGATTTTTTGCAGGAAAAGTTTGCTCTAAATGGGAAGGTCCTTACGTTATCGAGGAGGTCTATCGTTCCGGTGCCATAAAAATCAACAACTTCGAAGGCACAAATCCGAAGGTGGTGAACGGTCAAAGAATCAAACATTATATCTCAGGTAATCCCATAAATGTTGAAACCAATGTTATTGAAACCGTAACCCCGGAGGAATACATAAGGGACAATTTCCGGAACGTTTAAGACTCCAAAAAGGAATAGGTATGTGGTATGGTAAGTAAACCGACTCCAAAACAGTTTTTAAGGCAATATTTCTCCGTTTTGGAATATTTAGAAAAATAGAAAAATAAGTAGCAGACCGGGAAGGACACGAGGGCTCCATGAGGGTGGAGGGAGCGCCCTACCCTCCTGGGCACGCCCCCTACCTCGTGGGCACCTCGTGTGCTCTCTGGACTCCGTTTTCGTACACGACACATATTTTGGTCGGTAAAAAATCATTATATAATCTCCCGGAGGTTTTGACTCCCGTATCTCGCAAAAATCTCATGTCTTTGTTTCGAGCTATTTTCTGTCAGGGTTGTCAAGGCCAGGCACTATGTCGTCTCCCTCCTCCTCCAACCATGAGGGCAACGATGCTTGTCTAATGAAGATAGAGCTGAAGAGAGAAGAACTCACGGAGATCAACAAGGATGGAGGGATCAAGAAGTCTATAGAGGACCAAGTTCCAGCAACAGAAGACACCCTTCAACTTGATCACAATCTTCTTACCCCAATAGAGATCGAAGCTTTCAAGATGATTGAGTTAGCTTGTATACAAAATAAGTATCTCACATGTGAAAATATTTTGTTGAAGGAGCAGATCATCGCACTCAAGGGCATCATCCGCAAGTTAGAAGACCTCCTACGCTCAATGTGTGACTATCCATCATCAACAACTCCACCTTCTTCACCAAAAAAGGAGACATAACCACATGGGTATGGGCACTCCCCTTGGCAACTGCCAAGCTTGGGGGAGTGCCCCGGTATCGTATCACCATCACTTTATCTTTACCGTTTTTCTTAGTTCGATCCTTTTGGTAATATCTTGATCTAGTACAATAAAAGTTCTTAGTATGATGTAGTCGTGAGTTTTGATTTATAATCCTTCTATGTAATCGAGTCCGTGAGCTATATAATAAAGATCAGTGTTGAGTCCAGGGCTTGATTATTTTTCCATGATCCTAAGGGAATAAAATAAAAGAGAAGGAAATAAAAAGAAACAAAGAGATCGTGTGAGTCTTATGGAGAGTAATGAGCTCCCATAGAAAAAGTATGATGAATAAAAGTTGTTGAGGGTTAACAAACATAGTTTTGGTCATCGTTGCAATTAATAGGAAGTAATAAAGAAAGAGAGGTCTTCACATATATATATACTATCTTGGACATCTTTTATGATTGTGAGCACTCATTAAAATATGACATGCTAAAGAGTTGACGTTGGACAAGGAAGACAACATAATGGGTTATGTTTTCTTACATCTGAGATAAATTATATTGTCATGGATCATCCAACATGGTTGAGCTTGCCTTTCCCTCTCATGCTAGCCAAATTCATCGCACCAAGTAGAGATACTACTTGTGCTTCTAAATACCCTTAAACCAGTTTTGCCATGAGAGTCCACTATACCTACCTATGGATTGAGTAAGATCCTCTAAGTTGTCATCGGTGCAAGCAATAAAAATTGCTCTCTAAATATGTATGACTTATTAGTGTGGGAGAAATAATCTTTATACGATCGCGTGATATGGAAGAGATAAAAGCGACAGACTGCATAATAAAGGTCCATATTACAAGTGGCAATATAAAGTGATGTTCTTTCGCATTAAGATTTTGTGCATCCAACTATAAAAGCGCATGACAACCTCTGCTTCCCTCTACGAAGGGCCTATCTTTTACTTTTATCTCCTACCCTGCATAAGAGTCATGGTGATCTTCACCTTTCCTTTTTACATTTTATTCCTTTGGCAAGCACAGTATGTTGGAAAGATCGTGGCATATATGGCTAATTGGATGTAAGTTTTGATGAACTATTATTGTTGACATTACCCTTGAGGTAAAACGTTGGGAGGCAAAACTATAAGCCCCTATCTTTCTCTGTGTCCGATTAAAACTCCATGCCCATAAGTATTGCATGAGTGTCAGCAATTGTGAAAGACTATATGATAGTTGAGTATGTGGACTTGCTAAAAAGCTCTTATACATTGACTCTTTCCTATGTTATGATAAATTGCAATTGCTCCAATGATTGAGATTGTAGTTTGTTAGTTTTCAATGAAGTTTACTATTCATACTTGAAATTGTGATCGAATTATTACTCTAGAGAAATCATATGACAAGAATTATATAAGTTGTTGTTCTACGAATGATCATGATGCCCTCATGTCCATATTTTATTTTTATCAACACCTCTATCTCTAAACATGTGGACATATTTTTCGATTTCGGCTTTTCGCTCGAGGACAAGCGAGGTCTAAGCTTGGGGGAGTTGATACGTCCATTTTGCATCATGCTTTTATATCGATATTTATTGCATTATGGGCTGTTATTACACATTATGTCACAATACTTATGCCTATTCTCTCTTATTTTACAAGGTTTACATTGAGAGGGAGAATGCTGGCAGCTGGGAATCTGGGCTGGAAAAGGAGCAAATATTAGAGACCTATTCTGCACAGCTCCAAAAGTCCTCAAACTTCACGGAAGACATTTTCAGAATATATAAAAAATACTCAGCGGAAGAGATTCACCAGGGGCACACCCTGCCCACGAGGGTGGGGCGCGCCCTACCCCCCTGGGCACGCCCCCCTACATTGTGGGCCCCCTGGTGGCCCTGCGGTGGCCATCTTCTGCTATATGAAGTCTTTCGATGGAAAAAAATAAGAGGCCATCTTCTCGGACGAAACTCCGCCGCCACGAGGCGGAACCTTGGCGGATCCAATCTAGGGCTCCAGCAGAGCTGTTCTGCCGGGGAAACTCCCCTCCCGGAGGGGGAAATCATCGCCATCGTCATCACCAATGCTCCTCTCATCGGGAGAGGGCAATCTCCATCAACATCTTCATCAGCACCATCTCCTGTCAAAACCCTAGTTCATCTCTTGTATCCAATTCTTGTCTCTCAGTCCGGGATTGGTGCTAGTAGTGTTAATTACTCCTTGTAGTTGATGCTAGTTGGTTGAATTGGTGGAAGATCATATGTTCAGATCCTATATGCATATTAATACCCCTATGATTATGAACATGAATATGCTTTGTGAGTAGTTACGTTTGTTCCTGAGGACATGGGAGAAGTCTTGCTATTAGTAGTCATGTGAATTTCGTATTCGTTTGATATTTTGATGAGATGTATGTTGTCTCTTCTCTAGTGGTGTTATGTGAACGTCGACTACATGGCACTTCACCATTATTTGGGCCTAGAGGAAGGCATTGGGAACTAATAAGTAGATGATGGGTTGCTAGAGTGACAGAAGCTTAAACCCTAGTTTATGCGTTGCTTCGTAAGGGGCTGATTTGGATCCATATGTTTCATGCTATGGTTAGGTTTAACTTAATACTTTTGTTGTAGTTGTGGATGCTTGCAATAGAGGTTAATCATAAGTGGGATGCTTGTCCAAGTAAGGACAGTACCCAAGCACCGGTCCACCCACATACCAAATTATCGAAGTACCGAACGCGAATCATATGAGCGTGATGAAAACTAGCTTGATGATATTCCCATGTGTCCTCGGGAGGGCTTTTCTCTATATAAGAGTTTGTCCAGGCTTGTCCTTTGCTACAAAAAGGATTGGGCCACCTTGCTGCACCTTATTTACTTTTGTTACTTGTTGCTCGTTATAAATTATCCTGTCACAAACCTATCTGTTACCACTTGTTTCAGTACTTGCAGAGAACACCTTGCTGGAAACCGCTTATCATTTCCTTCTGCTCCTCGTTGGGTTCGACACTCTTACTTATCGAAAGGACTACGATAGATCCCCTATACTTGTGGGTCATCACCCCACAGGCTTCTTGCTCAAGGACAGTTTATTCCGACCCCGAGATTCGGCGAGAGGGTCGTATTCATCTCTCACTTCCTCCGAGGGATAGGGTTCGCTCTCCACCCCTTTGTCCGGGGGCTGATGTTTTATTATGGACTAGATTTTCATGATCTAGTTCCGGATTCTCTCCTCCACGCCTCGGCGTTTATCATCACGTGTGAGGCCTTCCTCCGAATTCCCCCACACTTCGGCCTATGGCTCAAGACCTTTAGTGTGAAGCCAAGGTAGTCAAGGGGAACAGGCGGAGTGTGGCGGTGCTGTAGTAAGAAAGCTTACCAACACTCTCTGGACAAAGGGTTGTTTCACCGAAACTTCCAACCAATGGCAGCGAGAGTGGTTTTACATCATGGAAATCCGTAGTACCAAGTGGGCAGCTATACCTGTGTTCCGTTCCAGCCCTCCGTTACAGCTCGCATCATGGATCAATAAGGGGCTGGACTGGGGATTAGTTGATGAAGTGCAGACTCTATAGAGCCACATCCGAACCCTCCTTGAGAAGGACATCGATCTTGTCGACGTGATTCAAGTAATGCTAGTCCGCCGAGCTCTGACACGCCAGCGTAGGCCTCTCCGCATGTGGGAGTTTAATCCGGAAGGACCACAAACCCTCCAATACTTCTTCAGCATTATGCACAAAGGGATGTGGAAGTTGTTTTTTGGGAAACGAAAACATTGGCCAAACACCACTGAGGACGCCGGCCTCGACTGCAATCGTCCAGATACCCCGGTAAGCACTTGACTTCTGAACACTTTGAAGTTAAGTATGCCGTAATACGTTACTGAGCAAACTATTTTCTTCCAGGGCTGGATAAAGAAAGCGGAACTAAGTAGGTGTTTGGCCCCCCTTCCTGAAGGCTCAGCGGATCATGTGTTAACAAGGATGCTAGCCCGGGCACCTTACCAGATGCCTGTGAAGGAGAGCAAAGCGGAGAGTGGGAGGACCAAAGATGGCCTCCATCCCGAAGGTATATCAGACATTGTGTCCGGGGGAATCAAGATTCCATCGTCCGAAGACAAAAATGAAGGGGAAGTCAACATCTCTTCCCCCACGGAAAGAAAAGGGCCGCCTTCGAAGATTGGGAGGAAAAGGCTCCTAAGTGAGGCAAGATGCCTCTGACGGGTGGCCCGGGCATGGAGGACGACGTCATCGCGCAATCCCACGACGAGGAGAAGCCTCAGGACAAATCGTAAGTGAACAAGGGTGTTTAAACATGTCATGTTCCTTTCTTGTAACGTCTAGAATATACGTTTTTTGCAGTTCGGCACGCAGTCTTCTTCAATAGTCCTCTTCCTTAGGGGACCACCTCCCGGAGCTGATGTAAAGCGAGACGCCTCCACCGATATCCTTGCCCTATAGGGCGGATGACTTCGCGGTGTCGTCACGGAGGGTCTCCCCCGATCAACAAGTGGTGCAAGGGATGACGAAGACACTACCCGAAGGTGATACTTCGGTGGCCCAGGGTCCGGAGACCAACAATGGAGGTCCCGAGCAGTCCGGTCTACAGCTGGATATGAATAAACGGATTCCTTCAAAGGGGGGCCGTACTCCTTTAGCAGCTTCCGGAGACCCAGAAGCGCCGGATATATTGACGAACATGTTGCGGCAGGCGTCCGTCTCGGAGGAACATAGTACCCTGATGGGCACAGTGGTTGAAAAGGTCCTGTCCACGAAAAGTGGATTGAATGAGGCCTTCATGGGCCTGCTAAGAGGCTTCGAGGTTTGTACTGTAACATGTTCGATTGTGTTTTATTCACAAAATACACATGTGTATAGATAGTAGCCCCTGAGACTCTGATTGGCTTCCCGAGGGAGGCGATCAGAGGATCAAAAGATATGCCCAGGAAATAATCTGATTAATTGGAACACAGGCTGTGACCTCCCCAGTAACTGCCCGGACAACAGAAGTTGCGGATTTGCAACACAAGATTGATGAGGCAGATAATGATATCACGCTTATCAATACGTGACTTGACGAGGTGCAAGGTATGTTTTTGGGGCAGCCATACTATGCACATGTTTACAATATAAGCATGATGCGAAGATTTGTGTAATAAGATGTACATATCTGCAGATGGTGCTGCCGCGGTTGAGATCCTTCGAGCTGAGCTAGCCCGGGCCAAGGAGCAGGCCCAGATTAGTAATGCGGCTGCCGAAAAGGCATCTGCCGAGTTAAAGGCCAAACAGGCTGCTCGGCACCAATATGAGGAGAAAATATCCTCGATGACACTTGAACTAAAGGAGGCCGCTAGCCGCTGCGGATTTCTCGAGAGGGATAATAAAGCCAAAACAAGTAATCTTGACAAGGCCTTACAAGAGGCAAGAGAAGCCCGGTCCGAATCTAGAGCGGCCCGGGAGGAGATCCGGCAAGCTGGGGAGATCGCGGCTAGTAAGCCCTTCTTATTGCAAACTAAGTTCAGAGATCCGAATTATGCCCCGCCTAATCAAGTGTGGAGTTCTCCAGATGCTTTGTAGAATTTGCCGAAGAGTGCTTCTGATGTGGCACAGTTTTACCAAGCGCAAGAAGGGTATGCAACGGAGAAGCTTTTCTGGTCGCAATTTGGTGCGTCAAAGCGCCCACTGTTGCTGAACGAGCAGATGACCCAATGGGCAGAACTGCAGTGGATGTCCGGCGCTGCCATGGAAGACATCGTAGTCCGGCTGTGGCTGACCGAGCCAATTCCGGATAGTTATTTTGGTTTGGTGCGGCGACTTGCTGCCGTGGTGCCGCACATCAACGTCGTTAAGCGATCAACGTGCACTGAAGGTGCACGGATGGCCTTTGCCCGTGTGAAAACATACTGGACGAAGATGAAGGCCATCGATGTTGCAGCGAAGAGTCCACCCAAGGGCAAGGACCATCATGCACCAGAGCATTATTTCGAAGATGTCTTAGAGGCTACCCGGTTGATAGAGGGTCAGTGCTCGAAAGATATGATATTCGAGTGAGATGTATTGACATTGTGAAAACGGTATTACGAAATAATAAAGTTTATTTTATAGTTGCTTAAAAAGCTTTGAATCCTCCTGTGCGGCTGTTTTTTATATAATCTGAAAGATTTCCAATCGTTGGCTTCAGCCCCTCATAGGAAATACGGGGGTGTTCGGAAAAGCAATTCATCACTCTTAACCCAACGCTTTGGTCCGAAAAGGAGGTGTCAAATGCGGTGAACTAGGCAATCAGACTATTGGGCGTTAACACTTTCACTTAGCCATAGGAGTTTTATGGTGGATCTATGATATAGATCCTGTTATGTACATAGTTATCCCAATGCGGTGCATTACATGTATGACCCGAAAGAAGGTCCTTCGTATAATACGGGGGAATCGCAAAAGATCCCATTAAGTCATCGAGCGGTTGACCAGCTCTCGCCGCATCATGACAGTCAGTTTTCGACTTTCTCTACTAAGGTGTTTGACCAGGTGAACCATAAACACAATCGCAGTAGTTCTCCCTTTACTACCCTAGCCGATAGAGCGGAACATAAGGTAGCAAGCACAGGAGCCGGGCAACCCAACTATTGACCCAAGACATGATCCGGAGCTGATGCGTATAAGGCCGAACTCGCAACGCCGAAGTATGCTATGAAGCTGTTCGGACTTTGTTGGCAACTCATTTTGTTCCAATGTCAAGCCCCTGGCAAGGTATGCTGGGGTGGGTGTGTGAAACAACAAAAAGGAGCAAAATTCGGTTCTTTATAGAAAAGTGAATACCAGACACGGAGTATGTTCACTAGAACCTAACTGACAGTCCAATTGTCATTTCATAGATAATAACGCCACAACCCGGCTATTTGACATGCCAGGGGTCAGCGGCTGAGGAAACAGGCACTTTACAGGCTCGAAAAATAGCGAGTGCGGTCTACAAAAGGTTATTTTGGACCTCCTACCGCACGTCTGCGCCGCCTTTCCTCGGTGAAGGGGCTCCTTAACAGGAGTAGCCATTGGGTGAATTTATGAACCCGGACTCTGATACAGTCCATGAGATGACCAGCCTTTGCGCTACCTGTGGCGAAGGATGATGGAAAAAGAAAGAGTAATATAAGAAAGGAAAAAAGGAAGTAGTTTATGGGAGTACTTGTAGACCCGTCTGTGTTGTGCTTCCGCCGATGCCCAGGCTATTTGAAGTGCATAGTTATGTATGCGCGGTACACATTTCGCAGGTATATGAGACGGACAGCGGAAGCGAAACTGCTAGTCTTGCTCCAAACTTGGTCGATCCTGTTGAATGGAGACCGGTGGCTTAACGGCCAACAAGGTATGTGGTTTAATGAGACCGCGTTGTACTTCGGTTGAGGTCGTCGTGGTGTGATCCTCAGTCTGGAGGGAGTGTCTCTCCAGCTCCCCTGTAGAGTTGTGTGTCCCGTATACCATGTTCACTATTTTCACTTTAGGGGGAAATTGCTTCTAGCCCTCGGAAATTGGTTGGTGAGCCTCTTCGTCATCGCTATCTCCTGGCGGCCTCCTCCCCTGTGTTTGGCATTGAGCTTGCCAGCCTGCTTAAAGACTCAACAACTTATCTTGGTATGATTAGCTGGCTTGTTGGGGTGGCCATGAATCTGGCAGGGCCAGTCCAATATCTTGTACAAATTGGATGGTCCATCTCTGTTTGCCTTAAATGGCTTCTTCCATTGACCGGATTTGGGGCCGCTGAATCCGTCATTAATCGCTATGCCATGCGTTCTTTTGTTATCATTGCGGCATTTGTATTTGCTGCGTCGTGGTTTGCCATTACTGTCCCGGACTTTGGAAGTGCCCGGATCGCTGGCGCTATTGCTTCTACGAGCAAGCCAGCTATCTTCTCCCGCGCAAAAACGGGTCATCGAAGCGGTAAGGGTTGGCATGGATTTTTGTTTTTCTTGACCAAGGTGGTGAGCGAGAGACTCGTCCCGGACGCTGTGCTTGAAGGCTGCTAGGGCTTCTGCGTCCAGACAGTCGATGATTTGGTTCTTTTTAACTAAGAACCTAGTCCAGAGCTTCCTGGCTGACTCTCCGGGTTGCTGAAAAATGTGACTTAAGTCATTGGCATCTGGTGGCCGGACATATGTACCTTGGAACTTGTCAAAGAAAGCCTCTTCCAAGTCCTCCCAGCTGCCAATAGAACTTTTAGGCAGACTGTTTAGCCAATGCCGAGCTGGCACTTTGAGTTTTAAAGGGAGGTATTTGATGGTGTGGAGGTCATCTCCACGAGCCATATGAATGTGGATAATAAAGTCCTCGATCCACACCGCGGGGTCAGTTGTTCCATCGTATGATTCAATATTTACGGGTTTAAACCCTTCTGGGAATTCGTGATCCATTACTTCGTCAGTGAAGCAAAGAGGGTGTGCGGCGCCTCTATATCGGGCCGCATCATGACGTAGCTCCGATGGAGTCCATCTGCGGTGTTCGGCCCGTGCATGACTAGGCTTGTCACGTCCGAATAGGTAGTCATCGATGTCGGTTCTATATCCGACGAATCTCGTAGTAGGGGTCCTAAGCTAGGCATCTTGGAGCGATGGTAACACGGACATGGGGTTTTACCCAGGTTCGGGCCCTCTTGATGGAGGTAAAACCCTACGTCCTGCTTTTGATTGTATTCATATGGGGATAGTACATAATACAAGTATCTACCACGAGATTGTAGTAATGAATATGAGATGTCTATTGACTAGCCTGGCCTCAGTTTATATAACACACCAGAGGCCTAGGGTTTAGGAGAGTCCTCGTCTTGGGCGCCAAGTCTTTGTGGGATCTCCCTTGTATACGGCATGGGTTGTCCGAACTGGCCCAATAGTGAACCGCCATGGGGGTCCTCGGCCCGACCCACACTGGTCGGGAGACGACGTGGTGAGTACCCCCTAGTCCAGGAAACCGTCAGTAGCCCCCTGAACTGGTCTTCAAGTTGGGGACGCTCTTCGATTCTTCCAAATTGTTCTTCATCTTCGGTCCTCGGTCTTGAAAACTGGTTCAATAAATCTTCTCATCTTCGATCTTGAGCATCCCCGAAGTGCATCCAAAGAGTCTACATGTCGGGTATCCAAGGAGCCCCTTTAAGTTTCCAGCCTTTATCAATGCCTTGTTATTTTTATGCCACACCTCAGGTTTGAAGTTGTTCCCGGGCGGCAGCATCCTCTTGCGTCCGAGCTCCAACGCCGAACTGCATTCGAGGTATCTTTTGCAGCCGAGCAACAACGCCAGACCGCTTTCGAGCTCCAACGCCGAAATGTATCCGAGCTCCAACGCCGGACTATGTCCAAGCTCCAACGTCAGACTGTATCCGAGCTCCAACGCCGGACTGTGTCCAAGATCCAACGCCGTACTGTGTCCAAGCTCCAACGTCGGACTGTGTCAGAGGTGTCATAGATCACCTTGGTTCAAAAAAAGTTGAAGGAGTTTAGCCGAGCTTAATGCCGGAAATGCCCTCTATGGAGCCAGCCACTGGCGCCCGAGCTTTATGCCGGACTGCTTCCGAGGTGGTGCACCACCCCGACTACAGGCCGATTTTTTGTCAATATTTTTGATTGGTGCAATTTATTCTCTGCCGAGATATATAGCCAGTAGCCCTCAAGGTGTGTATCGGTCTAAATCCCGAGATGCACCTGAAGGATGACATAAGACCGCTGATCCCAGTAGCCCCTGAGACTCAGGTTGATTCACAGAATCGGTCTGAGGATCAACTCCTAGCTCGGCAGAATACTTCGGGACACAAAAAGGAGTGTGCAAAGTCCTCGAGACTCAGGTTGGGTGGGGCCGACCAGCCTGAGGATCATAATCTCCTCGAAAACTATATTGCACTTAAATTTTCTGCATTGGATTGCCAATGCAGTAGCCCCCCAAGAATTGGTTTGGGCAACATGGCCGACCCTAGGATCGTACCTCCTCAGGAACTAGTTCAACTGTCATGTATGTTTTGACAATACCGAGGTGGGGTTCGGCAGGAAAGATGTCGAACTGTTGTTTTAGAAAAGAGTTTCACGCCGAACACCTCAACCAAGAGAATGTCATGCTTCCTGAAAGGAAAACATAAAATAGGTGAAAAGATGTTATCGGCTCAAGGGCCAAAAACATGCGTAAAAAACTTTACGTCTAGATTGAATCAAGCTGTTTTGGTGCCAATAAGAAATTGGTCTTAAAATTGTAATTACGTCGTGCTTTGACATGACACATCTGATCCCTAGACTTCAAGTGGGTCAGCCCTCGGCTTCAACCTCCCTATCCCGAAGGTGGAGTGTTTCTCAGGCCAGTTTACCAAACTAAACGCGAGCGGCTTTAGAGAGAAACCAGGCTACCCGGCTATTGACCATACCCCTGAGTCGATAAAGGAGTAGTAGAAAAAGATTTTGCAATGACTAAGAAGAAAACATCTATTACAAAACTGCTCATATTAATTTAAGAGCCCCCAAGTGATTTGGGTAAAAGAATTTTATGTATAATGATTGTATGTACCGAAGTACTTATATCATATATGTGTTCACCCGAACTTTAAACGCGTCTTAACCGACCATCGGCTTCTCCCTCTTCGGCCAAGGGCCGAAAAGTGTTATGTACTCCACCTGTCAAGAATATCGACAATGTTTCCGATAACCAGGCCATAAGGCTATAATAGACAAAGCGCGCTCAGGGAACTTATGCTATATTACCGATGAAGTGTAAGAGGCATCTTCGAAGAAAATAGTACCTCCACCGGTACCTTTCTTTGGTTGCTCATTGTTACTATGAGACTTGTGCAACAGATTTTTTGTATTCATGAGTTCCGTTGTGTGCCGACCATGATTGAAAACAATAAGAGCGCTAGCTTTCGGCTTCACCCAGTCTGAGGTCCGAGCTCAGATGACCCGATCGTGACAATCGCAGAGGTGCTCCCTTTACTCCCTAGCCGAACAATCGGGAACGTAGGGGTAAACACAGGAGCAAGGCAACCCAGCTTGCGGAACACTTAAGTCAACATGGTGCATATTGTGGCGTAATACACGAACATGGAACGAAGCCATACAAGTAAATCCTATGCAAGAGGAGAGGCTTCATAAAAGAAGCCCCCAAGTAAATGGGGTATTTGAACTTGTTTGTAACAAACAAGGTTTTGACAAAGAAAGTTTTTCGCAAACAACTTTTTGTCAAAAAAGTATAATTCTTGGTCGAACCGGAAAAAATATTAAAACTTGAAGTTTTTTGAGCATGAAAGCGACTTAGCTGGTTAATGTGCTCGGTGTGACGTGGGACGAGCTTGTAGCAGCTCAAGGTCCCAACCCCCAAACTGGTCTTGACGTACCCGAGCAAAGAGCTCGGCTTGACAAAGTGATAGCACGACAATGCCAAACTGCCGAGGCGAAGCCCCCGGTCCAGCCGAGAAGATAGAGTAGTTCGGCAGTGTGACAATGAAGCCCCCACGTCAGTCGACGTTTCAAAACAAGTCGGCATGGTGGACGTCAGTTTGATGAAGAGACGACGCGATAATGGCAACATAGGGTATCACACCATGGTGGCAGTGGAATTTGGTTGATAGAGGCGAGAGGACGACTCCGCACGCCGAGGTGACTACGTGACGCAGCAAAAATCAATTATCTTCACACATAAAATAGTGCAAGGCAGAAGTAATAATAAAAAAGTTGCATGATTAATAATTTATGCAAAGTGAGTAATCAAACAATTATGGCCCATGCGCCGAACACTCAATGAGGTAGAGCTCTCTTAGTGATGCAGAAGTCCCCGAGGCAGCCGAACATGTCGGTATGGCAATTCGACCGACAAGGTGATCACGCGAGCCGATTTATGCTGATTGGGACGACGTCGTCGGCTTGCTAAAGTGACCGTGTGACGCAGTCAAAGTCGATTACCTGCTTAATTAAATAATATAGAGGGGGAAAGGAAAAAAGAAAGTCAAATCTCCATGTGGTTGCGCCGAGCCGAATTCTCTTCGGCTTCAATCGGCGTCATTGCGCCAGGTAAGGCGCGGTGTATGTCAATTGCGCCGAGGTCGTCCAGATAGAATGGACACGGACATGCTGACACAGGGACGCGCACTAAGGCGACGGAGCAACTTGATCGATGTAGGCAGGATGACAATGTCGGCCCATAGAGTTGACCGCATGATGCAATCGAAGTTGATTACCTGCACACATAGAATAGTGCACAAAGAAATAATAATAGTTGAAAAAAAAATTCTTTGCATAATTAAGTTTACGCAAAGTAGATAAAAGAACATAGCCTGGCGCCTAGGTCAATGAAGACGAAGGTGTGATGACGTATTTCTTATAGGACAGATCCGGTTGCAGATACGGCGGTCGTCAGATGCCTGTATGGCCGGAGTGTCTTTGGCTCCGCATGCGTTTGCCCGACCCATGCGTTTATTCCTCGGGACCCAGCGCGGCATACGTCAGGAAAGATCATCTGCTAGTTGACCTTTATGGATGCATCTGACTCCGGTTGAAGCTAGGGAAAATAAAAAAACTGCATCAAAGTGCTCTGGAGCTTCAGCGTGAGCGCTAGTCAGATTAGACAAGCACGCTTGCATCAATCAAACGATTGATGTGCCACAACTAGTAGTCCTAGTGGGCTGCCCCATGATTAGATTGATCTGGCAATTAGTGCCATGTCGCTGCTTCTCCTCGGAGCAGAGTTTTGATATGTCTTGATTTGTCCTCCCGCGATGTACCACGTCTGCCTGATTTTCAAGGAGCCTGGGCGGCTGCTGCGTGATGCATATTCCAATTGCCTGGCGGCGTTCGAGGTCAAAACTAGACTATAATCAAACATAGTGCAAGACCACAAACAATAAAAAGAAAACTGATATACGCGGAATAGATTGAATTGAAATCATAACACCTAGTTTATTTCGTTGACCCATGACGACACCTATCAGGCTCTCAATGACAGCACCAATGTCGGTTCTATATCCGGCGTATCTCGTAGTAGGGGTCCTAAGCTAGGCGTCTTGGAGCGATGGTAACACGGACATGGGGTTTTACCCAGGTTCAAGCCCTCTTAATGAAGGTAAAACCCTACGTCCTGCTTTTGATTGTATTCATATGGGGATAGTACATAATACAAGTATCTACCATGAGATTGTAGTAATGAATACGAGATGTATATTGACTAGCCTGGCCTCAGTTTATATAACACACCAGAGGCCTAGGATTTAGGAGAGTCCTCGTCTTGGGTGCCAAGTCTTTGTGGGATCTCCCTTGTGTACGGCATGGGCTGTCTGAACTGGACCAATAGTGAACCGCCATGGGGGTCCTCGGCCCGACCCACTGGTCGGGAGACAACATGGTGAGTACCCCCTAGTCTAGGACACCGTCAGTCCACATGTGCCGAGGTACGTCCTCGCGATCCGAAGATTGATCTTGTATGCCCTACTCTATTATTCAGGTCCTGTCGGAGGTCATATGTGTGACCACGAGCTGTTTTATCTTTGCCTTTATAATGAGGCGCGGCGGGCTGGTGTTCGGCTTGAGTTGCCGCTTTATCCCGACCACGTGGTAGTCGGTCAGCCCTTTTGTATGATGATGGTATGGGCTCTAGCACCTCATCATCGAACTGAGGTAGCAATTTGTGCTTCGGGTAACTTTTGGCTGGGCGCTTAAGGTTGTATTCTTCGGCTGTCAGGACGTCAGTCCATCTATCATTTAACAGGTCTTGATCAGCATGAAGTTGCTGCTGCTTCTTTTTCAGGCGTCTTGCGGTGGCTATTAACTAGCGCTTGAAGCATTCCTTCTTGAGAGGTTCTTCACGTACGATGAAATCCTTGTTGCCGAGGCTCACCTCGTCCTCGAAGAGCGGAAGATAATTACTGTCCTCCGAGTCTTCGTTGATGGCCTGTTCATCTGGGCTATCTTGCCCATCCTCCCATTCTTCTTGTTCAGGAGTTTCTTCAACAGGGTCTTCATTATCGTCAGCACCGTCAGGAGTATTATCTTCTCCTGTACCAATATTGCTATCTTTTGCACGACCTGATTTAGAGCGGCACCGCTGACGTTGGCACTTAGGCTGTGTCCCAGGAGGTTTGTCCTTGACTAGATCTTCTTTGTCGTCGTCGTTAGATTCTTTAGGCGTATCCACCATATATACGTCATACGAAGAAGTGGCCATCCCGCGTCTGGTAAATGGCGGGTTTTGGCCATGCCCCTCGTCTGCATCGTCGTCCATACCGTCGATGTCTTCGGAGCCGTAATCGAGCATGTCTATTAAATTTTTGACAGTGGCTATAAAGTGGGTGGCGGGTGGGGAACGAAATTCCCTGTCATCAGCTTCTAGTTCGAACCGAATATAGTTCGGCTGTGACTCCCCCGCTAAGGATGGATTTTTTAATAAATTCAGCATATCACCCAAGGGTGAGTGCCGGAAGATGTCTGCAGCGCTGAATTCGGCGATCGATAACCAATCATGCTCGACATGCGCGGACGCACATAGTTCGGAACTTTCAACCGGAAACGAGCCCGAGGTTCCGATGACACAGGAATTACCAGAGGTTAGGTCTGTGTGCGGCTCCAACGCCGTGGAGTTTGCGGCTTCCGTGGCGGGGTTAAGCTTCCTGTCCTCGGATGGTGCGACCTACTCCGGATCTAAGGCCAGAGCGGTTACAGGTGCAATTTCCTCGGTATGGCTTGATGACAGATCTAAGTCATGTTCATCGAGGTGACGGGGAGCGATTGCCGTGTTATCGAATCCATCGAAGATCAAGTCTCCGCGGATATCCGCGACGTAGTTCAAGCTCCCAAATTTGACCTGATGGCCAGGGGTGTAGCTGTCGATCTGCTCCGGATGGCCAAGCGAGTTGGCCCGAAGTGCGAAGCCGCAGAACACGAAGATCTGTCCGGGGAGGAAGACCTCCCCTTGGACAACGTCGTGGTGGATGATTGAAGGAGCCATCAAACCTTTTGAGGACGGCAAAGTGGAATTCTCAATGAAAGCACTAATGTCGGTGTCAAAATCGGAGAATCTCCGGTAGGGGGTCCCGAACTATGAGTCTAAGGTCGATGGTAACAGGAGACAGGGGACAAGATGTTTACCCAGGTTCGGGCCCTCTCTATGGAGGTAATACCCTACGGCCTGCTTGATTGATCTTGACGAATACGAGTATTACAAGAGTTGATCTACCACGAGATCAAGATGGCTAAACCCTAAAAGCCTAGCCTATATGACTATGGTAATGATTGTCCCCTATCCGGACTAAGCCCTCCGGTTTATATAGACACTAGGAGGATCTAGGGTTACACAAGGTTGGTTACAAAGAAAGGAATCTACATATTGGATCGCCAAGCTTTCCTTCCACGTCAAGGAGAGTCCCATCTGGACACCGGTGTAGTCTTCAGTCTTTGTATCTTCACAGCCCATCAGTCCGGCCTATGGCTAACAGGTCGAATGCCCGAGGACCCCTTAGTCCAGGACTCCCTCACCTAGGGTTATACAAAGTCGGTTACATGGAAAGGAAATAGTACATCTGGCCACCTAGCTTTCCCTCCACGTAAAGGAGAGTCCTATCCGGACACGGGAGGAAGTCTTCTATCTTGTATCTTCATGGCCCAATAGTCCGGCCCACATCACACAGGCCGGATGCCCAAGGACCCCTTAATCCAGGACTCCCTCGGCAAGAAAGATCAATCTAGTAGGCCAAACTAAACTGATAATTCAAAGAGACTTGCAAAGATATCAAATCATTCATATAAGAATTCAGAGAAGAACCAGATAATTTTCATAGATAATCTTGTTCATAAACCCACAATTCATCGGATATCGGCAAACACACCGCAAAAGAGTATTACATCGAATAGATCTCCAAGAACATCGAGGAGAACTTTGTATTGAGAATCAAAGAGAGAGAAGAAGCCATCTAGTTAATAACTATGGACCCGAAGGTCTGTGGTAAACTACTCACGCTTCATCGCAGAGGCTATGGTGTTGATGTAGAAGCCTTCCGTGGTCGATTCCCCCTCCGGCAGATTGCCGGAAAAGGCCCCAAGATGGGATCTCACAGGTACAAAAGGTTGCGGCGGTGGAAAAGTGGTTCCGTGGCTCTCTGGGGTCGATCTAGGGTATAAGAGTATATATAGGCGGAAGAAGTACGTCGGTGGAGCTACGAGGGGCCCACGAGGGTGGGGGCCGCGCCCTCCTGCCTCGTGGCCACCTCGTGGCATTCCAGACTTCAACTCCAAGTCTTCTCGTTTGCTTTCGGTCCAAGAAAGATCATCGTGAAGGTTCCATTCAGTTTGGACTCTGTCTGGTATTCCTTTTCTGCAAAACTCTAAAATAGGCAAAAAAACAAAAACTGGCATTGGGCCTCCGGTTAATAGGTTAGTCCCAGAAATAATATAAAAGAGCATATTAAATCCAATTAAACATCCTAAACAGATAATATAATAGCATGGAACAATCAAAAATTATAGATACGTTGGAGATGTATCAAGCATCCCCAAGCTTAATTCCTGCTCATCCTCGAGTAGGTAAATGATAAAAACAAATTTTTGATGTGGAATGCTACCTAACATAATTATCAATGTAATTTTCTTTATTGTGGCACGAATGTTCAGGTTTGAAAGATTCAAAATAAAAGTTTGATATTGACATAAAAATAACAATACTTCAAGCATACTAACAAAGTAATCATGTCTTCTCAAAATAACATGGCCAAAGAAAGCTATCCCTACAAAATCATATAGTCTGGCTATGCTCTATCTTCATCACACAAAATATTTAAATCATGCACAACCCCGACAACATGCCAAGCAATTGTTTCATACTTTTGATGTTCTCACACTTTTTCAATCTTCACACAATACATGAGCGTGAGCCATGGACATAGCACTTTAGGTGGAATAGAATGGTGGTTGTGGAGAAGACAAAAAGGAGAAGATAGTCGCACATCAACTAGGCATATCAACGGGCTATGGAGATGCCCATCAATAGACACGGGTGCACGTCGATCCTAAACAAACGGTTTTTAACCCCTTTCCGCGATAGCATTTGGAACCGTCTCCAAGTGAGTATGGGCGATAGGGGGGGTCCTTCCTACACGGCCCAGAAACTGTCGGGGATAGGGAGCCTTGTTGCATATAGTTGTCCCTGTATAAACATTTTTGATATCTCGAATATCCCAAACGCTTCATCCTTGCAACTCATTTGTGCTTGCATTGCCATCGCAGTCGGAGTTTTGTGGTTTTGCCTAAAACCAGGCAGATTCTAGGCAGGGGAGTTTTCTAGGCAGATTCTAGGCACGGGAGATTTACGATGTCTAGCACATCACAAACAGCTCATGATTATAAACCGTGTACGATAGGTATACAATCACACACATTTAGTTTCCCCGCACCGTATGTGATAGTGTCTGACATCACACACGCTTTGCAAAGGCAACTGTGTGCATGCTTGCACACGTTTCCTCTCTTTGAACCGTCTCGGATTATGGTGTATATCGCAAATGTTTGTGTTTTACCAACTGTGTGTGCTGTAATGACCTGCAGAACGTAATTTCGCCCTAATTTAATTGCTGATATTTATAATTGTACCTAATTTAAACTTGAAAGTAGGCTATAGCTTTATTCATATCCATCAGGTTCAAACAACAAATGCATTATTTGATTCACAGGTACATATGTTTAAGAATTACAGAAGCACCAAATGAAGAATGATGTACCAGGGTTCTATACTTGTACTATTACAGATGGTAAAGAAAGAGGCGAAAGACATTCCAGTTGCTGAACAAGGTGAAGCGGAATGGCCCTATTGTGCTCTCCTGGATGTACAAGGCATGCAGGACTCTAGTGCAACACCTTGTGATGGCTGGCCGCCAATCATGTAGTTTGAGAGGTAATCTTGAGTAAACTGCTTCAGGATCCACTGTAAAAGAAAATAGATTCAAATATTGTCATCTAACAGAACTCATTACGGCCAGTAAAAAGAAGGCTACGGGGTTCTTACTTACCATCCTGCAGTTCACTGTTGTCTTGTATAAAGTGTAAACAAATAATTCAATTGACATATTTTGACCCATTTTAGTAACAATCTTTATCAGTTTCCTCACTTGATGCTGGTTCATGAATATCTCATTGCCCCATACGCAGGATGGGTCGAAGTGTGGATCTTTGGCAACGATATATGTACCTAAAAGCACCAGGGTAATATTAGAAGATAAAAAACAATTGAAAATGATGTAGTACAACACTCCATCTATCCTACTATATAAGATTTTATTACATGTATATCTAGGCATCATCAGAACATTAAGGTAACACTCTTCCGTGTTGCTATGTAGCCTGGGATTGCATATTTAGTCATTCAGTACAATGCATGTTGCTAAACAACAATTGAAAACGAAAAGGCTTGTTAACTGCAATATGCCTAACAGCAACCAAATATCATAATTCATAGTGGTACTGTTGAAACTGTTATTGATGAAATTGAACTGCATAGCAAATAGTTGCACATATAGAGTATCACATTGTGAAGAACTGAAATAAGCAAGTCATAAGGACATCTCTAGGCGATCCTTAAAAAGTTAAAGGACTAAAACCCTTAGTAGATATATATATATATACTCCAACAATTTTGGGCCTTTTCTAGTCGATCCCCTAAACTTAAGGTTGTAAACTTCAATTTGATCAAGTTCAAAGCAGGTTCAACCGAAACTAGCATGCATTCAAACATAAACATAGATAGTTTTGCAAAACCGAACATAAATCATAAATTTAAACTAAGCTAAACTACTTTCGGTCGAAGTAGAGGTCGAGCCAATCCTTCCTCGTCATGTACGGTGTGCAGCGAGCCAGGTCCAGGCTAGTACCGTATTCGGGGTCATTGGGGAAGGCACTCCTCCACTTGTTGAGGTCGATCTCCTCGTCCTCGGGGCCCACCTCGACGCCCTCCGCGCCGCCGTCGCCGCCGCCTTCAACCTCGTCATTAGAGGAGAGCGTGATAACCTCGCCGCCCTACGTGTCGGTGTCCTCGCTGCCTTCGACCTCGTCATCGGAGGAGAGTGCAATAACCTCGCCGCCTTCCACGCCGGCAAAGATCGCCCGCTCCGCCACCACGAGCTCTAGGTACTTCCGGTGGAGCTCTTGCATGTAGGCCTCGTCGGCGGCCTCAGCCTCGAGACGGTCCCACGCCTCGTGGTCCTCTCGCGCCATAGCTGGGCTCACCACCCCTGGCTCCGGGAAAATGAGGTGGACTGGACGTGTGCCCAAGGGGAAATTGAGCCTAGCCGCCATGCCGTGGTAGCAGACCTCCCAGCGGTCGTACTCCATGGCTGTGAGCTCGGCCGTGTGGAAGCTACCGAGCCGCCGGCGGTGTGTGTCTCTTGATCTGTAATCTCGGCGACCCACGTCCCCCACCGCCACTGCCGGACCCTGAGGTAGGACTTCCTTGGCTGCCGGGTCCGGGGGAGGATGGGGAAGTCCTCGAACCAGCGTAGGGGCGTGGCGGCGGGCGGATCGGGGGACCGGCGATGGCGGATCGGGCCCGTGAAGGATGACGGGACACCTCGGCGGCCACTTCACCGGCGTCGGGTGAAAAGGCCATGATAAACCTCCTTTTGCCCATTGTCTATGTCGGGACCCCGATCCCAAGTCACACCGATCTAGTATGTAACACATCATATCACTTTGCGGCCTCACGCACGATATTCCCACGGGTGCCACCTTACCTGGCCCGGGACCGTTTGCGCCTTTTGGCTCACGTATATGATAGTGTTGCTAGTATCCATATGACAAAGAACCCGGGCAGACATGACTAGTCGTAAACTCAAAGTGGCACTAACTTACCAAGACAGGCATAGACGACCCAGCAACGAACGTGTCGGTCATCAGTGAGTGAATCCGGGCTATAGCAGCTGGGCTAACACGACTCCGGAGAATCCGGGCTGTAGCAGGCTAACAGGACTCCGGTAGACACCACGTGACATTTCCCGGAAGGAACAGACACAGGAACAAAGAAGGACACATGTCGGCCAGCCTACGTGTTCCGGAGCAGTAGCAAGCTACCATGGCTCAGCGGAAGCACCAGAAGACATTTCCCGGTAAGAGAGGCTACCAAGGATAAACAACTAGGTTGTCGGATCCCACACATACCAAGCATTTCAATAACATACACACAATATGCTCGATATGTGCAAATACAACATGGCATCACAACATAACTCTACAACTCAAAGTATTTATTCATTAGGCTCCAAAGAGCCAGATATTGCAAACATGGGTCTGATGACCCAGCATTCAAGTCATACAAGCAATAAGCACAAGTGGAAGCATAACTTGTCTGAGTACAGACAACTACAAATGAAAAGGTTGTGAAGCCTGACTATCTACAAGACCTTGCTGAGGGCAGAAGATTGTAGCTTAGGTAACAAGCTAAACATTAAAGTCCACGTGGAACTACTAGAGAGACTGAAGTCTCTCTGGAAAAACATAAATTAAGAAAACATGAGTACAAATGTACCCAGCAAGACTTACATCAGAGCTAACTACATATTCATCGGTATCAACAAAGGGGGTGGTGGAGTTTAACTGCAACCAGCCAGCTTTGACTCGGTGGCTATCCTAAACTACGACTACAAGTAACTCTTCTGAGGTGGAGCACACGAGTCCACATATTCACCATATCAATACACCACTATGGATGCGCTCCCGTCTCCCTATGAGAAGGCCATCCATAGCACTCACGCTTATCTTGCGCATTTTAGATTATCTAATTTCACTTGTCTATGAACTGTACAGGCAACCCAAAGGTCCTTTATCACAGATGCAGCTATTCGAATAGATCATTTATAACCCTCCAGGGGTGTACTTCTTCACACACGCTCTCGCCACTTACCGCCATGTACACGTCATGTATCTCGGCAACCTTCAAGCGGAAGCCTGGCGAGGGTGTCGGAGACGACCTGACTAACCACACAAGTCTCTAGTCTAGGTTTATCACCTATTCGGGTTCCATCCGCAAGGAGATCCGGCCGGGGTGTCACTCATGGCCCCAAATGATGTGTACAGGGTTCCCAAGCCCACCAAACGGGCGACGCTTGGTATACCCGGCCATGGTGCCTAGTCTGTCCCAAGCCCACCTGTACTGGGTGCCACTTGGTAGACTACTAACACTACTTACAACCACCAGAAACTAGTTTCAACTCCTGGACAGAGATCAGGTTGATTAATAAGCCGAGAGGGGCCGAGTTACCAGAACCCAAGGTGTGGTAGTAGTTGTTCATGGATCACAACACACAGAACTCAGTTCCTAAGGACGGTTTCAATGAGACAACCCACAATGTACTCCTACATGGCCTCTCACCGCTACCTTTACCAAATCGTGTTCACACACTTAGTTCTCAACAGTAGGACATGTTCACAACCTTCCAATTCATCCCAGATGAATCAGACCTGACACCACTCTAACCAATAGCAGGCATGACAAACAAGCATGAATGAGTAGGCACATCAGGGCTCAAACAACTCCTACTCATGCTAATGGGTTTCATCTATTTACTGTGGCAATGACAGGCCATGCAGAGGAAAGGGGTTCAACTACCGCAGCATGTAACAGTTGAATCGTTGTTGTCCTAATGCAGTAAAATAGAGCAGGAGCGAGAGAGTGGGATTGTATCAGAATGAACATGGGGGTTTTGCTTGCCTGACACTTCCGTAGATAGTATAGCTCTTCATCGGTGTCATCGATCACATCATCGAAGCAACGTCTACTGAGAGGGGACAATTACCGGTAACAGAGAGAAAACCCAATCAATGCAATGCAATAATATGATGCATGAATGTGACATGACAATATGCTGTAGATTGAGCTAAATGCAACCAGCAACAAGTTAAATGAAGTTGGTTTGAACCCTAGGTTCAAATTCAAACTCCACATGTGGTTATTCAAATGCCATTTATTTGATTTCACTGATACAATAGGTATAAGTTGCTTGAACATGCATGAAAATGGTACGGATTGATAGATTGGATTTTTATGATAATTTATCATATATAAATTAATTCATTTGGAGTTACAGTTGATTTTATATGATTTTTAGAAGTTTAGGCAAATTTCTGAAAATAAATAAATCAGTTAGATTTATTTAAAATCTAGAAACAGTTTACTGTGTCAGCATTGCAGCAGCACTAGGTCAGCGGTCAACATGGTCAAACCTGACCGATGGGGCCCACTAGTCAGTGACCCGGGTGCTAATCCCGCGTTGACTAGCACTTTGACCCACTGCGGGGCCCATTGTCAGTGGCTGAAGGGCGGCTGAGCTGGCGGGGATTAGTGATAATGATTGCGCCACGTCGACCCTCGCCGGAGTTCCGCGGCGGCGACCGAAGCGACAGCGGCACGGCTCGGATTTGAGCTACGGGTGGTATTTTTGAGCTTGGTTTGCATCTACGGTACGCTGGGACTCGCGCGCATCCATTGCAACAAGCGGCAGCAGCTAGGGTGGCCGAAGCTCGCCGGAAATGAGGTCGCGGTGGCGGCCGGAGTTCGGGTGGGGTCTGGTTTGGTGCTACAGTGCACGGAAGGAGTTGGTGGGTGTGTGGGATTGCTGGGAAGCTTTTGAGCATGGTGACGCGCTCGGTTTCGAGCTTACATGTCTGTGGCCACGGCGGCGACATGGCCAGCGGCGGTGAGGTTTCAGCTCCGACGGCTAACGCGGCTAGTGATGAGGACATCAATACCATTGTTACACCCACAGCCCCTACTGTTACATATACTGGACCAATTACTAGAGCTCGCGCACGCCAATTAAATTACCAGGTACTTTCGTTTCTCGGTAATGATTCTAATGTTCATGAGATTATGATGCTGCCAAAATTGGATACATTTGTTTTGCTTTCAAATGAAGGGCCTAGCTTGGAGAAGGATGAACATTGGAGCAAGAACACGCATGAAGTTGATGGCATGCGCAAGGGGATCAAGAACGGAGTTACAAGTGATGATTTCAGGACTTTGAAGCCGCCATAAGGAGTGCATGAAGCCATGGACGAAATATATAAGATGCCACTTCATAATATTCGTCCATAGGCTATTCTAGGTGCTGCGTCACCTTATTAATGGGCCAGGCCCATGTAATTTCGAAATACTTAAGTATAGGCTATTTTTAGAGTCCGTATGTGTGGGGAAACAAGAGTTAGGGTTGGTTTCGGACCCCACCCTCAAGGGCCACGAAATTCCCCTCTCTTCCTCCATTATATATAGCCCTTAGGGCATCGTTTAGACTTTGGGTTTTGTTTAGATTAAAAGTTCGCCATAGCTGCAACTTCGCGTACTTCGTTTGTGTCCAACGACCAGACCAAGACGTCACAGAACCCCACCTTGATCAATAAAGCTTTCATCTTATATTCGCAATATCCAGATTGCAATCTCAGTCTCTTGCTTGTTCTTCGTTTGCTCGCAGGAAACAGGCCCTCGTGGTCAGGTTGATCGTGCTCCGGCGTGGTCAATAACCCCTCGAAAGTTGGTTTAGCGATTGCTAAGGCGCGACGTCTCGCACGTTCGTAGTCGGATCGTCAAGGTCGACTCCCACAGAAAACGATAGCCACCATCTCATCGAAACATCGGGACACCTTTGCCTCTATCAAGTGGTATCAGATTTCCAGGTTGCTCGGTGAGATTTTACAGTTTTTCGTAGATTAGATCGAGTCTGTTCTTCATACCTACAGTCCACGAAAAAGCCACACACAAAAAATTAGGGTTAGTTCATCATATCCGAACCAATCTGAGCCTTTGCATAATCTTTTTAGGGTTTTTGCTTTGTTGAATTTGCGGTTGCATCGTCGTGTCAAGTTGCTGGTCTTAGAGTCTAGTCTTTTAGAGTTTCGAGTTCTGGTCATAAGTTGTCACGCCGCCGCCGCACCATCATCATCGCCCATCTATCACTTTTGCTTATCCGCCACCGCTCTGAATCCTTATCCATATACCACTACCAATCCGTATCCATATACCACCATCAATCTCTATCCATATACCACCACCGCTACCATATACCACCACCGCTGCCATATACCACAACCATATATCCACCACCAATCCGAGTTCTTCTCATATTAGGTTTGTTCTTGAGATCAATCTCAATTCCGATTCGTGTTTCCTTGCCTGCGTAGGTCTCGGAAAAAAAAAAGTCTGGAGACCCCCGGGCAGTTTTTAGGCCAAAATTTTCACGGGCAAAAATATTTTTTCCCTATCCTATTTTTAGGCTTCTCTGAGTCTTTTGAGCCACGTGCCATCATAGTGATTTTTTGTCGCACTTTTTCGTCGTCGCTGCCCTGATTTCCGAAAAAAAAAGTGAAAAAAAAATTTCGTGCCCATCCTATCAGTTTGACGAGGGAAGAGTTTTGAGACACTCGCCATTATAGTAATTTTTCGCCAAAAAAAAAAGAGGAGCGCAAAAAAAAGCGAAAAAAAAAGTTCCAGAGTGTGCTTTTCCCTTATTTACGTGCAGCGCCGTGATTTTGTTAGTGTTCTAGGCTCGCGTCTCTAGCACGGTCTAGCCTAGGACCAGCACAGTACCGTCGTTGAGCGTTTATTCAACTTTGCATCTCTGAATTGATTATTGCTGACCCTTTTTGCTACCATACTATAAGCCTTCCCAGCTCCACATACCTCTACGTCGTGCGTTTGACTCTCCCTGGCAATCGCTCTATCCAAGCTTTTGAGAGTTTTGACTACAACGGTTGCCAATCACCGCCTGCTGCTGGGTAAGAACTGGTAAGAATTTGAGATTTGCTTGACGGATTTGTGACACCCGCCACCACCACCTCTTGTTAGTATTCTGTAGGATCATATTCTTGTGTGTTTTCTATTGTTGCTAACCATGGCAGGATCACAAGCCGACGAGACTGACTGGGAGAACATGACGAATCAGGAGTTGCATGATAAATTTCAGCAAATGATGAATGGACAGGTGCAGGATGTGCTAAACAGATTTGAAGAGGCCATGGAGAAGATAGATGACATGGAGAAGACGTTCGAAACAAAGCTCGATGACAGGTTTAATGAATTGCTCGCGCGTCTTCCACCACCACCACCGGCTGCACCTAACGCACCTCTACAACAACAACAACGACGACTACCTACACATCGTGAAACAGCCCTCCGCCGAGCGAGCCGTCTCCCTCTTGCACCTGGCCAAACTGTTGGTGCTGCTGTTGCTCCTTCTGTGGCTCCTGCTGCTGATGCGGAGGAGGATGATTTTGCTGGCGATTACGAGGATGAGGTTGATCAAAATCAGAACTACGTGCCACCACTAGCACAGCAACCATCAGGTCATCCACATGCAAATAATGGCAATGGTAGGGCTCACCCTCAGGTACGAGATCATGACCATCTCCCTAAACTAAAATTGAATATTCCACCATTTGAGGGTAGATATGTTCCTGATATATATCTTACTTGGGAGTTAGAAACTGAACAACGATTTACATGTTTACAATATCCCGAGGAGAGACGTGTTCCTGCTGCTGTTTGTGCATTCACTAGTTTTGCATGTGTTTGGTGGTCTGAGCATTGTAGATTATATCCCATTCCTGCTACTTGGGCTGCTTTTGAAAACTGCTATGCGTACTCGTTGGGTTCCACCATATTATCAACGTGAATTACTTCAAAAATTGCAGCGCTTAAGACAGGGAAAAAAATTCTGTAGAAGAATATTATCAGGAATTACAAACTGGCATGATTAGATGTGGTATTGTTGAGGAGAATGAAGCTATGCTTGCACGTTTTATGGGTGGATTAAATAGAGAGATTCAGACGATTCTAGAGTATAAGGAGTATACTAATATCACTCGTTTATTCCATCTTGCTTGCAAAGCTGAACGTGAAGTGCAGGATCGACAGGCATTGGCGCGGACTAACTTTTCTGCAGGTCGACCTTCATCATGGACACCACGTGCATCATCTACTTCCACACGTTCTGCTACACCGGTGCCTCCGTCGCCACCTCCAACCATATCAAAAGCAGGCACAACACCACTATCTGCCAAGAGCACACCTTCTGGGCCTGCAAAGAGCTCTTCTTCATCCATGGCATCAATAGGGCAAACACATGATATTATTTGTCACGTTGCAAGGGTGGAGGTCATTATGCGAGAGAATGCCCATCTAAGCGTGTGATGATTGTTACTGAGGATGGTGGGTATGAGTCCGCTAGTGACTATGATGAGGAGACTTTGGCTCTTATTACACGTGACGAACACGGTGGAGATGATTCTGATCATGAGACGCAATACATGGCTCCTGAAGATGCTGACAGGTATGAATGTTTAGTTGCTCAACGTGTTTTGAGTGTGCAGGTTACACAAGCTGAGCAAAATCAGAGGCATAATTTGTTCCATACAAAGGGAGTTGTGAAGGAACGTTCTGTTCGCGTGATCATAGATGGAGGGAGTGCAACAACTTGGCTAGCATGGAGATGGTGGAGAAGCTATCTCTCACCACAAGACCACATCCACATCCTTACTACATCCAATGGTTCAACAACAGCGGCAAGGTTAAGGTAACACGTACTGTTCGTGTGCATTTTAGTATCTCTACATATGCTGATTATGTTGATTGTGATGTGGTACCTATGCAAGCATGTTCCTTATTACTTGGTAGACCATGGCAATTTGATAAAAATTCTATTCACCATGGTAGAAACAATCAGTATACTCTTGTTCATAAGGATAAAAATATTACTTTGCTTCCTATGACTCCTGATTCCATTTTGAAAGATGATATTAATAGAGCTAATAAAGCAAAACAGGAGAAAACTAAGAGTGAAAATCAGATTGTGGCAAAAGAATTTGAGCAACAAATGCAGCCTATAATAATAAACAATCTAGTGTTGCTTCTGAAATTAAATTGAAAAGTGCATGTTTACTTGCCACCAAATCTGATATTGATGATCTAGATTTTAGCAAATCTGTTTGCTATGCTTTTGTGTGCAAAGAGGCATTATTTTCATTCGAGGACGTGCCTTCCTCTTTGCCTCCTGCTATCACTAACATTTTGCAGGAGTTCGCCGACGTCTTTCCACAAGACGTGCCACCGGGATTACCACCTATTCGCGGGATTGAGCATCAAATTGACTTAATTCCCGGTGCATCATTACCCAACCGTGCACCATACCGTACCAATCCAGAGGAGACGAAGGAGATTATGCGTCAAGTACAAGAACTGCTCGACAAAGGTTATATACGCGAATCCCTTAGTCCTTGTGCTGTTCCTATCATTTTAGTGCGAAAAAGGATGGTACGTCGCGTATGTGCGTTGATTGTAGAGGCATTAATAATATTACTATTCGTTATCGTCATCCTATTCCTAGGCTAGATGATATGCTTGATGAATTGAGTGGCTCTACAATATTCTCCAAAGTTGATTGCGTAGTGGATACCATCAAATTCGTATGAAATTGGGAGATGAATGGAAAACAGCATTTAAAACTAAGTTTGGATTATATGAGTGGTTAGTCATGCCTTTTGGGTTAACTAATGCACCTAGTACTTTCATGAGGTAATGAACGAAGTTTTACGTGCTTTCATTGGACGATTTGTGGTAGTCTTTTGATGACATATTGATTTATAGCAAATCTTTGGAGGAACATTTGGAACATTTACGTGCTGTTTTTATTGCTCTACGTGATGCACGTTTGTTTGGTAACCTTGGAAAGTGCACCTTTTGCACCGACCGAGTATCTTTTCTTGGCTATGTTGTTACTCCACAGGGAATTGAAGTTGATAAAGCCAAGATTGAAGCTATTGAGAGTTGGCCGCAGCCCAAAACGGTCACACAAGTGAGGAGTTTCCTTGGCCTCGCTGGTTTCTATAGGCGTTTTGTGAGAGATTTCAGCACCATTGCTGCACCTCTCAACGAGCTTACAAAGAAGGATGTGCCTTTTGTTTGGGTACCGCACAGGAAGAAGCCTTCACGGTATTGAAAGATAAGTTGACACATGCTCCTTTACTCCAACTTCCTGATTTTAATAAGACTTTTGAGCTTGAATGTGATGCTAGTGGAATTGGATTAGGAGGTGTGTTATTACAAGATGGCAAACCTGTTGCATACTTTTCTGAAAAATTGAGTGGGCCTAGTCTGAATATTCTACTTATGATAAAGAATTATATGCTCTTGTTCGGACTTTAGAGACATGGCAACATTATTTATGGCCCAAAGAATTTGTTATACATTCTGATCATGAATCTTTGAAACATATTAAAAGTCAAGCTAAAACTGAACCGTAGACATGCTAAATGGGTTAATTCATTGAGACTTTCCCTTATGTCATTAAACACAAGAAGGGTAAAGAAAATGTTATTGCTGATGCTTGTCTCGTCGTTATACTATGCTTTCACAACTTGACTTTAAAATATTTGGTTTGGAGACCATCAAAGATCAATATGTGCATGATGCTGAATTTAAAGATGTATTGCAGAATTGTAAGGAAGGGAGAACTTGGAACAAGTTCGTTCTTAACGATGGATTTGTGTTTCGTGCTAACAAGCTATGCATTCCAGCTAGCTCCGTTCGTCTTTTGTTGTTGCAGGAGGCGCATGGAGGAGGATTAATGGGACACTTTGGCGTCAAGAAGACGGAGGATATACTTGCTACACATTTCTTTTGGCCAAAGATGAGATGGGATGTTGAGCGTTTTGTTGCTCGCTGCACTACATGTCAAAAGCTAAGTCACGACTCAATCCTCATGGTTTATATATGCCTTTGCCTGTACCTAGTGTTCCTTGGGAGGATATATCTATGGACTTTGTTTTAGGTTTACCTCGAACAAAGAAGGGGAGGGATAGCATATTTGTTGTCGTGGATAGGTTCTCGAAAATGGCACACTTTATACCATGTCATAAAAGCGATGATTGTTAATGTTGCTGATTTGTTCTTTCATGAAATTATTCGCTTACATGGTGTGCCAAATACTATTGTTTCAGATCGTGATACTAAATTTCTTAGCCACTTTTGGAGATGTTTATGGGCTAAGTTGGGGACTAAACTGCTTTTTAGTACTACTTGTCACCCCCAAACTGATGGACAAACTGAAGTAGTCAATAGAACATTGTCTACTATGCTTAGGGCTGTTTTGAAGAATAACAAGAAAATGTGGGAAGAATGCTTGCCTCATATTGAATTCTTATAATCGTTCATTGCATTCTACTACTAAGATGTGCCCTTTTGAAATTGTGTATGGTTTCCTACCTCGTGCACCTATTGATTTGTTGCCTCTTCCATCTTCGGAGAAGGTTAATTTTGATGCTAAAGAACGTTCTGAATTGATTTTAAAAATGCATGAGTTAACTAAGGAAAACATTGAGCGTATGAATGCTAAATATAAACTTGCTGGAGATAAGGGTAGAAAACATGTTGTGTTTGCACCTGGAGATCTTGTTTGGTTACATTTGCGTAAAGATAGATTTCCTAATCTGCGCAAATCAAAGCTAATGCCACGTGCTGATGGTCCTTTTAAGGTTTTAGAGAAAATAAATGATAATGCATATAAACTTGAGCTACCTGCAGATTTTGGGGTTAGTCCCACTTTTAATATTGCAGATTTGAAGCCTTATTTGGGTGAGGAAGATGAGCTTCCGTCGAGGACGACTTCATTTCAAGAAGGGGAGGATGATGAGGACATCAATACCATTGTTACACCCACAGCCCCTACTGTTACATATACTGGACCAATTACTAGAGCTCGCGCACGCCAATTAAATTACCAGGTACTTTCGTTTCTTGGTAATGATTCTAATGTTCATGAGATTATGATGCTGCCTCAATTGGATACATTTGTTTTGCTTTCAAATGAAGGGCCTAGCTTGGAGAAGGATGAACATTGGAGCAAGAACACGCATGAAGTTGATGGCATGCGCAAGGGGATCAAGAACGAAGTTACAAGTGATGATTTCGGGACTTTGAAGCCGCCATAAGGAGTGCATGAAGCCATGGACGAAATATATAAGATGCCACTTCATAATATTCGTCCATAGGCTATTCTAGGTGCTGCGTCACCTTATTAATGGGCCAGGCCCATGTAATTTCGAAATACTTAAGTATAGGCTATTTTTAGAGTCCGTATGTGTGGGGAAACAAGAGTTAGGGTTGGTTTCGGACCCCACCCTCAAGGGCCACGAAATTCCCCTCTCTTCCTCCATATATATAGCCCTTAGGGCATCGTTTAGACTTTGGGTTTTGTTTAGATTAAAAGTTCGCCATAGCTGCAACTTCGCGTACTTCGTTTGTGTCCAACGACCAGACCAAGACGTCACAGAACCCCACCTTGATCAATAAAGCTTTCATCTTATATTCGCAATATCCAGATTGCAATCTCAGTCTCTTGCTTGTTCTTCGTTTGCTCGCAGGAAACAGGCCCTCGTGGTCAGGTTGATCGTGCTCCGGCGTGGTCAATAACCCCTCGGAAGTTGGTTTAGCGATTGCTAAGGCGCGACGTCTCGCACGTTCGTAGTCGGATCGTCAAGGTCGACTCCCACAGAAAACGATAGCCACCATCTCATCGAAACATCGGGACACCTTTGCCTCTATCAGCTAGCAGACGAAATCAAGATTGGGGAGCAGGGGAAAAGACGGCGGGGCTCACTGGGGGCGGAGGAGAAGGCCAGCGGGCTCGGGGACGTGCCGGAGCAGGAGCACGGTCGTCGGCGATCTCGGAGAGGAGGAAGAAGACGTCGGGGACGGGGCTCTGGGGCTCTTCCCGTCGTGTGGCTTGGTGGAGATGGCGTAGGGGTCGACGGCGGAGCTCGAAGTCACGTTGGAGAGGCACGGGGAGGCTGTGTTCACAGCAACGGTGAGCGGTGGCGTCGGCTACGCTCGGTGGCGCTGCGTGGAAGAGAAAACAGAGGAGGGGAGGAGCACGGGGAGAGTGAGAGGGGGTCAGGGGTGTACGTGGCGGCATCCAGGCACGTCGAGGAGGAGCCAGGCAGGCTGGGAGGGAGGAGGTGGCCAGGGCGCGTTCCCACGCGTGGTGACCACCTGCCCTCTTGCCTACTGGCAGGAGGTTGAAGATGGTGGGGGCACCTGGTAGGCTGGGCCAACAGTGATGGGCTGCAGCTCGGCCACCAGGTAGGTTAGGTAGGTTTTCTGTCCTCTCCCTATTCTAACTCTTTTCTGTTTTCTATTTTCTGTTTTGATTTAGTAATGATACTAAACCATTTCATAAAATGCTAAAAATAATTATCGGTGCTTTCTGAATTATTCCAGTAACCCTTAACAATTTACAACAGTTTTTAAGCATCTAAAATATATATAGCCTTTAAATAGCTCCAAATCAAATACGTTTGAATTAATTCAAAGTCCAAATATGTCCTGCAAAAATGTGAACCATTTTTGGTAGATGCTTCCACCTTGATCCAGAAATGATGAACATTTTTAAAGGGCATTTTGAAATCATTGAAAAATATTTTGGTTGGACCTATTTGAATTCCTTTGATGCTAGGCTTTGAACATTCCCATTTCAAATTTCCATGAAAGTTAAACATGATGTAGGCAAGATGCAAACACTAGGCAGCACCAGAAGCTAGGGATGTGACAACTCGGCCCCACTAAACAAGATTCTCGTCCCGAGATTCAAGCATAGGATAAAAGAAGAGGGGACTTGAACTATCACAATCTTCATGATCCAACTGCCCTTCTCGAAGATGTTGATTCATTGCCTCATATTGATCTTGACGTCTTTGCTTTCGAGATCTTCATCCAACACGATGATGATAGGAAGAAACTCTATAGGAATCGATCTCCTCAAAGTTCGAGCACTCAAGATCAGCTCATGGAGTGAGACGGAAGAATGTCTCTTGAGCTGAGACACAAGACACACATCAGGGTGATGGAAGAAACATATGACGAAGGCTCAATTTGGTAGGCAACAATTCCATTAAAAGGATGGTGAATGAGATTCATTGTAGCGAGGATATTAATTGCCATGATTCCATAACGGGGCACCTTAGAAGAGGTGACTCGTAGAATTATTCTCCTAAGTGGAAAAGAGAATTACTTTTGATACAGAGATCATTGAAACTCTCTATGCCAGCCTAAGAAAAATCACAATTGATCATTTGAAGGAATTCTAAAGAATGGCAGACTCAGTTTGGAAAGAAAACTAGAGTTATAAGACAACTCGGCAAACGGAAGGCACATTCCAATTGATACCGAGGATATAACCTAGTGTCTGAGCATGCTCTCAAGAACTTGAGCATCTCCATATTCATCAGGGTCTTACCAACATCCGCGTCGAGGATCCTGGCAACACATCATACTACCATGATGAATAGTGATGGACGATGCATATGCAAAGGAAGACAACACCTTCTCAGATTTTACCTTAGCAATGCCAAGGAGACAAAACCTGGATGATCGACCGAAAGACATCTAACACTTGGCTTCTCATGTTCTCCTTGATGTACTAGATACCACGATCATGGTTAAATCATCAACATGGTCATCAAGTAAAGGTCGGACTTCGGGAGCTCAAAAATCCATAAGGATCAACTTCTAGATTAAGTCATGTGAGATCCTCATGGGGAGAGACCAAACAGCTTAATCAAGATACTACAATAATAGTGCTTCCAGCTAGGTGCGTCCACTTCACCGGAACCTATATCATAGTTCTTGGAAGAAGTTCCAACCATCATATCTGCCTGAGATTCAGATCGGGTTGGTAACAGGATAATTTAGACAACGTGTCTGGAAATAAAGTTTGCAACAAAAACCGACGAGATGATGTTGCGAGATTCTCGGGAAATGAACTACGGTAGTAAGCTCCAAAACATGAGCTGGTTCTGCTACACCAATGTGAACACGCTGTCCCGGACAAGCATGAACACATAGTAGTCTTACAACAAAACACTACCGATTTCTAGTTGGGAACCATCATTGCGGATAACGAAGTCCTTACATAAGTCATATGATTAGCTCTTATGAAGAAACTTCTTCTCCATGAACAATTCAATCAGTGGCTTGGTGTAACATCCACAATGTGGCTATATCTCCCACGTGTCGGGGCACGACTTAGAGGCATAGCCGCATAGTAGGTCTGTCGCAAGAGGGGTAATCTTTACACATCCCATGTACTGAATAAGAAAGGGATAAAGAGTCGGCTTACAATCGCCACTTCACACAATACATAAATAATCCATACATCATTCAAAGTACAATCAAAGGTCCGACTACGGAACCAAAATAAAGAAAGACAACCCCAAATGCTAGATCCCCAATCGTCCCAACTGGACTCCTCTACTGATCATCCAGAAAAGAAACATAGTAACGGCCCGAATCCTCGTCGAACTCCCACTTGAGTTCGGTAGCGTCCCCTGCACTGGCATCATCGGCACATGCATCTGTTTGGAAGTAACCGTGAGTCACTAAGCATATATGGTAGCTAACTTACGCAAAAGAGAGCGAGAAGAGAAGCAACGCATGGTCGACAAGCTAATAGTGATCAAGAAGTGATCCTGAATCTACTTACGCTCAACCATAACACAAGGCCATGTTCACTTCCCGGACTCCACCGAAAAGAGACCATCACGGCTACACACGCGGTTGATTCATTTTAATCAAGCTATGTGTCAAGTTCTCTACAGCCGAATATTAACAAATTCCCATCTGCCCATAACCGCGGTCACGGCTCTCGAAAGTTTATACCCTGCAGGGGTGTCCCAACTTAGCCCATCACAAGCTCTCACGGTCAACGAAGGATATTCCTTCTCCCGGGAAGAACCGATCAGTCTCGAAATCCCGGTTACAAGACATCTCGACAATGGTAAAACAAGACCAGCAAAGCCACCCGATGTGCTGAAAAATCCCGATAGGAGTCGCACCTATCTCATTCTCAGGGCAACACCGGATGAGACAGGCGGTAAAACTAACCCTCGAGTTTCCCTGAGGTGGCCCCGCAGGCGGCTCGGTTCGGACCAACACTCACAGGAGCACTGGCCTGGGGGGGTTAAAATAAAGATGACCCTTGAGTCTGCAGAACCCAAGGGAAGGTATATGGTGGTAGGTAGGCAAATGGTAAAACCAAGGTTGGGCCTTGCTGGAGGAGTTTTATTCAAAGCGAACTGTCAAGGGGTTCCCATAACACCCAACCGCGTAAGGAACGCAAAATCAAGGAACATAACACTGGTATGATGGAAAATAGGGCGGCAAGAGTGGAACAAAACACCAGGCAAAAAGTTGTGCCTTCCAACCTTTACCAAGTATGTAGATGCATTAAAGTAAATAAGATATAGTAATGATATCCCAACAATATCCATGTTCCAACATGGAACAAACTTCATCTTCACCTGCAACTAGCAACGCTATAAAAGCGGTAACATAGCCAATCAACGGTTTGCTAGGAAGGTGGGTTAGAGGCTTGGCATGGCAGTATGGGAGGCATGATATAGCAAGCGGTAGGTAGCGCGGCATAGCAATAGAGCGAACAACTAGCAAGCAAAGATAGAAGTGATTTCGAGGGTATGGTCATCTTGCCTGCAAAGTTCTCAGAGTTGTCGAAATCTTGATCCTTGTTAGCGTACTCAACAGGTTCCTCGATCACGTGCTCGTCTCCCGGCTCTATCCAAAGCAAGAACACAAGCAAAGGACCAACAATCAATCCCGGTGTAATGCACAAGCAACACGATGCAAAATATGGCATGATATGCGAGACATGATATGCAATGCATATGCGTGCTCCAGAAGGGAAAGAATGATCAAGGCATCAACTTGTAAAACCAAGTGTGCCGCTTGAAAGATGTGATGATTTTGGTCGAAATCGATATAAAGATCACTGGAAACGGATGCACGGTTTGCAAATGGCAAGCAAAACAAGAATGGCACAATTCTGCGATTAACAGCATGATGCCACTTAGAATGCATCAAGAAACTAAGCTACTTCACCCCAACATAACAACAAAATATATGACAGTGATGTACACAAGATGCTTGACAAAACATGAACACTGAGCTACGGCTAAATCACACAAGAGCAGGTTCAAACAAGCATGGCAAAAGTGCAAAAGATATCAGCTTCACAGACTTAGAGAAATTACTAACATGTCAAAAACAACATCAGGGAGCAATGTTTAGAGCAAGAAAACAACATGCTACAGGAACATATCATATCAAGAAAAGGCATGGCATGATTATACTAACTGCATAGAACAAAAGTCCCTTACTGAACATGAGCCAAAAAGGCACAAAAGATATGATGGAACCCATGTAAACATAGCAAGTTTTATTAACAGTTTCAAACTTACTAGAAAATAGAGCATGGCATAAATGGGACTATGAAGGCAACTTTGCGAGCTCAAATCACTCATAACAAAGCCTTGCATGACAAAACAAGCATACTAATGGCAAGATGACATGTTCACGAAGCTAACCATGGCAATATCAAGGTCATAGCATGCATGGATCACTAGCAACCACCATGGCAAAACTGATTAACATGTTAACATTCTTCCAGGAACATTTTATAGCAAAAGTAGAGCAAGAATAAGATATGCTAGGGCACTCCATAATTGCAAACAGGGGCATGGATGTATAGAGCATAACCATATGTTCAAAACATCCTTACTGAAGCATCTCAAAACAAGCATGGATATCACTGTAGCATCATGTTAACATGGCATCAAAATAACAGCAGGAAAATGACTTAGAAAAATCCTAAGTCCTTGAAAACAGCAATATCACGAAGCCTAGTTTGCATGCTTGTGCTAGTCACCAAATTGATCACAAAAATACAAGGCTAGCGCCTCTGTAAATATGGCATGATGTAGTTCAAAACACATGTATAGTTCATGCCCATATGAAGCACACATCATATGTGACAAAAATGACAAATCACCATAAACAGATAAGTAGCAGCAGTAAACATTTTATAGCACCCTTGCATAAATGATTCGCATGTCAAGACGAACTCAAATAAGCATGCCACAATGGAATGAAATGAAAAGCATATCACAATGAACACGTTGATATATCATATGCATGAAATGGAGCTACTGTCATGGAGATATGAGGCGATGAACAGGGGCATAAAATGTCACAGGGAAAATACTTAGTGGAAATCACCTCGCCCAGATCTAGGGTTCTTCGTGGGCGCGTGAACCGAGGCTGGATCCGAGCTCGCCGGAGATGCACCGGAGTGGGACAGGACGACGGAGATGTGCGGGGTTCGCCGGATCCGGGTCACCGGAGTGGTGGCTGGCGACGAGACGACGTCGAGGCGGTGGGCGGCGGAGCTCGGAAGCCGAGGCGGCGGCCGGCGGAGCTGCGAACGGCGGGGCTGGCGAGGTGCTCGGCGGAGCTGGCGAACGGCGGGACGGCGACGGCGATGGGCTCGGGCGGGCCCTCCTCGGGCTCGCCGGGCCGCGGCGGTGGGGACGGATCCGGGCACATGTGTCGCTCCCGGATTGGTGCGGGCGGCGGAGGCGGACGCGTCCGGCGGACGCGGACATGTCCGGCGGCGCAGGAGGAGCGGGGCTAGGGTTTAGACTGCGAGATTTTCGGAAGGGATCACATATTTCTAGCTAGGAGGAGGTAGGAGTGTCCAAATGAGGTGTAGTTTTCGCCCACACGATCGTGATCCAATGACGGAGGGCATGGGAGTGGTTTGGATGAGTTATTGGGCTGTTTTCGAGGGGTGTTGGGCTGCAACACACAAGAGGCTTTCACGGTTACCCGGTTAACCGTTGGAGTATCAAACGGACTCCAAATGGAACGAAATTTGACAGGGGGTCTACCGGTAGTGTACCAAGGCCACTTGGCAAATCTCGGTCCATTCCGAGAACATTTAACACCCGCTCACGAAAAGAGGCAAGAGAGGTGCGCCGGTGCACGTGGGAGTGTGGAATAGCAAAACGGACAACGGGGAAAATGCTCGGACGCATGAGACGAACACAAATGCAAATGCGATGCACGAGATGACATGATATGAAATGCATGACATGAAAAAAAATGCAAAACGAGGACAAACCCAACCACAAAGGGAAATCTCATAACTTAAAGCCGAAAATGGCAAGAGTCGGAGTTACAATTATGGCAAGTTACAACCGGGGTGTTACAACACTCCACCACTACGAAAGGATCTCGTCCCGAGATCTAGGACTAAAAGAACTCTGGATATTCGGAACGGAGCTAATCCTCGTGCTCCCAGGTGGCTTCTCGGTCGGAATGGTGTGACCACTTCATTTTCAGGAATTTGATTGACTTTTTGCGAGTCTTGCGCTCAGTTTCTTCAAGAATAGCAATGGGATGCTCATGGTAAGACAAATCTTCTTGGAGATCAATATCTTCGAAGTTGATGGTGCGCTCAGGAGTCTTGAAGCACTTGCGAAGCTGTGACACGTGAAACACATCGTGCACATTTGTGAAGTTGGACGGAAGCTCAAGTTGATACGCGAGATCGCCTCTTTTTCCAATGATCTTGAAAGGACCCATGTATCTAGGGGCAAGCTTCCCTTTGATACCGAAGCTGTCGTGGAATTGTCACGGCAGATGTCCTAGTGAAAGGACTTAGTCGTAGGGCCATCGCAACTAGGAAGCTTAAAGGGATTAATCGGGACAAAGGACACGAGAGGTTTATACTGGTTCGGCCCCTTGCGGTGAAGGTAAGGCCTAGTCCAGTTGATGTTGTATTGCTAGGTTTCGATGACTAAGGAGCGAATCCGCTAGCTTGGCTATCGATCTCTTGTTTCTTGTCCTAAGCCGTCGCCGAGTCGTCCCCTTATATACACAGGTTGATGCCTGGCAGCCTACCGAGTCCCGGCCGGCTCATAAAACGTGTCCGGCTCGGTGACTTCTTTTACATGCCTTTCCTTACAAGTCTTTCCCTACATATGGCGGTTCACAATATTGGGCCTTAAGCCGCCTCTGGGCTTAGGCTTTCTATAAGTCTTAATAAACTATCATCTTGAATATTACTGGGCTTCTTTTCGTAACCCACCATTTGGGTTGACCCGGCCCCTCCTGGGCGGGTCATACCTGGTAGCTATATCCCCAACATTAGGCCCAGGTTGACTTGAACTTTGTTCTATGTAAATCTTCAACACGTAGACGAAATCCATCTTCCTCTCTCTTTAAAAACTCTGTAACCCGCCATGACGTCATCTTCTGAAAACACGAAAGCCTGCTATGACGTCATCTTCAACGGATCTTTATCTTTTAACGTCTTCTGAGAATCGAGGCGTCCGTTTAGCTAGATAATCATTATTTTGGTCTTCCTCATTTTTGGCGCCTGCTTGTTCACTTATATCCTTATAAATAGGCTTGGCCGGTCCTTCTTCTTTCTTCTTCTTCCTTCCATCTTCTCGCTACCTTTCTTCCTCTCGAGCTCCGCCGCTGCCGCAGCACTCACCGTTGCCCTCAACGTCGGCCGCTGCATCACCCTGAGCTCATCCAGAGAACCGCGACGACTCTTCGCAATAGATCTGCACTTCGTAAGTTCCTTCTTTTTCACGCAGTTAGATCCAGAGGTTGCGAGTTCATCGGTGTTCTTCGCTGTTCATCACGGACCTTCTTGTTGTTCTTCCTCCGCAGCCTCTTCTGATCCAAAAAGGAACACATAACTCGTGTGGTAGTTGTTTTGCGTCCATTTTTGATACTAGTAGATCCCTTTTTCCTGTACAGAGGCCTTTTTAGAGCTGATGAACTCCTCCACGCTCATTCTTTAGGTCTAGATTTATTTTTCTTTTCTGACCCATTTTGATCCAGAATGCTAGTGAGAGCTTTGGGAAATCTGTTTGTCTCAGCACTTAGCCAATTCTATTTCTGGCTTCCTTCAAATGTCTTTAGTCATGGCGGCTTATTACGCCGGCTCACTTTTCCCTTATATGACATTAGCCTTTACTTAAGCCGCCATTACTCATTTGCACCATCATCATTTAACTTTTAATTTCACCATTGAATTGAACCGGCACGTTACTATCTTTTCAGTTTGTCCTTTGATCATCATGCCGTCAAAAGCACCGACTGTCTGCAACTGGGTCCCTTCCACAGTCACTGAAGATACCTTGAAGGAATTTTTCACCATAGGATTTTTGCCAGGGAAAAATGTTATGTCTTATCATGCACCTAACCCGGACGAGGAACGGCCTAATCCCAAAGACGGTGAAGTTATTGTCTTCACGGACCACATGAATCGGGGTTTTTCACCACCCGGTTCAAAGTTCTTCAGAGACGTTCTTCATTTTTTCAAACTTCACCCTCAAGATCTTGGACCCAATTCCATATCCAACATCTTCAATTTTCAAGTTCTCTGTGAGGTTTATCTTCAAGAAGAGCCGACTGTGGAACTCTTCAGAGAATACTTTTATCTGAACCACCAGAATGAGTGTACCAATGGCCCTAGCTTGGTACTCGGTGGAATCTCAATTCAGCGCCGACAGGGCGCCGTCTTTCCCTTAATAGTCTTACCGAGTCATCCCAAAGATTGGAATCAGACCTGGTTCTATTGCCAAGATATGTCTCCAGCCAACGAAAAACCATTGTCGGGTTATCGCGCGGAGCGTATGGATTCCAAGTTTGTGCTCCCTGATAAGCTTACTGCGGCTGAACGCAAGAAGCTTATTCCATCTATTAAAAGGATCAATGCCTTACTGGGGAATGGCTTAACCGGAGTTGACTTGATCCGTTGTTGGATCTCGTGGCGGGTCATTCCTCTAAGCCGCCGATCCAAATTTATGTATGAATATGGCGGAGGCCCAGATGACTCTCTGCGTCACAACTCTGTACAACTAACTGAAGAAGATGTTGTTTCAATGTAAACCATCCTTGTGAACGGCAACTATGAGGACTGCAATAAGGTTGGGTTAAACCCCTTCTGTAAACTTAACCCGGCACCAGAGGTGAGAAACCCTTGACCTCTTTCTCTGTTTGTGTTTTCCTCAGTAGTTTTAAATACTTGCATGACCTTTTATCATGTTTATTTGTTTATAGGCCAAATCTGACTTCTGGAAAGCCAAGTATGACCATGAAGCTGCCAAGAAGGCTAGAGCCGCCGCCATAGCCGCTAGGAAGACGACCCGGAGGTCCAAGAAGAAAAGGAGCACTGCTTCGGACCTGTTATAGATTGACGATGATACTGAGTCAGAGGTAGCCCTTGACTCCCTTGGCCAGTTTTTTAATAACCTTATTGACACTGACTATTGCCAGGACGACACGGGGGCCAGTCGGGCCGTAGAAGAAGAAGTAGCTATTTCCTCCGACTTAGCCCATTTCCCAAGACAGAAACTTCGACTGGTAACCCATAAAGTAAGGTTTTCGCACCCTTTGGCTTATTTGGACCCTCATTTTCTTTTGAAAAAGAAGCAACATGACAGCCGCCGTCAGGCCCAGAATAATGACGACGATGAACCGCCTTCCGTTTTACAACAAACTCCTCGAAAGTGCTAGAATGAGGTTTCTTTCATCTTCATCTGTTGCTTTCATTAATGAATCTAATCCCTTGCCTCACTGACTTTATTTTACCTTTTACAGGAGGTTTCTCGCTCTTCTAGCGACTCATCTCAGACTCAATTTCGGGCTTTCAAAACTGCTCCTGGGTAAGGAAAAATCAGCTTTCCTCTGTATCTTTAAAAACTGCATTCTTATACTAACTGTCTTATAAAACTTTTCTTAGCGGCCAAGCCAAATCCAATAAGGCCAAGGTGATTAAGCCGTCAGAAGACCCGAAGGTTCCTGCACCTGAGCTGGCCATGCCAACTCCTCCCTCTAAAACCGAAGCACCTGAAGACCCGGCTGTTCATACTCAATTGGATCCTCCTAAGTTGTCAGCCGATGAGATCACCCTTAATCCGGCTATCACTGAACCACCAACAACTTCTGATACTGACGTGTTGATTACTGGTAGTCGATTTGTTGAACCGGGTACCCCCACTGTGTTAGCCCGGCACACTGCTAAACAAGAAGCCTTGGAGAAGCAGAAAATGTGTTTTGATATCTCTCACTACACTCATCTGAATGCTAGTGACATACTGTTCAGCTATCTCAGTCATGTTCATTCCATCCATGAGCCGGAAATTGAGATGGTCAAGCAATTGCAGCTAAAATATGAGGTATGTTCTCCGATTCACTTATACTCTGCCAGCACCCAAGTCCTCAGATGATGAACCTGAATGATCTGTAGACTTTATGTGGGGACCCCGACTCATAAGTCGTGATCACCGAATGCACGTGTACAGTGATCCCAGATATCAATGCTCACTGAACACACAGAAGCTGAATAACAAGAGTCTTACATCCATACATATCGTCTTACATCCATCCATGTTCAACAACTGGTAAAACATGCATCATACGAATTCAAGTAACCTTAGGAACTGGTTACAGATATCAACATAAAGGGAGTGGGCTCCAACCCAACTCATCCATATCAAGACCTTTGACTTGACCCAAGTAGTTCTTCCCACACACACTGGTTTGTAAACAAGTGGACGTAGCCCAAGGGCGGTTACCCAACTGTCCTTGACCGTGGACATGGCTATTCGAATAGTTTTACACTCTGCAGAGGTTACACACTTTACCGACAAGATCCGGGGAACTTCCGTGTCATCCACGACCCGCGGTACCTCAAGTACCCAGGGTAAGCACCCGATCACTATCTTTCCCTAGACGACAATAACATAGAGTCCACTCGATTGGTAGCAACCCCCATGCCCAACATTTCTCATCTTAAGAGTTTGGAGCCACGCTCCCATATTCATCTCATACCACAAGCACGGGGTACCAACGGTGTGTCCGGTGCCCTGTAAAGACAGTCAAGGCCGCCCTACCTGGCATGACCCCATCCCAAGAGAGCGCAACAACAACTCTCTTGTCACTAGTAATGCGGGCTCCATGCTAGTATCGGCCTAGGTAATCAATAATGCCCTTTCCCATATAAGGGTAGAGTGGTTGCGCATGTAAGGTTGGAATAACGGTCGCAACTTAAACCAATCTGTTTTGAAAACAACACACACACTTGCCTTGGTACACCACTTCGTCATCAAGTGGTTACCCAACTCATTATCTCCCTCGGGCATAAGTGGCACCCGACGGGGTTTTGGAAAAGTCTTCTGAAAACAATCTTGCTCCCATCACCATGCATATTCCTGTCCCTTTTTGCGTAGCAACTACTTTAGCATCCTATCTACTCCCACCGGCATAACCCTCATAGGAAGGTAGGGTCATGCATAATGCAAGTATCAACAAGGAAGTAACAAAGGTAACCCATCAAGGTGGTTACCACCTCATCATGATTCCGTTGCAACAACAATATGGTGCTATATGACATGCATAAAAAGGGTTTCTTAGACATGGTCAAAGGGCTGCTTGCCTGGCTCAGCAAAGTCTTCTGGGTCTTCAAAGTCTTCTGGCACAACTCCTTCGTCAGCAACGCAATCTATCATCGCAAAATAATAACGATAAAATAAGGCAATAATAAAACAGAAAAATCAAAGTGCTCAGAAAAATGCCAACTCATTTTTGTTAAATACTAGGGTGAAAACTAAGAAGGGGAAAATTCTTATTTCTGGATTTGGATCTATAGAGACAGAGTAATGGATTTTCAAACAAGGATTTAATTGCTCAAATTTGAATTTAAATTTGAACAACACAGAAAAGTTGGTTGGGCATGTATGAAAGTTATAGCATTAAATAAGTGGGATTTTTACAGGATTTTAGGAACTAGAATTATTGCATTTGGATTAATATTTAATCCTATGGAATTTTTGGAAAAGGGATAGAAAAAGAAAAAAGAGAAAGGGCACTGTGCCCGCTGGGCCAGAAGAGCCGCAGTGTAGCAGGCCCAGAGTGGAAAAAGGCCCAGGCAAGCCAGCGCGCGCGTCAGATTTTCAAACCTGACGGGCGGGGCCTGGGCATCAGCGAGAGGGAGAGGGGCGTCGGTGGTTCTGGCTGTTAACGGCTGCAAAAAGAGTGGGGGAGAGAGGGTAAAGGGTCAGTGATGCCATGCGGTTCCAGATCGAGAGAGAACGGGGGCGGAGGAGGCCTGTACCGCGTGAACGCCGACGAGCCGAGGTGGCGGAGCTCGAGCTTGATCTCGAGCTCAGGCGGCTCTGGAGGCAAATGGGTGGTGTGGGAGGTTGATTAGGAGTGTGTGGGAGAGACAGGGAGTGAGAGAGAGGCTCGGGGTCGTCTTATATAGGCTAGCCGAGGTCCACCATAGGCGCGGCCTACGGGCGTCCGCGGGATCGGCTCGGGTGGCCATTAGAGAGGAAATGGAGGGCTCGGGGGTGTTCGTGGGAGTGGTTTAGGGTGCCAGGGAGAGAGAGGAGGAGCGGGATGAGCTGCGGGCGGGCCACAGGAGCGGCGCGAGCATTGGCCGAGCGGGGTGGTGTTCTGGCGCGAGCTGCAGGAGAGAGAGGAGGGCGCGGGAGCAAATGTGCGGCCTGCTGGCGTGGAGCGGACGTCGAGGGGCACCGACTGGCGTGCGGGGGAGGCTCAAGGCTGTCGAGGGACGCAGCGTCGATGGTCGGGTGCTCTGCCAGGCGCTCCAGAGCGTGACTTTGGCCGGCATCCGCAGTTTTCCCGCGTCCTCGCGCGTCCACTTGTGTCCGGCAACTGCAGGGGCGTGGGCAAAAGCTGGGGAGAACATTGTATGCTCTGGAAAGCTAAGAGGGGAGAAGGAGGCTGAGAGAGAGGGAGGATTCCACTGTCCAGTGAAGAAAAATGGGGCTCTCCCCCCTTCATCATTGCTTCCTCGGTCAGCAAGGCACACAGGTGCTAGAGGGGGACTAGGAGGGGTCGTGGTAGAAAGTTGAGCCTACGAAGATTAGTGGAAGAGGCCAAAAATGGGATTTGGGTAAAGTGGCAGAAGGTGTTTGATGCAAGTTTGGGCAAGTAGATTATTTCCATTTGCCATGATACTCCACATGGTGAAATGTCACATATAATTAGGGCCTTCCACCAATTTTGAGCTCATTTGGGCAAAGTTGCCAATGCAACTTTTGTAAACCCTAGATATTAGCAGAAATGAACTTCTGCAGATCTAGTTGAGCAAATCACTTCCCCTTGATGCACCACTCAGTGTGGTGGCTTTATTTGGTCATGTGAACATCTTCACAAAAGTTGGGGTCAAGGAGAGAAAGTTGGCAGTACAAAGTTGTTCAAATTTGAATCTGGACAGAGATGGTTTTGGGGCACTTTTGTGAACCAAAACAGTTTGGATTGATCTGAAACTCTGAAATGTCATCATATTATGTATATGTGACTTGCTAGAATTTTCTTGGATTTTTATGAAAATATTTCCTGTATAAATATTTCAAATCCTTGAAATGGGAAGAAATGGTTTTGGGAGGTTTTGTCCAATATTTTGAACATGACCATGTGTTGAAACTCTTATATATGGAAAATATATGTCCACAGAGTATCCCTGATTTTTGTCAAATATTTTTGAAACACTAAAATAATTTTTCCCTATTAAAGACCATTTCTGGTCTTAAGAAAAAGCTTTTAAATAAAATAGGAAAATAACCTTTAAATTTATATTTTTGTGGTTTATGGGAATCCTATATCTATTAGGTTTCAAATATACTCTTCGAAATATTTTTCATACCATAAATCAAGTACTTTTTTGCCAATACTTTTTGGCCAATTCAGGGGTTTTTGGAAAACTAAATTTTGAAAATACTTTTTGGCCAATTTATTTTTGTAAGAAAATACTATATTGCACTATACACATGGCATGATCATTGGACAGAAGTTTGGGGCAGGGGGATGAAGTATATAAAGTGGAGTAGTTGACTTTAAAGAGCACTTGAAAAATCAGAGAGAAAAAACCAACTCCAAAGAAAAGCCAAATAATGCAAAAGTTTTTGTTGGTACAAATTTTCATGTTTTATTAATGCAAATGACATGTTACAAAATGCAGGGTGTGACACTTTATGATATAGGTTGATACTTTCTCTCTAAGCTTTTAGAAAGTCCAACAAAGTAGTGTAAAGTTGACCTGTAGTCCCCAAGGGCTGGCTCAATTTATCATAAATAAACCGGTACTTAACTTCATAACTGTCTTTTACTAGTCCCAATAAGTATTGCAATCCGGCTTAATCTTGAGAAACTTTCTGAATATCATGCATTAGCCCCCAAGTGCCAAATGTTGTTACTTTGTAAAGCACTTGGGACTTGAAACATATAAGAGTCAAAAAAATTGCTTTGGCAGACATTAGCCCCCAAGTGTCAAGTGGTATTGCGGTGCATAGTACTTGAGACTTGAACCCTTATAACTTTTAGTTTAAGCCTTGACACACATGTATATGTTTTGTAGAACGCCCTATCTGAATTGAGCTCCAAATTAACTGATGCAAAGACCCGGCTGACGGATCAAGAGGCAGAAATCAAGACTGCTGACTCTAAACTCCAATTGAGTCTTTCTGAGACAGAAAAATTGAAGACCAGCTTGACTGCAAAGAAGAAATCCTGGGCCGAAGAAAAGACACTGCTAATACAACATGCTGAAACAGCTGAAGCGGCTCTTGAGGAGGTTACCACGGAGCTCACCGGTTTAAAGAACTGGGTGTCTCAAATGGTCTCCGCCATCTTTGGTAAGTCATCTGTATTAATCACTTATACTTTCTTTTGACCCGGAATATAAGCCGCCTGCTGAGCCTTTGTTTAAAAACACTCGCAGGTCCACGAAACAAAAATCTGAGCCAAGACAGTGTGACCAAATTGAAGGCAGTGTATACCTTAGTGGAGCAATTGTATACTGGCGCTCAACGAGCACTTGCCACCATCTCCCCTGCCAACCAAGGACCCAATCGGTTGAGCGATGTCTTGAAGAAATTATCAATCTTACCCGCCGGGTTTCAAGAAGTCAAACGATCATGTGCCAGAGCCGAAGCCCTGACTGCCCTGAGCCGCTCCAAAGCCTGGGTGCCAGATCTAGACCCGGTGGATGTGGCTAAGGGGTACCCTACTGTGAAGGAAGATGGGACTCCATTTGATCAAGGTGACTTCATTTCCTGTGTGAGGGGAGTTAGGCCTCAAGCTACCATTCTTGGAGATGAGACCAGCATCGATAAATATCAGCCGGGTTTTGATATGGAGAATAAGAAGATGGCGACTCCCTCTTATAAGGTGACAGATCTTATCCCGCCGGTTCGTCAACACACTTTTGCTCCGGAAGTTGACCCGTCCGTCCTGATTGATGATGAGGTGGAGTTCATTGCTTTGAACGTCTTTGACTAGTCCAAGCCCAGCTTCCAATAAGCAGAAGGAGATGAACCGGCGAGGGGAGAGTCATAACCATCTTGTGGGCTCTCAAAGCCTTGTAATAGATTTAGCTTAAAAATTGCATGTGTTGCTTATGCCATCGCACACAAAATGTTGCATATTACTCTTTGCCAGTACATCTTTGATTATATCTGCAATGTTTTAACTTTACTCCTACAAAAAATGAAAGAGTTGGCCTAGCGGTTTAACACCGGATGGGTAAAAAACACCAGGTATATGTCTTTATTGGAAAAGATAAATAAGGCTGAAAAAACATTTTCGTGAACAACACCGTCATACCTGTGTTTCTGGACTGCCGGTTTTCATGATCCGGATGATGAGGTGGATGACCCAATCTTTTTGAGAAGTCAATGCTTCCATATACCTGATGACTATCATGCCTTTGGCAGCTTATTGTCAAATAATCAAGCCGGCTTAAATAAAAACCATATTGATAGTTTAGATTTGAGACAATAAAAAACCAGTAAGACAAAATAGCGGATTTCAAACAAACATAAATTTGGGGGTTTCTGATTCGAATACGATCAGTAAACCGAACCAAAGGAGTTAAGCTAAGATTCGAATATGATCATATAGCACCCAGTGGCTTTGGCGTTGTGCCGGTCAAGAGGGTACCGACAGCTATGTTCTCTTTGGTTCGAATACGACCTATGTTTGAACAGGAAGCCCCCAAATGACCTTGAGAGGTTTTTAATGACCCTGATTCAAATACGATCCAAGTCGGAACCAAAAGGGGTTAAGCTATGATTCGGATACGATCAAGAAGCCCCCTAGTGAGTTTGGCTTTGAGCCGATCAAGAGGGTTACGACAGCTATGTTCTCTTTGGTTTGAATACGACCTATGTTTGAACAGGAAGCCCCCAAGTGATCATGAGGTTTACAGCTAGATTCGAATACGATCATAAGCCGGACCAAAAAGGTTAAACTAGATTCAGATATGATCAGCTCCTTAATAGTCATTTAAATAATGAAAATAGTAAAGATATATGATCTTTGAAGAGGAAAAAGACAGAGGTCCTGCTTTATTACTTATCATAATATATACAACATCAAAGTATGTACATGACGAGAGCCGGTAGCTTAGGTGTAGTATGGCCAAAGCTGAGCAATGTTCCACGGCCGGCGGGTCTCCTCCTCCGACTTACGTGAGTCTTTTATGCTCTCGAACGTCAATGAGGTAATATGACCTGTTGTTTAAATTCTTGCTGACCACAAAGGGTCCTTCCCAAGGCGGGGATAGCTTGTGTGCATCTGACAGATCCTGGATGAGCCGGAGCACCAGGTCACCTTCTTGAAAGGTCCTGTACTTAACCCGGCGGCTGTGATAACGATGCAAGTCTTGTTGATAAATTGCTGATCGAGCCGCCGCCAAGTCTCTCTCCTCATATAATAAGTCAAGTGCATCTTGTCGGGCTTGTTCATTATCAGCTTCAACGTAAGCCACCACGCGAGGCGAGTCATGACGGATGTCACTAGGCAGCACCACTTCCACTCCATAAACCATGAAGAAAAGTGTATAACCTGTAAACCTGTTAGGAGTGGTGTTGATACTCCACGGCACTGAGGGTAATTCCTCTACCCAAAAACTCGGCGTCCGTTGTAAGGGAACCATAAGTTAGGGCTTGAGACCTTTTAAGATTTCCTGATTTGCCATCTCAGTCTGACCATTAGATTGAGGGTGAGCTACGGAAGAAACATCAAGCCGGATATGCTCACGTTGACAAAACTCCTCCATAGCACCTTGGGACAAATTAGTGCCATTGTCAGTGATAATGCTGTGTGGAAAACCAAAGCGAAAAATCACCTTTTTCATGAACTGAACCGCCGTGGCTGCATCACACTTACTCACTGGCTCTGCCTCAACCCATTTTGTGAATTTGTCAACTGCCACTAAAAGATGTGTCTTTTTATCCTTGGACCTTTTGAAAGGTCCGACCATGTCAAGCCCCCAAACTACAAACGGCCAAGTGATTGGAATCATCTGCAACTCTTGAGCCAGCACATGCGCTCGTCGTGCAAATTTTTGACATCCATCACACCTACTGACCAAATCCTCTACATCAGCGTGAGCCGTTAACCAGTAAAAACCATGAAGAAAAGCTTTGGCCACAAGAGACTTTGACCCGGCATGATGACCACAATCCCCTTCATGGATCTCACGAAGTATTTCTTGGCCCTCTTCAGGAGAAACACAACGCTGAAACGCTCCAGTGACGCTGCGATGGTACAACTCTCTGTCAGAAATCGTCATTGACTTGGACCGCCGGGTTATCTGTCGGGCCAGGGTCTCGTCCTCTAGCAACTCGCCCCGGGTCATGTAAGCCAGGAACGGTACTGTCCAATCTGGAATAACATGAATAGCTGCCACTAACTATGCCTCCGGGTCAGGAATGGCCAAATCTTCCTCTGTAGGCAACTTAACAGACGGGTTATGTAAAACATCCAAAAAGGTGTTAGGTGGTACCGGCTTACGCTGAGATCCCAACCGGCTTAAGGCATCGGCCGCTTCATTCTTTCTGCGGTCAATGTGTTCCACTTGATAACCCTTTAAATGCCCTGCAATAGCATCGACCTCGTGACGATAAGCCACCATGAGAGGATCCTTGGAATCCCACTTGGCTGACACCTGTTGAGCCACCAAATCTGAATCGCCAAGGCACCGGACCCGGCTCAGACTCATCTCTTTAGCTATTCGAAGACCATGGAGCAAGGCTTCATATTTTGTTGCGTTGTTAGTACAAGGAAACATCAATCGCAACACATAACAAAACTGGTCCCCTCGAGGAGAAGTTAAAACAACTCCAGCCCCCGAGCCTTCCAACTGTCTGGATCCATCAAAATGAATCGTCCAATACATGTTGTCTGGTTTCTCCTCTGGCATCTACAACTCTGTCCAGTCGTTAATGAAGTCAACCAGCGCTTGAGACTTGATCGCAGTACGTGGCATATACTTCAAACCATGAGACCCAAGTTCAATAGCCCACTTGGCGACTTGTCCTGTGGCTTCTCTATTTTGAATGATGTCTCCTAGAGGAGCAAAGCTAACCACAGTGATTGGGTGACCCTGAAAGTAATGTTTGAGCTTCCAGCTTGCCATGAACACCCTATAAATGAGCTTTTGCTAATGTGGATATCTTTGTTTAGATTCAATGAGCACCTCACTAACGTAGTAAACCGGCCGTTGGACCGGATGTTCCTTGCCAGCCTCCTTGCGCTCCACAACAATGGCCACACTGACGGCACGTGAGTTAGCAGCTACATATAACAACAATGGCTCTTTCTCAACCGGAGCAGCAAGAACCGGCGGCTCAGCGAGTTGTTTCTTCAGATCCTCATAAGCAGAGTTAGCAGCGTCACTCCAGACAAAAGCATCCGCCTTTTTCATCATTTGATACAAAGGAATTGCTTTCTCCCCTAACCGGCTTATGAACCGGCTCAAGGCAGCGACGTGACCCGCTAAACGTTGAACGTCATTGATGCACACCGGTTTGGCCAGAGATGTAATTGCCTTAATTTTCTCTGGATTAGCCTCAATACCTCTGTTAGACACCAAAAAACCCAAAAGTTTGCCAGTTGTGACTCCAAAAACACATTTGGCCGGGTTAAGCATCATCTTGTAGACCCGGAGGTTCTGAAATGTCTCCTTCAGATCAGTTACCAAGGTTTCCTTCTCTCTGGATTTCACCACTATGTCATCCACATAAGCATGAATGTTACGCCCAATCTGACTGTGAAGACAATTTTGTACACATCGTTGATAAGTCGCTTGGGAACTTTTCAGTCCAAAAGGCATAGACACATAGCAGAAGGCTCCAAACGGAGTGATGAAAGCCGTCTTCTCCTGATCTTTAACTGCGATCTTGATCTGATGATAACCTGAATATGCATCCAAAAAACTCAAACAGTCGCAACCCGCCATAGCATTAATGATCTGATCAATACGAGGGAGAGCAGAAGGATCAGTCAGACAAGCCTTGTTCAAATCGGTGTAATCCACACACATACGCCAGGTGCCATTCTTCTTGAGTACAAGCACCTGGTTAGCCAACCACTCTGGGTGAAAAACCTCAACAATGAACCCGGCCGCCAAGAGCCGGGCCACCTCTTCTCCAATGGCCTTACGCCTTTCCTCGTTAACCGTCGAAGAAACTGCTTGACCGGCTTAAACTTCGGATCAATATTAAGAGTGTGCTCAACGAGTTCTCTCGGGACACCCGACATGTCAGAAGGTTTCCGTGCAAAGATGTCCCGGTTCTCACTGATGAACTCGATGAGCACGCTTTCCTATTTTGGATCCAAGTTGGCACTGATGACGAATTGTTTGGATGAGTCGCCAGGCACAAAATCAACCATCTTGGTATCATCAGCTGACTTGAATTTCAACACCGGTTCATACTCCGTAGTTGGCTTCTTCAAAGATGTCATGTCTGTCGGGTCAACATTATCTTTATAAAACTTTAACTCCTCTATCGCACAAATAGACTCAGCATAAGCGGCATCACCTTCTTCACATTCCAAGGCTATTTTCCAGCTTCCATGTATTGTGATGGTGCCTTTATAACCCGGCATCTTGAGCTGCAGATACACATAACACGGCTGAGCCATGAACTTGGCATAAGCCGGCCGTCCAAACAGAGCATGATATGGGCTTTTGATCTTAACCACCTCAAAAGTTAACTTCTCGGCCCTGGAATCATATTCATCCCCAAAGGCTACTTCCAATTCAATCTTAGCAACTGGGTATGCCGACTTACCAGGCACAACACCATGGAAAACAGTGTTGGATTGTTTAAGACTCTTATCAGTCAACCCCATCCGACGAAACGTCTCATAATAGAGGATGTTGATGCTACTGCCTCCATCCATGAGCACCTTAGTGAACTTATATCCACCAACCTGAGGTGCCACCACCAAGGCCAAGTGACCCGGATTATCAACTCGGGGAGGGTGATCTTCCCTACTCCACTGTAACACCCTCGATGCGACTATAGCTCCCACGTGTCGAGGCACGACTTAGAGACATAATCGCATTGAAGGCATATGTCGCAAGTTAGGCAATCTTCACAACATCCCATGTAATATATAGATAATAAAAGGGGAGATACCTAGTTGGCTTACACTCGTCGCGTCAATCAAGTACATAAATAACATTACATCATTCAAACACTCATGGCCCGACTACGGCGCCAAAATAAAAGATAACCCAACAAGCGACACGGTCCCGATCACCCCCAACAGGGCACCACTACTGATCATCAGGAAAGGAAACATAGTATCGTTGAGAGTCCTCGTCGAACTCCCACTTGAGCTCATACGCGTCTGCTGGAGCGGAATCATCGGGTCCTGCATCTGATGTAATAGTATTCTGTGAGCCACAGGGACTCAGCAATCTCGCACCCTCGCGATCAAGACTATTTGAGCTTATAGGTAAGGCAAGGTAAAATAAGAGTGGAGCTGCAGCAAGCGACTAGCAAGTATGGTGGCTAACTTATTGGCAAAGGAGAGCGAGAAGAGGAGGCAAAGCGCGAGCGAGAAACTAGAGAGCAACCTGCGCAAACATTACTCCAACACCGTGTCCACCTCCCGGACTCCACCGAGAAGAGGCCATCACGGTAACACACTCAGTTGATTCATTTTAATTAATTAAGGTTCAAGTTATCTACAACCGGACATTAATAAATCCCCATCTGCCCATAACCGTGGGCACGGCTTTCGAAAGTTCAATCCCTGCAGGGGAGTCCCAACTTATCCCATGACAAGCTCTCACGGTCAACAAAGGAATAGACCTCCTCCCAAGACGTTCCGATCAGACTCGGTATCTCGGTGACTCAAGACACTTCGACAGGTTAAAACAAGACCAGCAACACCGCCCGAATGTGCCGACAAAACCCGATAGGAGCTGCACATATCTCTTTCTCAGGGCACACTCAGATGAGACATCCTACGAGTAAAACCAACCCTCAAGTTTACCCGAGGTGGCCCCGCAGTCTACTCGGTCGGACCAACACTCAGAGGAGCACTGGCCCGGGGGGGTTAAATAAGATGACCCTCGGGCTCCGGAAACCCAAGGGAAAAAGAGGCTAGATGGCAAATGGTAAAACCAAGGTTGGGCATTGCTGGAAAAGCTTTAATCAAGGTGAACTATCAAGGGGTTCCCATTATAACCCAACCGCGTAAGGAACGCAAAATCCGGGAACATAACACTGATATGACGGAAACTAGGGCGGCAAGAGTGGAACAAAACACTAGGCGAGAGGCCGAGCCTTCCACCCTTTACCAAGTGTATAGATGCATTAAGATAACATAGCAATATAGTGATATCCCAACAAGTAAATAATGTTCCAACAAGGAACGGCCTCCAATCTTCACCTGCAACTAGCAACGCTATAAGAGGGGCTGAGCAAAGCGGTAACATAGCCAATCAACAGTTTGCTAGGACAAGGTGGGTTAGAGGTTTGACATGTCAATTTGGGAGGCTTGAAAAGCAAGTGATAGGCATCGTAGCATTGGCATAGCAAAAGAGCGAGCATCTAGCAAAGCAAAGATAGTAGTGATTTCGAGGGTATGATCATCTTGCCTGCAAAGTTGTCAGAGTTGACTGGATCCTCGAAAGCAAACTCAACGGGCTCCTCGTTAGCGAACTCGTCTCCCGGCTCTACCCAAACAAGACAAACAAGCAACAAGGACACAATCAACCACGTGCAAGGATCAAACAATATGATGCAACCATGGTATGCTATGCGGGATGCGATGCGGGATGCATATGCAAGATGTGACAAGGAATGCATGAACCTGGCCTCGACTTGGGAACCCAAGTGTGCCACTGGAAAGATGATATGAAATCGCTTGAAAACGATATAAAGAACGTCGGAATCGGAGTTACGGTTTGGAAATGGCAAGCAATTCAAATATGACCACGTTCTGCGATTTACAGCAAGTAGCCATCTAAATGCAACAAGATGAACATGCTACAGCACCCAAACATGACAACAGAGTACATGGCAGGGATGCATTAAAGATGCTTAACAAAAGTCTAGCAGTTAGCTACGGCCAAATCATCCCTTAATAGGTTCAAACAAGCATGGCAAAAATGCATATGGCAAACAGATTTCAGTCTTAGTGAAATTAACACTTGTCTGGAATTTCAGATCAGGTAGCACACTTCGGAGCAACAAAACTACATACTACAGGACCTTAACATGGCAAAGTAAAGCATGGCATGGAGCTACTCAAAGAGCTTAACAAAAGTCCCTTAGTGACCTTGAGCCAAAAGGGATCAGAAAATACAATTGCAAACACGTGAACATGGCAAAAACATAATCAGTTCTCAGACTTAGTAAAAAACTGGAGCATGCTGAAACAGATATCAAGTAGGCATGTTTACGAGCTCGATGCACTCACTATAAAGCATGTCATGACAAACTAAGCATACACCCATCAAGAATACACAAAATACAAGCTAGACATGGCAAGAACAATAGCATAGCATGCATGGATCAACTACAACATCATCGGCAAAATCGCTAACAAGTAGACAATCTGCCCGGATTCACGAAGTAGCAAAAGTAGAGCTCGATTGACTCAAGCTAGGGTGCTCCATAATTGCAAACAAAGACATGGATGGATAGAGCACTACAAGATTAATAAAACATCCTTATTGATCATCCTCAAAATAGGCATGGATCATTAGGAAACAACATGAACATATGGCCATATGAGATAAACAGCTCAAGGACATAGTGGAAATGCTAAGTCCCTGAAATCAGCATTACCAAGTGCCTCACTTTGCAAGCTCGTGCTAGTCACCACACACATCACAAAAATACATGGGTTGCACCTCTGGAAAGATGGCAAAACCCTTAACAAAATATATGTAGAGCTCATGGGCAGATCATGCACACAATAATCATGGCAAAAATGACAAATATCTAAATGGAGTAGCAGATCTGACAATTATCTCAAGTAGCATTCTTCTAATAGCATTTCGTGCATCAAGATGAACTCAAATGAAAATGATGCAATGGAATGAAATGATGTGCTCTTTGAGACGAACATTTTGATATGCTATATGCCCAAAACGGAGCTGCGGATGCAAAGTTATAGCACGATGAACAGGAGCATATGAACTAGGGTTTTGGGCAAAAAGTCAACCGATCCAGATCCAGATCTGGCGGGTACTGTAGCTGCACGGACTTCGAGGATCGACAGAGTTCCTGTTCATCGGAGTTGGAATCGCCGGCCGGAGCTCGGGGAAGAGGAAGGAGAGGTCGCCGGACTTGGGCGCGTCGGCCGGAGAGGAGGGCGGCGGCTCGGGCGGCGAGGAAGCCGGGGCGGCGAGCTCCTTGGGCGACGGAGGGAGCGGTGCGACCCGGCGGGGCTCGCCGGCGGAGAGGCGGCGCGCGGGCGGCGGCGACCGGCCCGGAGGAAGGAGGCGGCGGGGCTGTCGGGCGCCTCTGGCCCAGACGATCGGCGGGGAGGGCCGGCGGCGGGCCGAGCGGGCCGATGCGGTGGGAGACGGCGGCGGCGAACGGCGGCGTGCCACGTGGCGGTGGGGAGGCAGATCGGACGTGTCCGGCTTCGTCCGGACGTGTCCGGCGGCGGCGAGATCTGATTTTTTTAGGGTTTAGGAGAGGGGATCCGCGAATTTGGAGTAGGGGGTCTTTATATAGAGGTGGAAGGAGCTAGGAGAGTCCAAATGAGGTGCGGTTTTCGTCCACGCAATCGTGATCGAACGCTCTATATGATGGAGAGGGTTTTGGTGGGTTTTGGGCCAACTTGGAGGGGTGTTGGGCTGCAACACACACGAGGCCTTTTCGGTCCCTCGGTTAACCGTTGGAGTATCAAACGAAGTCCAAATGATACGAAACTTGACAGGCGGTCTACCGGTGGTAAACCAAGGCCGCTTGGCAAGTCTCGGTCCAATCCGGAAATGTTTAATCCCCACACATGAAAGAAAGGTAGAAATGACCACCGGAGGAGAACGAAGCGCCGGAATGCAAAACGGACAACGGGGAAAATGCTCGAATGCATGAGATGAACACGTATGCAAATGCAATGCACATGATGACATGATATGAGATGCATGACAACGATAACAACACACGGAGACAAAGACCCGAGCCCGAGAAAATAAAATAACTTAAAGCCGGAAACAGCAAGAGTTGGAATACATATTGGAAAGTCATATCCGCGGTGTTACATCCACACAATAGGCTGTTCTGACCACCTCAAATAACGTGGAATCGCCGGCTCAACAGCATTGACAGCCCTCTTATGAAGCTTCTGGTCCCTCTTACATAAACTAGTGGTAAATACGTGGTACTGCCCACTATTCAACTGTTTTGGATTACTATGATACCTAGATTGTTGCTGATGTTGCTGCTGATTACTTTGGCCGGGTTGCTGATTATAGAAACCCTGGTTACCAGATGGCCCTGACCGTGAGAACCGCCCCCGCCTGAACTGGCGCCCGGGCCATGAAAGTCGCCTCCGCCTGAACCGCCGCTAGGTCCGTGGCTACCATCAAACATGTTGGAATTTTTAAATGCCTTCATGATCGTACAGTCCTTCCACAGATGGGTAGCTGGCTTCTCCTGGGTACCGTGTCTTGGACAAGGTTCATTCAGTAGTTGTTCGAGGGTGGGACCTGACCCGCCTGAACGAGGAGGTGGCCTACCCTTGCGCCATTGGTTGTTGCCCTGTGTATTGGTGTTAGCCACAAACTCGTCAGCCTTACGTTTATTACCTCCTTGATTCGCCGGGTTATGTTGATGACCCTTGTCATTGTTGTTCCTCTTTCCCTTCCCTGTTTTTTCTTCATCAGACACGAGATCTTTGGTACTGTCAGAATCAGCATATTTGACTAGGGCCGCCATCAACTGGCCCATGTCATTACAATCACGCTTGAGCCACCCCAGCTTCTGCTTCAGAGGTTCAAAACGGCAATTTTTCTCCAACATTAAGACCGCAGAGCCGGCATTCATCTGAATTATCTCCTTGACCCGGCGCACCCAATGGGTCATGGATTCACCTTCCTCCTGCTTACAATTAGTCAGGTCCATGATTGACATAGGTTGTTTACATGTGTCCTTGAAGTTCTGAATGAACCGGGCTTTTAACTCCGCCCATGAGCCGATGGAGTTGGGTGGCAACCCTTTCAACCAAGTGTGAGCCATCCCATCCAACATCATAGTGAAATACTTAGCCATTGCTAAATCACTGACCTCCAATAGCTCCATCGCCATCTCAAAACTTTCAATCCATGCCCCGGGCTGTAAGTCGGTCGTGTAATTAGGCACCTCACGAGGCCCCTTAAAGTCTTTTGGCAAGCGCTCAATACGTATAGCCGGCACCAGGCAAGGGACACCTCTAGTTCTTGTGGCTACTCCTGCCTCAACAGAGGTTGCCGGATAAACCGTAAGAGCCTGATGAGCCGCCTGCTGAGCTGCCAGTTGAGCCGCCCGCTCAGCCTCTTGACGGATTCTCTCCTGATCCGCCAGGTTAAGGGCCCCACCCTGTGCCATCTCATGCCTGCGCGGTTGGTTCCAGCGTTGAGCATTGCTCGACATAGCGGCTGAGTCCATATGCCTGCTATAGCTCGGGCTCCGGCTTGGGCGAGGGGTTGAATGGATTCAGTCTCGACTCTAAGAGTACGCATCCTGCTGCGCCAGAGCCATCTGAAGAAGTTCTCTCACCCTTCGTGTTTCAATTGCTGTCGGAGAGTCGCCTTCCATCGAGAGAGCCGCCAAACGAGCCGACGCAGCAATGAGATTCTCCAAAGGGTTAGAAAAGTGACCCAGTGGTATTGGTGTGTAATGAGGCGGAGCAGTATTCATACGGGGTGGCTCCATGGCCCATGGTTGAACCGGCGCCCCAGCCCCGGGAGTCGTGATCCGGTTTGCCTCCGGCAGGTTACTTGGACCGGCCCCGGGTGTGTGGAAGAGATTCCTAGGGTCGTAAGTCAGAGGCAGACGTGACTGAGTTTTCTGGTGCCTTCTCCTCATGACCTCGTTTGACGCGTTCAGATCGACCGAGAGTCGGAAAGTCTCCGCTTGAAGCTGCTGAGCACGAGCATCCAAAGCGCCTGCTCCTCGGCCATCCTGACCTCTTCTGCTGCTAAATTTTCCTTGGTATGTGCCATCTCTTCGCGTAGTCGTGCCACCTCCGCGTCATGCTCAGCCTTATCCACCGGCTCCACTACAACAGTCAACAGAGCCGTCAACTTATCCATGAGGTCCATTAGCAGCTGAGCCAGGGGGCGCGCTGGGTCTCCTGACCCGGCTGCTGCCGACCCGGTGGTTATTGCTGCCACAGCCATAGAGTTCTACCTGGGTTGAGTGTCAGCCATGAAAACTCCAGCTCGATTCAGCGGCTCAGAGAGGTCCGGAATACTGCTGCCATCAGAACAGCCCCGAAGCACCCCATCTTGCAGCTGATACAAAGATTCTGTCTCTCCTGAGGACGACTCACCATCAGAACAGATGGCCGTCTCACCGCCATCCACTGATCCTTCAGAGAATTCACCTCCATGGATGCAACCCACGACGGCATGCCTCACGGCAGGCTGAGCCCGGGCGGATCTCGTGCGCTGAGCCGTCTCGATGAGGTTGGTGCAGACGTCCGGCTCAGGGCCCGATTCGCCGATCCGGCCGATGAAGACATGGATTCTGCCAAAGGGGACCCGGTACCCATACTCAATTGAGCCGGCCTCAGGGCCCCAGCCTTCGTCGTCGATGTAGAGTTTGCCGCGACGACTTTTGGTCATCCGGCCCACAACGTATCCCTTGAGCCCTTCAAAGCTGCCCTTCAAGAACTCAAATCCACCGTGCGCTGGCCCCGCGATGGGCGCCAACTGTCGTGGAATTGTCACGGAAGATGTCCTAGCGAAAGGACTTAGTCATAGGGCCATCGCAACTAGGAAGCTTAAAGGGGTTAATCGGGACAAAGGACACAAGAGGTTTATACTGGTTCGGCCCCTTACGGTGAAGGTAAGGCCTAGTCCAATTGATGTTGTATTGCTAGGTTTTGATGACCAAGGAGTGAATCCGCTAGCTTGGCTATCGATCTCTTGTTTCTTGTCCTAAGACACCACCAAGTCGTCTACATGGGTTGACGCCTGGCGGCCTACCGAGTCCCGGCCGGCTCATAAAACGTGTCTAGCTCGGTGACTTCTTTTACATGCCTTTCCTTACAAGTCTTTCTCTACATATGGCGGTTCACAATATTGGGTCTTAAGCCGCCTCTGGGATTAGGCTTTCTATAAGTCTTAATAAACTATAATCTTGAATATTATTGGGCTTCTTTTCATAACCCGCCATTGGGGTTGACCCGGCCCCTCCTGGGCAGGTCATACCTGGTAGCTATATCCCCAACAGAAGCGACGAGTACCTTTCATTGGAGAGACGCGGAGGTAGAGATGGTCTCCGATATCAAAAGCCAAGTCACGGTGCTTGCTATCATAGTAACTCTTCTGGCATGATTGCGCGGCTTTCAGATTTTCACGGATGACTTTACACATTTCTTCAGCCTCTATGATCAAATCGTTGCCAAGAAGTTGGCGTTCACTAGTCTCTGACCAATTGAGAGGAGTACGACACTTCTGCCATCGACAATTTCGAATGGGGCCTTGCCCGAACTCGCTTGGAAGCTATTGTTGTAGGAGAACTCGGCATATGGAATACAATCTTCCCACTTCATACCGAAGGAAATGACACAAGCCCTAAGCATATCTTCAAGGATTTGATTGACTCACTCGACTTGGCCACTAGTTTGAGGATGGAAGGTTGTGCTGAAGCAAATGTTGGTGCACATGGCCTTCTGGAAGGAGTCCCAGAACTTAGAAGTGAAGATGCTTCCATGATCTGAAGATATCAATTGTGGAATGCCGTGCAAGTAGACAATCCTGGAGGTGTATAGCTCTGCCAGCTGAGTTGCTGTGATAGATTCTTTGCTTGGAAGGAAATGAGCCACTTTTGTAAGCTTGTCGATGACAACGAAGATAGCATCATTTCCACGCTTGGACTTGGGAAATCCAGTGACGAAGTCCATCTCAATATGGTCAAACTTCCATTCTGTAATAGCAAGAGGTTGGAGGAGACCAGCTGGCCGTTGGTGTTCTGCTTTCACCCTTCTGCAGACATCACATTCATTCACGAATTGAGCAATTTCTTGCTTCATTCGAGTCCACCAATACGACTGCTTGAGGTCATTGTACATCTTCGTACTTCCAGGATGAATGGATAGGAGCGAATTGTGCGCCCCGTTCATAATGACTTTCCTTAGATCACCTTTAGGAACCACAATTCGATCCTCGAAGAAAAGAGTGTCTTTGTCATCAATGCGATATCACTTGTACTTGGGTTGGCTCTTGGCAATCCCATTTTCACCTTCTTCGCCATGGAATCCAGGAGTTGTGCCTCACGAATTTGATCTTCCAAAGTAGGAGAGACTTGGAGGTTGGCAAGAAAGCCTTGAGGAAAAACTTGGAGATTCATTTTGCGGAAAGTTTCACAAAGGTCCGGTTGGAAGGGCTTGAGAATTAAGCTGCTGCAGTAAGCGTTCCTGCTCAAAGCATCTGCAATGACATTGGCCTTGCTTGGAGTATATTCAATACTCGGATTGTATTCTTGAATCATTTTGACCCAGCGCGTCTGTCTGAGGTTGACGTTGGGCTGGGTGAAGATGTACTTGAGGCTCTTATGATCAGTGAAGATGTCCACTTTCCTTCCCAACAAGAGATGTCTCCATGTTAATAATGCATGGACAATGGCCGCCAACTCGAGATCATGAGTGGGGTAGTTCCTTTCGTTAGGATTCAACTGATAAGAGGTATAGGCCACAACTTTCTTCTCTTGCATTAACACAGCACCGAGACCTTGCAGGGAGGCATCACATAAAACTTCAAATGGCTTGGATTCATCAGGAGGAGTCAAGACAGGAGTTGTGACTAACTTATCTTCCAGGGTGTTGAAAACAACGTCACATTCAGGCGTCCAGACATACTTGACGTGCTTCTGGAGGGGGTTGGAAAGAGGCTTTGCAATCTTAGAGAAATTCTCAATGAATCTTCGACAATAGCTTGCAATCCCAAGAAAACTGCGGAGCTGCTTGACATTCTGAGGAGGTTCCCAATTCACAATTGCAGACACCTTCTCGGGATTAACAGCGATGCCTTTAGCTGAGATGATATGACCAAGGTAAAGAACTTCGTCAAGCCAGAACTCACACTTGGAGAACTTCGCAAAGAATTGATGCTCTCTGAGTTTGTCGAGTACCAATCTCAAATGATTGGCATGATCCTCCTTATTCTTGGAAAAGACCAAAATATCATCGAGATACACCAAGACGAAATTATTTGTGTAAGGGTTGAAGATGAAGTTCATCATGCGAGAGAACGTTGGAGGAGCATTGACAAGGCCGAAAGACATGACAGTATATTCATAAGAACCATAGCTTGTTCTGAATGCTGTCTTGGGGATATCTTGTTCACCAATGTGAATCTAATGATAACCCATACAGAGGTCAAGCTTGGAGAATACTTGGGCACCTTTAAGTTGCTCGAATAGCTCATTGATGTGGGGAAGTGGATACTTGTTCTTTATTGTCTTCTTATTCAATGGACGGTAGTCGATGCAGAGTCATTCCATTCCATCCTTCTTCTTGACAAAAAGAACACCACAACCCCATGGAGATGAACTCGGTCTGATCAGACCCATATGCTTTTGTTCATCGAGTTGTTTCTTCAACTCCTTCAACTCCTCTGGTCCAAGCTTGTGTAACATCCCAAAATTCTAAATTTTGGAATGTTATATTAAATAGATAGATTTGATTGACTATTTGATTGATTGACTGAAAGTGAGTGAAATTCAAAACTTTTTGAAAGTTAAATGAGAGGGAATAAAAGGACTTTCCCAAACTTTCATTTTGCATTTTGATCTCCGTGAATTCAAATTCTTTTCAAATACAAAACCCTCGAGAGAAGATGACATCACTTCTTCCATTTATTTAAATGACAAGGGTTTTTGAAAACATTTGAATTTTATTTAGAAAATATTTCCAATTCAGAAACTTTAAGAAACTCAATGATTTTCACAAGAGGAGATAAAATGACTTCTTCAAATTATGAAATATGAGTTGGGAGTTTCAAGGATCAAATTCAAAGTCCTTTTGAAATTATTTTTAATTTGGAATTGTTTGAGTTTTATGCAAATTATTTTTCTCCAAAAATAAATATATGGAAAATAGGGTAACATGATTCCCTACATTAGAAAATTGGAGAAAAATTAATTTGAAATCATTTTGGTATTTTTAAAATGATTTTTGTTGGATTTTAATAGACCAGTAGCACTCTTTGTTTTACCTGAATTTGTATGAATTTTATTTGACTCTAGAAAAATGTTCATGTCGTAGAAAATCTTTTTCTGAAAATTTTGATATATTATATGCCTATTTACTATTTGTATTTCTTTTGTTTTATTTCTTTTTGTTTGTCTGTGTTGAAAAAAAGTTAAAAAAACTGTTCAGCCTCGCCGACTGGGCCGGCCCAGCATCTCGCCAGGCCGCGGCCCAGCTTCCAACCGCCCCGTCTTCGAGCTCGGGACAAAGTCCCGAGCGTGGCCGACTCCGCCACCGCCGTCGAGTCCCGGCCGGGCACGCCTCCCCTTGCCCCTCCTCCACGTCTCCTCCGCCCCCTCCCCTATAAATCACGGGCCCCTTGGACCCTAGTCCGCCGCCGCTAGACCCGCAGCCCGCCGCCCTCGCCTCGCGCCACCGCCGCACTTGCTGCCGCCGCCGTCGCCCGAACCGCGCCGCTGCCGCGCCTCATTTCCCACGCCGCTGCCTCTGCTCGCCGTCGAAGCCGCCGCCCAAGCGCCGCTCGTCGTCGCCTCGCCTCGCCGGAGTAACCGCCGTTGCCGGTTCTTCGACGAAAACCGCTGCCAACCGGTATAAACCCGAACCCGGTCTGATCCAGTTTTTCTTTTAAGTTTGGTTTTTTTTAAAAAAAACCCTAGACTAGATCTGTTTTTTCTCTAGGTTTTATTAAATAGCGAGCATTCGTTCGTTTAGATCGGTAGCGAACAATTTTCATTCTTTAGGTTCTGTTAGCGAGCGTTCGCTCGATAGATTTTTTTTCTTTTTCTTTTTAATTTCAGTCCAGGGACCCATCCGTGAATATTTTCTTTACAGATCAGCCCCTGGTTTTCAAACGACTATAACTTTTTGCTCATTAGTCGGAATTAGACGAAACCAACGCTCACGTCTTCGTTATGATCCCCTCTATCCAGTAATCCAACTCAAACATGTTTTTGAAAAGTTTAAAATTTGAATTAGATCAGATTCGAATTCAAACTTCGTTTGATCATAACTTGAGTTTCGTAGCTCTGTTTGAGTTGATTCTTTTTGCAAATCGAAGCTCTTGACCTAAACTTTCTGATAAGGCCAAATTCATATAATTTTGGTACTGTTAGAAATTGTTTTATGTTGCAAGAGTTATTTGCTTGGTTTTGATGTTTTCCGAATTGTCTTCTTCGATCTTTCTGATATTTTGAGTGATTGCTTATGTGTGGTTACTATTGCTTGCTTACGATAGATTGACCGGAGTGTGATGAGTAGAACTATCAAGGGTTATGAGTGTGAATCATCTTCATCAACATTGCAGGCAAGTTCACACTTTGATCATATCCCTTTCATACCCAGTTTTTATGCATTAGTTTCACCCTTAAACATTGCATGAGTAGGATTGTTAACATGTGGGTATTGGGAAGTAGTTGATGAGGTAGGAACCTATTGCCCTGCATTCAAACCTTGGGAGTTACTATTATGTTATGCTTATACTTCTATGCTATGCTCGTAGACGTGGATTGGGTTTGAGAGGATTTCATGACAGATGTGAGATTGTTAATTAATGGTTTACTTAAGGTGGCAACTTTAACACACATCTGGGTGGATTGAGGCACCTAGGTATTCCAGCGATTGCCTGTCTAGGCACCTAGGTATTCCAGGATTGCCTGTTTTTTTATGGACCGCCACCCAGGCTCAAAGGGATTATGAGATTATTCATACTAGAAACTTCTGTGTGCAGCCACAAGCTATTATGGGCTCTAGCGTAGTTGATTAAGTCGTGTGAACTCTTACAGTGGTAGACTAGAAGATGTAGGGGTTGTAGGTGGAACGGTCTACCCATCGTAAGGTGCAAACGCTTCTGAAAGACTATGTCTCGGTCATCCGTTTCTCAAACACCATGTAGTGCGAGAAATCCAACGGAGGAGATCGAGTCTTGTGGGGAAAAGTGTGCAAACCTCTGCAGAGTGTATAAACTAATCATGATTAGCCGTGTCCCCGATTATGGACATCTTGAGTATCTAGTACTTGGATTATCATGTGAATCTCATCATGTTACTTTAAATTAAGTTGTCGGGTTTAATGATGTTACTTAATTGGGATTGAGAATGCTGTCAACCATTCTCAATGTTCAACAACCACCATGATAGTTAAATAAAATTTATTCCTTTGCAGTAGGGAAAAATTGGCTTTTCGCAAAAACATTATAACCATAGAGCCTTTCCACCAGCCAAATATGCATATAGTGATAGCCTTAAATCATCATTATCCTCTGGTGTGAATTTGCCAGTACATTCAATGTACTGACCCTTTGTGGCTGCAACGTCTCATGTTGCAGGATATCTTACGACGAGTAAGTGATACGTTAGGTTTACTATTTCTACACTCAACTTTGCCGTTGGTGTTGATGGGAATCCACAACCTTGTTACTTCCGCTATTTGGATTGAGGTAATAGTATTTACGTTACTTTTTACATGTGATTTACCTCTGTTATAAATCCTCGAGTACTGTGTGTGTCAGCATACCGATCCAGGGATGACACTTAAGCACAGAGACTTGATCCATTCGGGTCAGGTCGCTACAACTTGTAAGGACGCTTGCAAACAGGTTTCGTGCCAGGATCAAGATCGATAACGAATTCAACTGGCCGATGAGGAGGCATTCCCGGAAGCTCTTCTGGAAAGACGTCTTGATATTCACAAACGACTGGAATCTGAGAGATGGCATTCAACTCGCCCTTCTCATTGAGAGAAAACAGCCGAATGGTTTCATCACGAGCAGCATAGATGATCACTTCCTCAGAAGAGTGTGTCAATTGAATTTCTCTGGCAGCACAATCAAGCAGAGCCTTGTGATTAGAAAGCCAGTCCATGCCGAGAATTAGATCAATATTCGAGTCACCAAGAACAATTGGAGAAGCCAGAAATTTATAGTCGCCCATCTCGATACCGACATTCATAACCATCATCGTAGATCTCAAATTCTTAGCCGGATAAACAACTTCCAGATCTCTAGGTAATGCCTTAGTGTCAAAATTGTGCTCCGATGCAAATGGGAATGACATGAAAGAATGTGATGCACCAGTATCAAAAAAGACTTTAGCAGGAATGGAGTTAACTAGAAGGTTACCCATGATCACTTCTGAAGAATCCTCTGCCTGAGGTGCGTTCATCATGTTGACCTTAGCATGCTTGGGATTATGCTTGAGCACTGCATTGCTGGCACATCTCACAGGAGGAGGAGGCGGAAGGCGCCTTTGGTTGAAGCATTTGTTTGCATAGTGCCCTTGCTGCTGACACTTGTTGTGAGTAACCTCTGAGAGCGGCCGATGATAAGGAGCACTTGACATTGGAGTATGAGACTGAGCTTTGTTCTGATAGCCTGGGTTGGGTGGGTGGGAAGTTCCATTGCCACCTTTGCTCTTCTACTGATAGGGCTGACGAAACGGAGGAGGAGTAGGCAACTAGAACTTTTGTTGCTTAGCTTCCACTTGTGATGAAGAAGATGATTGAACTGCATCCCTGACTCTCTTCTTAGATGCCTCACACTTGAGCTGAGCAGCTTCTTGCTTTAGTGCCATGTTGTAGAATTGATCAAACTCAGTCGGCTCAAGAAGCACGAGAGCTAATTGCAGATCTTCTCTGAGGCCACCTCTGAATTGATAAATCATACTCTTTTCATCAGGAACGTCTTGTTTAGCGAAGCGAGCAAGTTTCTCAAACTGGATATTGTATCGATACACGGACATGCTGCCTTGCTTGAGATTGCGGAAGTCCTCACGCTTGCTCTCAGCAACGCTTGGTGGGATGTGATGAGCTTTGAAGTCTTGGCAGAAATCATTCCAGGTAATCACACGACCTCCTCTGGAATATCTGTATTGTTGATACCACTCAGCAGCTTGGTCCTTGAGTTGAAACGAAGCAAACTTGACAAAGTCCTCAGGCCTGGCATTGCTACATTCAAAATGTTTGCAGATATCCACGAGCTAGTCGTTGGCGTCTGTGGCCTCGACACAGTTGCTGAAGGACTTCGGCTGGTTTGCAAGGAACTGGTTGAGGGTAGCAAACTGAGGCTGATTGTTGCCTTGGCCTTGATTTCCTTAGTTGCCTTGCCCTTGGTTGCACTCTTGCAAGAGTTGCAAAAGCATCTGGGTGTTGGCGTTGGTGGCTGCCATGACAGCTTGCCATGCCTCCGGAGGTGGAGGTGGTGGCGGAGGGTTCGACTATTCCCCATCATTGCGGTCCGGATTCTGGCGCGTTAGAGGAGCCATCCTGAAGAGGTTGACATCCTTTAGAATTTTGAAACACGGATATTCAAGCTGAATCAATGGATTGAAATTGCAACATAAAGTCTTAACATTCAAACAAGGATGAACGAATGAATTCCAAAGTAAATCATCACACTTCCATAAAGTTGAGAAGCCACTTAGATAAAGGTAGATGAATAAATCAACAAGGTACGGATATGAACAAATAATTGGTAAGGATTACCCAATCACAAACCAAATATCTACGGTAAGAAATACTAGAGCTACATGAATTCCCACCTATAAAACTCCCGTAACTTTCTGGTTATGCAATCAGGTGTTGGGGATACAGGGGAAGCATAATATCTCACCCAAACTAGCAATTCCTACATCCAGATGTATCCATCCTTCAACACATAACCAAGAAACCTTCAGAAATCATTTACCTCAACCTTTGAAATGCATTTGTTATACGAGTTATGGAAGTACTCCCGAACTCCCGTCCCAGTACTGGGTGGCGTCGAGGTTATCTCACCAACAACTGCATAAAAGAGATTTTCGATGTCGGCGAACTCAGGTATTCCAGAACTGCAATGATAAAATTGTGACGACAACACCTCGGAGCTCAACTCGCCGGGACACTGCCACAACCCCTAAATGTCAGGAGGCACCAAGAACAATGTTCTCGTCACAAAACCATCAGAACGATTCCAAGATACCCGCGTGGTCCTAAAAAAATCGTGAAATTAGAGGAGAGGAGAGTCAAAACTTCTACGTCAGGAGGCCTCACCAAAGCGACGAAGGGACTGAGGAGTAAAAAGAATCCTACTCTCTGATATATATATATATATAATCCTAAGACTCAAAACATTTTTTTCTAGACTCAACAACGTCAGCGATTCGATAAAGCAGGGGGGCTCCTAAGTCGGGGATGGCTCTGATACCAACTTGTAACACCCACAATGCGGCTATATGTCCCACGTGTCGGGGCACGACTTAGAGGCATAGCTGCATACTAGGTCCGTCGCAAGAGGGGTAATCTTTACACATCCCATGTACTGAATAAGAAAGGGATAAAGAGTCAGCTTACAATCGCCACTTCACACAATACATAAATAATCCATACATCATTCAAAGTACAATCAAAGGTCCGACTACGGAACCAAAATAAAGAAAGACAACCCCAAATGCTAGATCCCCGGTCGTCCCAACTGGACTCCTCAACTGATCACTGATACGTGTCCAACGTATCTATAATTTTTGATTGTTCCATGCTATTATATTATCTGTTTTGGATGTTTACGGGATTTATTAGACACTTTTATATTATTTTTGGGACTAACCTATTAACCCAGAGCCCAGTGCCAGTTTTTGTTTTTTCCTTGTTTTAGAGTATCACAGAAAAGGAAAATCAAACGGAGTCCCATTGACCTGAAACTTCATGGAACTTATTTTTGGACCAGAAGAAGCCCATGGAGTATTGGAGTTGGACCAGGAGAGTCCCGGGCTGCCCACGAGGGTGGGGGGCACGCCCATCCCCCCTGGGCGCACCCCCCTTCCTCGTCGACAGCCCGGAGGTCCATCGACGTACTTCTTCCTCCCATATATACCCATATACCCTAAAAACTTTGAGGAGCACAATAGATCGGGAGTTCTGCCGCCAGAAGCCTCCATAGCCACCGAAAGCCAATCAAGACCCGTTCTGGCACCCTGTCGGAGGGGGAATCCTTCTCCGGTGGCCATCTTCATCATCCCGACGCTCTCCATAATGAGGAGGGAGTAGTTTTCCCTCGGGGCTGAGGGTATGTACCAGTTGCTATGTGTTTGATCTCTCTCTCTCTCTCGTGTTCTTGAGGTGGTACGATCTTAATGTATCTCAAACTTTGCTATTATAGTTGGATCTTATGATGTTTCTCCCCCCCCTCTACTTTCTTGTAATGGATTGAGTTTTCCCTTTGAAGTTATCTTATTGGATTGAGTCTTTAAGGATTTGAGAACACTTGATGTATGTCTTGCGTGGGATACTCATGGTGACAATGGGGTATTCTATTGATCCACTTGATGTATGTTTGGGTGATCAACTTGCGGGTTCCGCCCATGAACCTATGCATAGGGGTTGGCACATGTTTTCGTCTTGACTCTCCGGTAGAAACTTTGGGGCACTCTTTGAGGTTCTATGTGTTGGTTGAATAGATGAATCTGAGATTGTGTGATGCATATCGTATAATCATACCCATGGATACTTGAGGTGACATTGGAGTATCTAGGTGACATTAGGGTTTTGGTTGATTTGTATCTTAAGGTGTTATTCTAGTACAAACTCTAGGGTTGTTTGTGATACTTATAGGAATAGCCCAACGGATTGATTGGAAAGAATAACTTTGAGGTGGTTTCGTACCCTACCATAATCTCTTCGTTTGTTCTCCGCTATTAGTGACTTTGGAGTGACTCTTTGTTGCATGTTGAGGGATAGTTTTATGATCCAATTATGTTATTATTGTTGAGAGAACTTGCAATAGTGAAAGTATGAACCCTAGGCCTTGTTTAAACGCGTTGCAATACCGTTTGTGCTCACTTTAATCATTAGTTACCTTGCTGTTTTTATATTTTCAGATTACAAAAACCTTATTTACCATCCATATACCACTTGTATCACCATCTCTTCGCCGAACTAGTGCACCTATACAATTTACCATTGTATTGGGTGTGTTGGGGACACAAGAGACTCTTTGTTATTTGGTTGCGGGGTTGCTTGAGAGAGACCATCTTCATCCTACGCCTCCTATGGATTGATAAACCTTAGGTCATCCACTTGAGAGAAATTTGCTACTGTCCTACAAACCTCTGCACTTGGAGGCCCAACAACATCTACAAGAAGAAGGTTGTGTAGTAGACATCAAGCTCTTTTCTGGCGCCTTTGCCGGGGAGGTGAGTGCTTGAACGTATATCTTTAGATCTTGCAATCGAGTCTTTTAGTTTCTTGTTTTATCACTAGTTTAGTTTATAAAAGAAAATTACAAAAAAAATATGGAATTAAGGGTACCTCATATGCTTCATCTTTTAATATCTATCATGAAAATAAGGATTCCGATAATTTTTCTCAAGTGCTAGAAGAAGAATGCATTAGAATGTTTAGCACTAAATATTTGAATGATGAGCATGATTGCAATGTTGTTAGTATGAATTCCTTGAATATCCATAGTACTAATGATGATTGCACTAGTTATGATGAAAATGTCTCCTATAAACATGTTAATTTTTGTGGAGTTTATTGGGTTTGCAAGTACACACCAAATAGGGAAGATAGATATTGCAAGAGGCATAAGCATTTAGAAACTAAATTGTTGCAAGAAAGACCAGATGTTTGTGCTGAAAGATTCAATATTTATTGCCATCCTTGTCAACTTTGCAATGAACATGGTCATTTAAAGCTCCAATGCTATTTGTTTCATGATCAAGTCGTGTCCAAAAATTATGATAACTTGATTACCCTTGAGCATCATAAAGAGCTTAGTCTTATTTTGGGTTATGAAGAAATGAAACGTATAACTGAGGGTATTCCAAAATTTAATCTTGATAAATTTCTTGATTTTGATCTAGAGGAAATTTATATGTATTGTGCGGTGAATTGCATTGAAAACCCTTATATTGCCAATTACATAAAGAAAATAAAACAAATAGAAGATGAAGAGAATACTAATGAAAGGGAAGAGACTTCCCAATATCCTCCTATTATTTCTTATGATGAATCAGGTAACGAGGAGGAGCCTTCTATTCAAGCAATCTCATTAATAAGGAGCTCCAAAAAGAGGATTGAACCCACACATGATGTGGTGAAGAAGAAGAAAAGAAAAAGGAAGAGAGGTAAAAAGATATCTCTCCCAAATAATGTTGCTCGTATTACTGTTGTGCCTCATGAAAATATAATTGTGGAAGATAATGATACTTCTTATGATCTTGAAAATCTTTTTGGCACTTGTTTTGAAGAATATGATAATGGCTATACTATTGGTGCTATCCATACTATTAATGATGAGAGTGATTATGCTTATGATATGAAAAGGCCCAATCTTGGGGATGCTATGTTTGATGAAGATGATGTTTTTGAGAATATATTTGCTGCAATTAATGTTTTTCCCAAGCTTGGGGAAGCTATGTTTAATGAAGATGATATTTTTAGTCTCCCAAGTTTTGATATGCAAATTTATAATGATGATAGCATGCCTCCTACTTATGATGATTATATTGATGAAAGTGGGTTTGGAAGAGTGTCAACTTTAGGAAGTAATGGTCCCACTATTTTGGAAGATGTTGAATCTTATTATGATAATTATGAAAGTGGATTTGGAGAGGTCATGACTTTATTTAGTGATGATTCCACTATCTTGGAAGAGGTTTCAATCGATTATGATGAGAACAAAGTTGCTACTTATGATAATTACTGTGATGATACATATGCTATAAAAAGTAGTGATGATTATATTTATAAAACTTGTCATGATTATGTTTACCCTTTTTCTGAACATTACTCTTTTAATATGGAAACAATTTATAGTATTCAAGTCTCTTATGATACTCCCACTATTCCGATTGAGAGGAATTTTGCTTATGTAGAGAGTAGTAAATTTTATATGCTTGTAGATCATGAAAAGAATGCTCTAGGTGCTGGTTATATTGTTGAATTAATTAATGATGCTACTTAAAATTATTATGAGGGAGTAACATATGCTTGTAGGAATTGCAATAATATCAAGCTTCCTCTCTATGTGCTTAAAGTTTTGAAGTTATGCTTACTTTGCCTTCCTATGCTAGTTGATTATTGTTCCCATAAGTTGTTTCCTCACAAAATCCCTATGCATAGGAAGTGGGTTAGACTTAAATGTGCTAGTCATATTCTTCAAGATGCTCTCTTTATGTTTCAAGTCTTATCTTTTATGTGAGCATCATTGAAATCATCATGCCTAGCTAGGGGCGTTAAACGATAGCGCTTGTTGGGAGGAAACCCAATTTTATTTTTGTTACTTGCTTTTTTTCCTGTTTAGTAATAAATAATTCATCTAGACTCTGTTTAGATGTGGTTTTATGTCTTTAATTAGTGTTTGTGCCAAGTAGAATCTTTGGGAAGACTTGGGGAAAGTCTTTGCAATCTTGCTGTAAAAAACAGAAACTTTAGCGCTCACGAGAATTGCTGCCATTTTTTAATGGAGAGTTATATTTAGTTAATTATTTTTTCAGATGATTAATAGACAAATTACTCAGGTCCACCAATTTATTTGAGAATTTTATAAGTTCCATAAGTATACATTTTATAAAGATTACTACAGACTGTTCTGTTTTTGACATATTCTGTTTTCTATGTGTTGTTTGCTTATTTTGATGAATCTATGAGTAGTATCGGAGGGTATGAACCATAGAGAAATTGGAACACAGTAGGTATTGCACTAATATGAATTTAGAATGAGTTCATTACAGTACCTTATGATGGTGATTTGCTTTCTTATACTAACAGAGCTTACGAGTTTTCTGTTAAGTTTTGTGTTGTGAAGTTTTGAAGTTTTGGGTAAAGATTCGATGGACTATGGAATAAGGAGTGGCAAGAGCCTAAGCTTGGGGATGCACAAGGCACCCCAAGGCAATATTCAAGGACAACCAAGATCCTAAGCTTGGGGATGCCCCGGAAGGCATCCCCTCTTTCGTCTTCGTTCATCGGTAACTTTACTTGAAGCTATATTTTTATTTACCACATGATATGTGTTTTGCTTGGAGAGTCATTTTATTTTCTCTTGTTTTGCATGATGTTTGAATAAAATACCAAGATCTGAAATTATTAAATGTTAGAGAGTCTTCATATAGTTGCATAATTGTTCGACTACTCATTGATCTTCACTTATATCTTTCGGAGTAGTTTGTCATTTGCTCTAGTGCTTCACTTATATCCTTTTAGAGCACGGTGGTGGTTTTATTTTATAGAAATAGATGAACTCTCATGCTTCACTTATATTATTTTGAGAGTCCTAAACAGCATGGTAATTTGCTTTGGTTATGAATTTAGTCCTAATATGATGGGCATCCAAGAGGGATATAATAAAAACTTTCATATAAAGTGCATTGAATACTATGAAAGTTTGATACTTGATAATTGTTTTGAGATATGGAGATGGTGATATTATAGTCATGCTAGTTGAGTAGTTGTGAATTTGAGAAATACTTGTGTCGAAGTTTGTGATTCCCGTAGCATGCACGTATGGTGAAGCGTTATGTGACGAAGTTGGAGCATGATTTGTTTATTGATTGTCTTCCTTATGAGTGGCGGTCGGGGACGAGCAATGGTCTTTTCCTACCAATCTATACCCCTAGGAGCATGCGCATAGTACTTTGTTTCGATAACTAATAAATTTTTGCAATAAGTATGTGAGTTCTTTATGACTAATGTTGCGTCCATGGATTATATGCACTCTCACCCTTCCACCATTGCTAGCCTCTCTAATACCGCGCAACTTTCGCCGGTACCGTAAACTTCCTCAAAACATCCACCATACCTACCTATTATGGCATTTCCATAGCCATTCCGAGATATATTGCCATGCAACTTTCCACCATTCCATTATTATGAGACGCTCCATCATTGTCATACTGCTTTGCATGATCATGTAGTTGAAATCGTATTTGTGGCAAAGCCACCATTCATAATTCTTTCATACATGTCACTCATGAGTCATTGCACATCCCGGTACACCGCCGGAGGCATTCATATAGAGTCATATCTTGTCCTAAGTATCGAGTTGTAATTCTTGAGTTGTAAGAAAATAAAAGTGTGATGATCATCATTATTAGAGCATTGTCCCAGTGAGGAAAGGATGATGGAGACTATGATTCCCCCACAAGTCGGGATGAGACTCCGGACGAAAAAAAAGAGGCCAAAGAAGCCCAAATAAAAAAAGGAGGACATAAAAAAAGAGAAGGCCCAAATAACAAAAAAATAAAAAATAAAATAAAAAATGAGAGAAAAGGAGATAAGGGACAATGCTACTATCCTTTTACCACACTTGTGCTTCAAAGTAGCACCATAATCTTCATGATAGAGAGTCTCCTATGTTGTCACTTTCATATACTAGTGGGAATCTTTTATTATAGAACTTGGCTTGTATATTCCAATGATGGGCTTCCTCAAAGTGCACTAGGTCTTCGTGAGCAAGCGAGTTGGATGCACACCCACTAGTTTCTTTTGTTGAGCTTTCATACATTTATAGCTCTAGTGCATCCGTTGCATGGCAATCCCTACTCACTCACATTGATATATATTGATGGGCATCTCCATAGCCCGTTGATATGCCTAGTTGATGTGATACTATCTTCTCCTTTTTGTCTTCTCCACAACCACCATTCTATTCCACCTATAGTGCTATGTCCATGGCTCACGCTCATGTATTGCGTGAAGATTGAAAAAGTTTGAGAACATCAAAAGTATGAAACAATTGCTTGGATTGTCATCAGGGTTGTGCATGATTTAAATATTTTGTGTGGTGAAGATAGAGCATAGCCAGACTATATGATTTTGTAGGGATAGCTTTCTTTGGCCATGTTATTTTGAGAAGACATGATTACTTGGTTAGCATGCTTGAAGTATTATTATTTTTATGTCAATATTAAACTTTTGTCTTGAATCTTATGGATCTGAATATTCTTGCCACAATAAAGAGAACTACATGGATAAATATGTTAGGTAGCATTCCACATCAAAAATTCTGTTTTTATCATTTACCTACTCGAGGACGAGCAGTAATTAAGCTTGGGGATGCTGATACGTGTCCAACGTATCTATAATTTTTATTGTTCCATGCTATTATATTATCTGTTTTGGATGTTTACGGGCTTTATTAGACACTTTTATATTATTTTTGGGACTAACCTATTAACCCAGAGCCCAGTGCCAGTTTTTGTTTTTTCCTTGTTTTAGAGTATGGCAGAAAAGGAAAATCAAACGGAGTCCAATTGACCTAAAACTTCACGGAACTTATTTTCGGACCATAAGAAGCCCACGAAGTATTGGAGTTGGACCAGGAGAGTCCCGGGCTACCCACGAGGGTGGGGGCGTGCCCACCCCCCTGGGCGCGCCCCCCTGCCTCGTGGACAGCCCAGAGGTCCACTGACGTACTTCTTCCTCCCATATATACCCATATACCCTAAAAACTTTGAGGAGCACAATAGATCGGGAGTTCCGCTGCCAGAAGCCTCCGTAGCCACCGAAATCCAATCTAGACCCGTTCCGGCACCCTGCCGGAGGGGGAATCCTTCTCCGGTGGCCATCTTCATCATCCCGGCGCTCCCCATGACGAGGAGGGAGTAGTTTTCCCTCGGGGCTGAGGGTATGTACCAGTAGCTATGTGTTTGATCTCTCTCTCTCTCGTGTTCTTGAGGTGGTATGATCTTGATGTATCGCGAGCTTTGCTATTATAGTTGGATCTTATGATGTTTCTCCCCCCTCTACTCTCTTGTAATGGATTGAGTTTTCCCTTTGAAATTATCTTATCGGATTGAGTCTTTAAGGATTTGAGAACACTTGATGTATGTCTTGCGTGGGATACCCGTGGTGACAATGGGGTATTCTATTGATCCACTTGATGTATGTTTGGGTGATCAACTTGCGGGTTCCGCCCATGAACCTATGCATAGGGGTTGGCACACGTTTTCGTCTTGACTCTCCGGTAGAAACTTTGGGGCACTCTTTGAGGTTCTATGTGTTGGTTGAATAGATGAATCTGAGATTGTGTGATGCATATCATATAATCATACCCACGTATACTTGAGGTGACATTGGAGTATCTAGGTGACATTAGGGTTTTGGTTGATTTGTATCTTAAGGTGTTATTCTAGTACGTACTCTAGGGTTGTTTGTGACACTTATAGGAATAGCCCAATGGATTGATTGGAAAGAATAACTTTGAGGTGGTTTCGTACCCTACCATAATCTCTTCGTTTGTTCTTCGCTATTAGTGACTTTGGAGTGACTCTTTGTTGCATGTTGAGGGATAGTTTTATGATCCAATTATGTTATTATTTTTGAGAGAACTTGCACTAGTGAAAGTATGAACCCTAGGCCTTGTTTAAACGCATTGCAATACCGTTTGTGCTCACTTTTATCATTGGTTACCTTGCTGTTTTTATATTTTCAGATTACAAAAACCTTTATCTACCATCCATATACCACTTGTATCACCATCTCTTCGCCGAACTAGTGCACCTATACAATTTACCATTGTATTGGGTGTGTTGGGGACACAAGAGACTCTTTGTTATTTGGTTGCAGGGTTGCTTGAGAGAGACCATCTTCATCCTACGCCTCCTACGGATTGATAAACCTTATGTCATCCACTTGAGGGAAATTTTCTACTATCCTACAAACCTCTACACTTGGAGGCCAAACAATGTCTACAAGAAGAAGGTTGTGTAGTAGACATCAATCATCCGGAAAAGAAACATAGTAACGGCATGAATCCTCGTCAAACTCCCACTTGAGTTCGGTAGCGTCCCCTGCACTGGCATCATCGGCACATGCATCTGTTTGGAAGTAACCGTGAGTCACGAGGACTCAGCAATCTCACACCCGCGAGATAAAGACTATTTAAGCTTAAGGGTAGGAAAGGGTAGTGAGGTGGAGCTGCAGCAAAGAACTAAGCATATATGGTGGCTAACTTACGCAAAGGAGAGCGAGAAGGGAAGCAACGCACGGTCGAGAAGCTAATACTGATCAAGAAGTGATGTTGAAGCTACTTACGCTCAAGCATAACACAAGGTCGTGTTCACTTCCCGGACTCCGCTGAAAAGAGACCATCACGGCTACACACGCGGTTGATTCATTTTAATTAAGTTATGTGTCAAGTTCTCTACAATCGGATATTAACAAATTCCCATCTGCCCATAACCGCGGGCACGGCTCTCGAAAGTTTATACCCTGCAGGGGTGTCCCAACTTAGCCCATCACAATCTCTCACGGTTAACGAAGGATATTCCTTCTACCGGGAAGAGCCGATCAGTCTCAGAATCCCGGTTACAAGACATCTGGACAATGGTAAAACAAGACCAGCAAAGCCACCCGATGTGCCGACAAATCCCGATAGGAGTCGCACGTATCTCGTTCTCAGGGCAACACCGGATGAGACAGGCTACAAGTAAAACCACCCCTCGAGTTTCCCTGAGGTGGCCCCGCAGGCGGCTCGGTTCGGACCAACACTCACAGGAGCACTGGCCCGGGGGGTGTTAAAATAAAGATGACCCTTGAGTCTGCAGAACCCAAGGGAAGGTATATGGTGGTAGGTAGGCAAATGGTAAAACCAAGGTTGGGCCTTGCTGGTGGAGTTTTATTCGAAGCGAACTGTCAAGGGGTTCCCATAACACCCAACCACGTAAGGAATGCAAAATCAAGGAACATAACACTGGTATGACGGAAACTAGGGCGGCAAGAGTGGAACAAAACACCAGGCAAAAGGCCGAGCCTTCCACCCTTTACCAAGTATATAGATGCATTAAAGTAAATAATATATAGTAATGATATCCCAACAATATCCATGTTCCAACATGGAACAAACTTCATCTTCACCTGCAACTAGCAACGCTATAAAAGCGGTAACATAGCCAAACGACGGTTTGCTAGGAAGGTGGGTTAGAGGCTTGACATGGCAATATGGGAGGCATGATATAGCAAGTGGTAGGTAGTGTGGCATAGCAATAGAGCGAACAACTAGCAAGCAAAGATAGAAGTGATTTCGAGGGTATGGTCATCTTGCCTGCAAAGTTCTCAGTGTTGTCGAAAGCTTGATCCTTGTTAGCGTACTCAATGGGTTCCTCGATCATGTACTCGTCTCCCGGCTCTACCCAAAGCAAGAACACAAGCAAAGGACCAACAATCAATCACAGTGCAATGCACAAGCAACACGATGCAAAATATGGCATGATATGCGAGACATGATATGCAATGCATATGCGTGCTTCGGAAGGGAAAGAATGATCAAGGAATCAACTTGGCAAAGCAAGTGTGCCGCTGGAAAGATGATATGATTTCGGCCAAAATCGATATAAAGATCACGGCAAACGGATGCACGGTTTGCAAATGGCAAGCAAAACAAGAATGGCACAATTCTGTGATTAACAGCACGATGCCACTTAGAATGCAACAAGAAACTAAGCTACTTCACCCCAACATAACAAAAAATTATATGACAGTGATGTACACAAGATGCTTGACAAAACATGAACACTGAGCTACGGCTAAATCACACAAGAGCAGGTTCAAACAAGCATGGCAAAAGTGCAAAAGATATCAGCTTCATAGACTTAGAGAAATTACTAACAGGTCAAAAACAACATCAGGAAGCAATGTTTAGAACAAGCAAATAACATGCTACAGGAACATATCATAGCAAGAAAAGGCATGTCATGATTCTACTAACTGCATAAAACAAAAGTCCCTTACTGAACATGAGCCAAAAAGGCACAGAAGATATGATGGAACCCATGTAAACATAGCAAGTTTTATTAACAGTTTCAGACTTAGCAGAAAACAGAGCATGGCATAAACAGGACTATGAAGGAAACTTTGCGAGCTCAAATCACCCATAACAAAGCCTTGCATGACCAAACAAGCATACTAACAGCAAGATGACATGTTCATGAAGCTAACCATGGCAAGAGCAAGTTCATAGCATGCATGGATCACTAGCAACCACCATGACAAAACTGATTAGCATGTTAACATTCTTCCAGGAACATTTTATAGAAAAAGTAGAGCAAGAATAAGACATGCTAGGGCCCTCCATAATTGCAAACAGGGGCATGGATGTATAGAGCATAATCATATGTTCAAACCATCCTTACTGAAGCATCTCAAAACAAGCATGGATATCACTCTAGCATCAAGTTAACATGGCATGAAAATAAGAGCAGGAAAATGACAGCAAAATCCTAAGTCCCTGAAAACAGCAATATCATGAAGCCTAGTTTGCATGCTTGTGCTAGTCACCACATTCATCACAAATACAAGGCAAGCTCCTCTGTAAATATGGCATGATGTAGTTCAAAACACATGTAGAGCTCATGCTCATATGAAGAACACATCAATGTGACAAAAATGACAAATCGCCATAAACTGATAAGTAGCAGCAGTAAACATTTTGTAGCACTCTTCCATCAATGATTAGGACATCAAGATGAACTCAAATAAGCATGCCACAATGTAATTAAATGCATAGCATCTCACAATGAACATTTTGATATATCATATGCATGAAACGGAGCTACGGTCATGGAGATATAAGGCGATGAACAGGGGCATAAAACGTCACAGGGAAAAGACTTAGTGGAAATCACCTCACCCAGATCTAGGGTCCTTCATGGGCGCGTGAACCGAGGCTGGATCCGAGCTCGCCTGAGATGCGCCGGAGTGGGAGAGGACGACGGAGATGTGCGGGGTTCGCCAGATCCGGGTCGCCGGAGTGGTGGCCGGCGACGAGACGACGTCGAGGCGGCGGGCGGCGGAGCTGGGAAGCCGAGGCGGCGGCCGGCGGAGCTGCAGGCGGCGGGGCCGGCAAGGTGCTCGGCGGAGCCGGGCGCGAGGCGGCGGGCGGCGGTCGGGCGTGGGGAGGCGGGGGAGCGGGCGCGTGGGGCAGCGGCGGCGATGGGCTCGGGCGAGGGGCTCGGGCGAGCCCTCCTCGGGCTCGCCGGCCGCGGTGGCTTGGACGGATCCGGGGACACGTGTCGCTCCCGGATTGGTGTGGGCGGCGAAGGCGGACGCGTCCGGCGGCGCGAGAGGAGCGGTGCTAGGGTTTAGACTGCGATATTTTCGAAGGGGGTCACATATTTATAGCTAGGAGGAGGTAGGAGTGTCCAAATGAGGTGTAGTTTTCGCCCACACGATCGTGATCGGATGGCGGAGGGCATGGGAGTGGTTTGGATGGGTTATTGGGCCGTTTTGGAGGGGTGTTTGGCTGCAACACACAAGAGGCTTTCACGGTTACCCGGTTAACCTTTGGAGTATCAAACGGACTCCAAATGGAACGAAATTTGACAGGCGGTCCATGGGTAGTGTACCAAGGCCACTTGTCAAATCTCGGTCCATTCCGAGAATGTTTAACACACGCTTATGAAAAGAGGCAAGAGGGGTGCGCCGGTGCACGCGGGAGTGTCGGATTGCAAAACAGACAACGGGGAAAATGCTCGGACGCATGAGATTAACACGAATGCAAATGCGATGCACAAGATGACATGATATGAAATGCATGACATGAAAAAATGCAAAACAAAGACAAACCCAACCATGAAGGGAAATCTTATAACTTAAAGCCAAAAATGGCAAGAGTCAGAGTTACAATTATGGCAAGTTACAACTGGGGTGTTACACTTGGTGTGCTAGGAAACACATATGGAATGGAGGCGGCCAACCTATCAAACCATGGAGTACTTCGCACATAGGCGTGACTAACTTGGGATAATTCCAGAGGAAGCAAAAACAATCTTTCTCGGATCCACGGCTGCAACTTACATCAAGTGCACGTGAATTAGTGGAAGTCACTTCTTTCATCCAAACGTATACCTCATGAGCGGAACATGAAGGCAATGCTTACAAAGTTTCCAATACTAACTTAGATGTTCAACATGAATCATGGACAAGATGAAATTGTTGTCAATGGGCTCAACAACAATCCATCCAGGCTTCCATATAGGTGGAATTCCAAAATTATGTGAACAAGGCGATAGTATTGGTCATACCCAAAAGATGTAATGGTGTATGCTCGAGGGATAATCGCGAGTAAGACAACATTACGAACATCGTTGGTTCTGATTTGATTTGACGATAGCCCATACGCCAATCAAAGATTCAGGTAAGACAATAGGTCCAACAATTGATCATGAGGACCAATCAATGAAGATATCGTCTTTCTTCAACACACACACACATACACACTCACACACACACAAAGATATCCCTTAATGATGAACTAAGTCGGACAAGCTTTCATCTTCCAACTCTCCAAGTTGTTGTTTAGCTTAACCCACTAGCTCAGGGTACCCAACACAGATTCTTGGAGAAGGGATGGTTTAGAGAAAAACAACTTGATCATGAACTCAACATAACGGTCAGGGGTCAACCTGGTGATACTTCCGAGAAGATATTCGGTAAATCCCAAACCACCAATATGTTACTAAACTCGAGAAAAATCTTGCTCTTCAGGCAAGATGATATGATCAAAAGAGCGAGGGATTGATACAATCCTAACTCATTGATTGAAGGGTGCACCAAGAAAATGGGCCAGGTAGCACAGTCAATCTTAGAATAGTGGTCCAATAACCAACATGCTAAGAATGATATTATTGTCCATTAACTACCAGGCAACAGGGTTGCTAGGAGTATTGATTTCACACATCATAGTTCACTCGTCGGCATTCCGATTACAACAACACGGGATAGAGGAATGAATAATGATGGCGAGAAGTATCACCGCATCAAGGATTCATAAGAGGTCGTGCAATTCTCATGACATTCTTGTCATAAAGATGGTAACACTCCAAGGTAGAACAGAGCAAAACCTGGATTTGCATTTTGATCCACGGAATGCAACTACTTTGACCCAATCCTCAAAGTGGACAAGGTACTGGAGTTTGTTTCTCCTAGTCATTCCAGAATAGAATGGCTTGACAGACCACAAGAATATGAGGTATCGATGAGCATGAAAACCCAAAGTGGCACTAACTTACAGGGACAGGCATACATGACCCAGCAACGAACGTGTCGGTCATCAGCGAGTGAATCCGGGCTATAGTAGCTGGGCTAACAGGACTCCGGAGAATCCGGGCTGTAGCAGGCTAATAGGCCCCCGGTAGACACCGTGTGACATTTCCCCGAAGGGACAGACATAGGAACGAACAAGGACACATGTCGGCCAGCCTATGTGTTCCGGAGTAGTAGCAAGCTACCATGGCTCAGTGGAAGCACTAGGAGTCATTTCCCGATAAGAGAGGCTACCAAGGATAAACAACTAGGTTGTCAGATCCCACACATACCAAGCATTTCAATAACATACACACAATATGCTCGATATGTGCAAATACACATGGCATCACAACATAACTCTATAACTCAAAGTATTTATTCATTAGGCTCCGAAGAGCCGGATATTACAAACATGGGTCTGATGACCCAGCATTCAAGTCATACAAGCAACAAGCACAAGCGGAAGCTTAACTTGTCTGAGTACAGACAACTACAAATGAAAAGGTTGTAAAGCCTGACTATCTACAAGACCCTGCTGAGGGCACAAGACCGTAGCTGAGGTAACAAGCTAAATGTCAAAGTCCACGCGGAACTACTAGCGATACTGAAGTCTCTCTGCAAAAACATAAATTAAGCAAACGTGAGTACAAATGGACCCAGCAAGACTTACATCAGAGCTAACTACATATTCATCGGTATCAACAAAGGGGGTGGTGGAGTTTAAGTGCAGCAAGCCAGCTTTGACTCGGTGGCTATCCTAAACTACGACTGCAAGTAACTCTTTTGAGGTGGCGCACACGAGTCCACATATTCATCATATCAATACACCACTATGGATCCTCTCCCGTCTCCCTATGAGAAGGCCATCCATAGCACTCACGCTTATCTTGCGCATTTTAGAGTATCCAATTTCACTTGTCTATGAACTATACAGGCAACCCAGAGGTCCTTTACTGCGGATGCGGCTATTCGAACTACAGGCAAACCTGACCGATGAGGCCGACTAGTCAGTGACATGGGTGCTAATCCCGCGTTGACTAGCACTTTGACCCGCTGTGGGGCCCATTGTCAGTGGCTGAAGGGCGGCTGAGCTGGCGGGGATTAGCGATAATGACTACGCCACGTCGGCCCTCGCCAGAATTCCACGGCGGAGACCAAAGCAACGGCGGTGCGGCTCGGATTTGAGCTATGGGTGGTGGTTTTGAGCTTGGTTTGCATCTATAGGATGCTGGGACTCGCGTGCATCCATTGTAACAAGCGGCAGCAGCTGGGGTGGCCAGAGCTCGTTGGAAATGAGCTCGTGGCGGCTGCTGGAGTTCGGGTGGGGTCGGGTTTGGCGCTACGGTGCACGGAAGGAGGACCTGGTGGGTGTGTGGGCTTGCTGGGAAGCTTATGAGCACGGTGACGCGCTCGGTTTCGAGCTTACGCGTCTGTGGCCACGGCGGCGACATGGCCGGCGGCGGTGAGGTTTCGGCTCCGAAGGCTAACGCGGCTAGCAGACGAAATCAAGATCGGGGAGCAGGGGAAAAGACGGCAGGGCTCACTGGGGGGCGGAGGAGAAGGCCAGCGGGCTCGGGGACGCGCCGGAGCGGGAGCACGGTCGTCGGCGATCTCGGCGACCAGAGGAGGAAGAAGACGTCGGGGACGGGGCTCCGGGGCTCTTCTCGTCGTGTGGCTCGGTCGAGACGGCGTAGGGGTCAACGACGGAGCTCGAAGTCACGTCGGAGAGGCATGGGGGAGGCTGTGGTCGCGGCAACAGCGAGCGGTGGCATCGGTTGCGCTCGGTGGCGCTGCGGGGAAGAGAAAACAAAGGAGGGGAGGAGCACGGGGAGAGTGAGAGGGGGTCAGGGGTGTACGTGGCGGCAACCGGGCACATCGAGGAGGAGCCAGGCAGGCTGGGAGGGAGGAGGTGGCCAGGGCGCGTGCCCACGCGCGGCAACCACACGCCCTCCTGCCTACCACACGCCCTCCTGACGGTGGGGGCGCCTGGTGGGCTGGGACAACAGTGATGGGCCGCAGCTGGGCCGCTAGGTAGGTTAGGTAGGTTTTCTGTCCTCTCCCTGTTCTAACTCTTTTCTGTTTTCTATTTTCTGTTTTGATTTAGTAATAATACTAAACCATTTCATAACATGCTGGAAATAATATGGGTGCTTTCTGAATTATTCCAGTGACCCTTAACAATTTCCTACATTTTTGGAGCATCTAAAATATATATAGCATTTAAATAGCTCCAAATCAAATATGTTTGAATTAATTCAAAGTCCAAATATGTCCTTCAAAAATGTGAACCATTTTTGTTAGATGCTTCCACCTTGATCCAAAAATGATGAACATTTTTAAAGGGCATTTTGAAATCATTGAAAAATATTTTGGTTGGACCTATTTGAATTCCTTTGATGCTAGTGTTTGAACATCCCCATTTCAAATTTCTATGAAAGTTAAACATGATGCAGGCAAGATGCAAACACTAGGCAGCACCAGAAGCTAGGGATGTGACAGTCTACGCGAGCTCCCCGGCACAGAAGCAGAGGTTGAGGATGGAGGCGCCGGTGATGGGGGCGACCTACCAATGGTTTTGAGGGTTGTGTGTGTCTGTGTGAGTGGAGGTTGTGTTTGAGGAAATACTGCGGCAACTGAAAATTTTACTAGGCGTGAGTACCAAGGCGGGGCTACTGAAAATTTGGATCAAAGGCGAGGAGATATTTTTGAGATTGCAAGGGATGCAGAGGCAGTAGTAAAATGCCGGGGCTACTGAAAATTTGAATCAAGGGACAGAAGCAGAGCGGGAGTAACAGACATCACACACGGTCGACACATACTAATCATGTGCTATCAAACATTAAAATCTTCCAGGAGGTAGATATTTTTGAGATTGCGAGGGATGCAGAGGCGGGAGTTTTAGGGGAGCGAGCAGTGTGCTTGACACGCCGGCTGTGGACTGTAGCCAACACACCTTCTCGCGTAAGCCATAGGCGTACTGTACACCGACGATGCTCCAAGATATTTTGTACTACATCTCACACAGTTGGTGAGAATAAACTGTGTGGGATCTACTTGATTTGAATTACAAAATGGGGTCACAGCGGAAATGGACGGTGTTTGAATTGCTAGACCTTTTATCTGTAGTGAACATGCAACTGTATGTGTGTAGTAAAAGAATTGAAATTATTCAGGGTTCGTTTGGACATTTCATACATTAAACTGGTTTTCTAGCCATTTCAGGTGCACAATTCAAAATTAGACTACATGCACATGCTCCGGTGCATAGAAATTGTTTGAAAAATCAAATCTGTGTCCTTCAGTCCATGCTTAGGTCCCATGGAAGAAATGGGAATGAATTTTTCGGGGTTCGTTTGGCCTTTTTTATACATTAACTGGGTTTACTAGGCATTTTATGTGCAAAATTCAAATTTTAACTACAAGCACATGCTCCAATGCACTAAATGTTAAAACCAAGGTTGGGCCTTGCTGGAGGAGTTTTATTCAAAGCGAACTGTCAAGGGGTTCCCATAACACCCAACCACGTAAGGAATGCAAAATCAAGGAACATAACACCGGTATGACGGAAACTAGGGCGGCAAGAGTGAAACAAAATACCAAGCATAAGGCCGAGCCTTCCACCCTTTACCAAGTATATAGATGCATTAAAGTAAATAAGAGATAATAATGATATCCCAACAATATCCATGTTCCAACATGGAACAACCTTCATCTTCACCTGCAACTAGCAACGCTATAAGAGGGGCTGAGCAAAAGCGGTAACATAGCCAAACAACAGTTTGCTAGGAAAGGTGGGTTAGTGGCTTGACATGGCAATATGGGAGGCATGATAAAGCAAGTGGTAGGTATCACGGCATAGCGATAGAGCGAGCAACTAGCAAGCAAAGATAGAAGTGATTTCGAGGGTATGGTCATATTGTCTGCAAAGTTCTCAGAGTTGTCGAAAGCTTGATCCTCATTAGCGTACTCAACAGGTTCCTCGGTCACATAGTCATCTCCCGGCTCTACCCAAAGAAAGAACACAAGTAATAGAACAACAGTCAATCACGGTGCAATGCACAAGCAACATGATGCAAAACATGGCATGATATACAATACATGATGTGCAATGCATAAGTGTGCTCCGGAAGAGAAAGAATTATCAAGGCATCAACTTGGCAAACCAAGTCTGCCACTGGTAAGATGAGATGATTTCGGTTGAAATCAATATAAAGATCACCGGAAACGGAGGCACGGTTTGCAAATGGCAAGCAAAACAAGAATGGTGCTATTCTGCGATTAACAGCACGATGCCACTTAGAATGCAACAAGAAACTAAGCTACTGCACTTCAACATAGCAACAAAACATGAACACTGAGCTACGGCTAAATCACACAAGAGTAGATTCAAACAAGCATGGCAAAAGTGCAAAAGATATCATCTTCACAGACTTACTGAAAATACTAACATGTCAAAAACAACATCAGGAAGCACTGTTTAGAGCAAGCAAGCAACATGCTATAGGAACATGTCATAGCAAAAAAAGGCATGGCATGATTCTACTAAATGCATAGATCAAAAGTCCCTTACTGATTATGAGCCAAAAAGGCATAGAAGATATGATGGCACCCGTGTAAACATGCAAGTTTTATTAACAGTTTCAGACTTAGCAGAAAAACTGAGCATGTTATAAACAGAATTATGATAGCAAGTTCACGAGCTCAAACCACTCACCACAAAGCATTGCATGACAAAACAAGCATAGCAACATCAATATGACATGTTCATGAAGCTAACCATGGCAATAGCTAGTTCATAGGATGCATGGATCACTAGCAACACCCATGTCAAAATTGATTAACATGTTAACATTCTGCCAGGAACATTTTAAGTCCCTCAAAACAACAACATTGCGGAGGCTACTTTGCATGCTTGTGCTAGTCACCACATATATCACAAAAATACAAGACAAGCACCCCTCTAAAGATGGCATGGTGTAGTTCAAAAGTCATGTAGACCTCAAGCTCATATGATGCACACATCAAATGGAAAAAAAATGACAAAACCTCATGATTTGATAAGTACCAGCAATTAACATTTTATAGCACTCTTGCATCAATGAAAAAGGCATCATAACAGACAGTAACTGCCGGATCACGGGTTCCGGCAAAACCCTTAAGGTTCGAACACTCGGGTGCGTGCAAAGATCTCCCCCCTATCAATCCGCATCCGAACTTAGCCTAGATCTCACGAACTAATTTGACGAACTCGCAACACAAAGGACACCAGATTTATACTGGTTCGGGCCACCGTTGTGGTGTAATACCCTACTCCAGTGTGGTGGTGGTGGATTGCCTCTTGGGCCGAAGACGAGCAGTACAAGGCGAAGAACAGCCTCCTGAGGTTGAGGTGTTCTTGTGCTTGGTGGGTGTGCCGCCAAGGATGTGGTGGCTCCAATCTCCGATCCCCTCACTCTATGGTGGTGGCTAGTATTATTTATAGAGGCCCTGGTCCTCTCCCCAAATATTGAGCGGGAAGGAAGCCAACAACGGCCAATTTGAAAGGGGACAGCTAGTACAAGCTATCCTGACAAAAGCAGTCTTCGCCTGCCAAAGGCTCTGGTGGTGACGCCGTCTTGGGCTCCACGGTGACCTCCGTCTTGCCATCCTTCTGGTCTTGGTCTTGTTGCACCAATATGGAAACCTTTGCTTGATGCCTCGGTACTCCGCGCATGCGCTTGCCCCCTTAGCACCAAAGAGGAAACAAGGACGCTACGCGCGCTGGCGCCCGCCTGGTCTCGATCGTCATGGCTTACGTCACGAGAACCTCGCGAGGTTTACCCGGCCTTGAACTCTCCGCACCTCATGAGCCAGCCTGGTGAGGCCGCTCCTGAGGAGGTCTTGTGTCGTCCGCCTCGCGAGGCTTGGCCCCTCGCGAGGGTCTTGATTCCTTGTTGATGAAGATGGGACGTACGGGCCTGCCAACAAAGCCATGCCATGGGCCGCAGGCAGGCAAGTCTGGGGACCCTAGTTCCCAGAATGCCAACAGTAGCCCCTGGGCCCAAGGCACGCTCGGCCTTGGCTTCGAGGCGAAGCCAAGGGTCAAGTGCGGAGCGCCGTGGGCCCCCATAGCATGCGGCCTCGGTCGACGCGTGGCGATTGATTGGGCGTGGGCGTCTCCGCTTCCCCATGCTGCCTCGGCAACTGCCCGACTAACAAGTCCCCGCGACATGCAAGGAAAACCATCATTACCTGTGATCATGGGGGGTGCTGGTTGGCCTTCTCTTGGTATAAATGGGAGGGGGCCGGAGCCCCCGTCGCCCATCTTTCCTCTGCCTCTCCTGCTTCTTCTTCTTCCTTGCTCCACTCCTTGCTTGTGTAGACATGGCGCCGATCCGGAGGTTCTCGGCCGCAGAGAAGGGCAAGGCTCCCCTCAACGTGCCCGATCTGCTCCCATCAAAGAAAAGGAGGTCTCATCACTGCGAGGTGGTCGTGAGGCCGGTGCTGTCGAGGCCTAGGTATGAGAGGCTGCCTCCTAGGTACCCGTTGTCCTTGTACGCTCATGCTGACCATTCCGAAGGGATGAGCGGTGAGCGGCGCCGCCCGTGCCAGGGCCGTGGTCGCCGTGCCGCGGAGGCGCACGTGTCGCCCCAGGGGTCCATGATGCGGACTCTTCGCGCAAGTTCTTCCTGTGGGCAGTGATGCCCCGAGCACCTGGATATACCTCCCGCCGAGCCTGAAGCAGGGTCGTGGCGTCCAGCCACCGTCGCCACTGATCTAGATGGGGTTGGCGCCGGCCTCATGTGGCCCACTGTTGATGATGGCGTTGGCGACACCTGGTGCGCGTAGATAGAACCCCTGGGAATTCCTTCCCTTTTGTTCCCTGCGAGGAATCAAAAAACAGACCCCGTGGGGTGTGTAAAGCGTCTGTAATGCCTTTTGTCAATATAGCCCTCGTTATGAAGATTTGTGTGTGCATATTCTGTCGAGGCTCGGCCTCCCCTTTCCAATCCTGCGGTAGCTTGGTGCTCTACGCTAACAGGTCTCGGTCCCCAGGCAGGTTGCAGCCGTCGCTGGTATGCCAAGTCACGTGCCGTGGTCAAGGCTAGGAGGTGAGCGGCCCGAGGTCCAATAAGAGCTCCTGAGGCACGATGCTCAAGAGGTCCCCCTTAGCGCACAAGCACCTATCTTAGGATGGGAAAGGAAGAAAACATTGACGTAGCAGGGCAGCGAAGGGAGTGAGCGAGGGTCTCGTGCCGCAAGCGACTGGTCGATCCAGAGCGAGAACTTATCTTTGGCTGTCTGGGGTCTGCTCCTTGAGTCGTCCGGACTCGCGTGCCGGTCGCTGTAGTGTGGCTAGGTATAGCCCGTGCGGGCTTCCCCCTCCCCTCCATGTCCTTCTTGGTGCTCTGCGTCCTCAGGTCCCGGCCCTCGAGCGAGCTCAGCCACCGCTGGTATGCCAGGTCACGTGCCATGGTGAAGACCAGGGGGTGAGGGCTGGAGAGCCAGTAAGGGCTCCTGAGGTGCGATGCTCAGGAGCCCCCCTTTTAATGCGCAAGCGAATCACATGAGGGAAGAGAGAGAGTCCGCGGTACCGCCTGCTGTGGCCCTCATGAAGTTCCAGAAAGTTAGCGCAAGGTAGGGTACCGGTCGCCGTGGTGATTGCTGGTTTGCTTCTGGCGCGTGAGAGGGGACTCCCTACTGTGGGGATCCCCCGGGGCGTGTACAGCCCCGCCCTACCTCAAGAGGGCGTGCACGGCAGGGCTAGACGAGGTGTGTCTGGACACTCGTGAGCTGGCGCGGGACTCACGAGGCCCTACCTCAAGGCGGGTTGCGCTTGGTCTTGGTTCTTGTTTGCTGTCTTGGTCCTGTGAAATGGTTAGACAGCGCGAAGGGTCCTAAAGAAAGACGGCCGGCGCGCGGCTCCCATGGTGGGTGATAATCAAGCAGGAGATAGGCATAGATAGATTAAGCATGGAAAGCAATCTAGCTCAGGTAAATGCAGGGAAAATGCATGCCACTAGGTTCGGCCCGAGCGTCTTGGGGATGATACAGCCCGAGGGGCCCCCCAACAGGGTAAGCTAAAGACATAAAAGGAAAGATACATGCCACAGGGACGTACCCATGCGGCCTGGGAATGATGCAGCCCTGGGGGCGCTCCCAGCTGAATGAACTTTGGAAAATGTCACCTAGTTATGTTGATGAAGGAGAGTTGGGGTAGCTGAAGGCGTGCGGCAAAGGGGCTGCCCCTCATGTGCCACCGGGGCCCTGAGCCTCGGGAGGCTCTGGGGGTCCAGGGGGTTCCTTGAGGACCGTCTTCATCTCTTTTAGCACCGCATGGTGCCTGGCCCCTTGAGCCTCCAGGATGCTCCGCAGGTTGCGTTGATGGGCGGCCGCCACGCTCGGCAGACCAAAGGGCATGCGAACATAGATGTGAGGTGGGCCCTCACAGCGTCCCATGCGCGAAGGCCAGAGAAGCTTCTGAGAGGCGGCCCGATTGAGCCCTGGGACGTCGATGCAAACGCGCAGCCCGGCATCCTCGCCTGGATGGGGAGCTGTGCCTGAGTGGTCTTGGTGATGACCTCCTGAGCGGTGGGCACTCCTTGCCCTGTGCTCTCCTGAGAGAAACGTGCTGCGAAGCACGCCTTCAAGTGGTGCCCAAGCGCCTCCCTCATGATGTTGGCAAAGTCTGAGGCCGTCCAGAAGAGAGCCCCCGAGCCCTGCTCGAGAGGGGCGCTGGGCGCGCTTTCCTATGCGATGAAGGGAGGCGCCAATCCTGACGAGGCGCCGCTTGCTTGAGGCCCTTCGTGGCGCAGCTGCTTCTTCTTCTTGGGGGTGGCCTCAGGAGGGCGCTCACCCTGACTGTCGGGGGTCGTCGATTGCTGCAGTTGGAAGGCACGCTCGAGGGAGCACACCGCGTCTCTCTCTTCGCACGGGACCATGATGATTCCACCGCTTCCCGGCATCTTGAGGACATTGTAGCCGTGATGGGTCACCGCCATGAACTTGGCCAGGGCTGGATACCCGAGGATGGACTTGTATGGCAGGTGGATGCAGGTGACGTCGAAGTCGATGAGTTCGGTACGATAGTTGTTGCGTTCTCCGAAGGTAACGGGGAGGCGGAGCTGCCCGATCGGGGTAGTAGAGCCGTCGGTCACTCCTGAGAAAGGCTTGGTAGGCTGAAGCTGGTCATATGGCACTTGGAGGTTGTTGAACGTGTCGATGGACAGGACATTGAGCCCCACGCCCCCGTCGATGAGGGTCTTGGTAACTTGCACATTGCTGATGACCGGTGAACAAAGCATTGGGAGGACACCTGCAGTAGCCGCGCACTTGAGCTGATCTGCCGAACTGAACGTGATGGGGCACCTGGACCATCTGAGTGGGCGTGTGGCCTCGAGCTTGGGGAGAACTACATTCACTTCACGGGAAAATTGTTTGAAGATATGCTACGAGGCTGGGGCTTGAGCTCCGCCCAAGATGTAGGCGATAGCGCGTGGCTCCTGGAAGCCCCCAGCCCCCTCGTCTTGATGGTGGTCGTCATTCCTTCTGGGTGGCGGCGGTAATGGAGGAAGGCCAACATTGCCTTGAGGACGAGCCTCACGAGGATGGTCCCTGCAGGTGCCCTCGCGAGGCTGATCCTGCCAGCGGTCCTCACGAGGCCGGTCGTGCCGCTCCTGGCGCGGGCCACGATCGTCCCAGCGTCCGCCACCACGTCCTCCTCCTCGGTCATAGCCCCGGTCGCTGCGCTCGGGGCATCGACCGAAGCGTCCTTCTCGAATGGCTCTGAGCTCTTGACAGTCACTGGTGTTGTGGGTATGCAGGTTGTGGAAGGCGCAGAACGGTCGGCTGCCCTTGGATGACTCAGGCTAGTCTATGTCGCGCTTGGTGTCTGGCTCTGCCGTGAGCACGGCTGCTCCCTTGCGCTTCACGTCCTTGGCCTTGGTCTTCTTATCCTCTGGGTCCGTGGTAGGGAGCTCGAGGAGGGAGAGGCGCCCCTCCTCAGCTCTTGCACACTTGGTCGCGATGTTGAACAGCTCCAGGGTCGTGCACAGCTCCTCATGGATGGCGAGCTCCTCCTTCATCTTGATGTCGCGGACGCCGTTGGAGAACGCTGAGATGATGGCCTCGTCGGTCACCTTGGGGATTTTGATTCGCATGCTATTGAAGCGCTGAATGTACTTCTGCAGGGTCTCTCCTGGTTGTTGCTTGATGCGGTGCAGGTCACCCCCGACCGGGGGGCGGTCGCGAGTGCCCTGGAAGTTGGCGATGAAGGGTTTGTGCATCTCGTCCCAGGAGGAAATTAAGCCTAGAGGCAGGTTCAGGAGACAGGAGCGGGGGCCGTCCTTGAGAGCCATGGGAAACCAGTTCGCCATGACTTTCTCGTCGCCGTTGGCCGCCTCGATGCTCAGCTCGTAGAGTTGCAGGAACTCCGCGGGGTCGGGGGTGCTGTCGTAGCGAAGAGGCAGATCTGGCTTGAACTTGCCCGGCCAGGCGATGCTGCGCAGCTTGGGGGTGAAGGCGCGGCAGCCGGCCGTGGTCACCAGGGCCCGCCTTGGAGGTGGAGCTTGGTCTTGGTGCCCGCATGCCGCTACGGCAAGTGGCGCAGGGCCCTGCCGTAGCAAACGATCATGGCGCGGCGGTGCAAGGAGCGGCGGAGCGTTCTCTTGCGGTCGAGGGACTTCTTGACAGCTTCTTTCTTCACGCGCGGGCGCCGGACACGGTGGGTCGCGCCATGGAGCCGCGTGCCTTGGTGCTAGGGCGCCGTCTTGGGGCAGAGGTGGTGAAGGTGCTTCATGAGCTGCGTCGCCCTTGGCTGGCGGAGGGCGAGGCAGAGAGTGGGACGGCGCAGGGGAGCCCCCTGCGGCACAGACAAGCTCAGCGATGCGGTCAAGCCAGTCCTCGTAGAGGTCGTTGACTGGGCGGTAGCACAGAAGCTCGTGCGCCATGAGGAGCGCGGCCCGTGCGTCCGTGGGAACGTGACGAGCGTGAGACGACGAACTAGTGGGAGTCAGCGATGGAGTGGCAGTGCGGCCGTCCTGTCGCACCGAGGGTGCAGCGAGGATGCTTGTTGTTTGTTTCCCGTCGGGCCGGTGGAGGCATTGGCGGCAGGCGACGGAGAGCGATGGGTTGGCCCGCCGACAGGGCCGTTTGAGCAACGCAGGTGGAGAGGGCAGCCCGGCGCTCGGCACGGGCGCGACGTGCGTCCTCCATGGAGACGATGAAGCGACGTGATGCGGAGCGACGGGAAGGAAGCTTCGGCGCACCCCTACCTGGCGCGCCAAATGTCGGATCACGGGTTCCGACAAAACCCTTAAGGTTCGAACACTAGGGTGCGCGCGAAGATCTCCCCCCTATCGATCCACGTCCTAACTTAGCCTAGATCTCACGAACTAACTCTTGCATCAATGAAAAAGGCATCATAACAGACAGTAACTGCCGGATCACGGGTTCCGGCAAAACCCTTAAGGTTCGAACACTAGGGTGCGCGCGAAGATCTCCCCCCCTATCAATCCGCATCCTAACTTAGCCTAGATCTCACGAACTAACTCGATGAACTCGCAACACAAAGGACACAAGATTTATACTGGTTCGGGCCACCGTTGTGGTGTAATACCCTACTCCAGTGTGGTGGTGGTGGTGGATTGCCTCTTGGGCTGAAGACGAGCAGTACAAGGCGAAGAACAGCCTCCTGAGGTTGAGGTGTTCTTGTGCTTGGTGGGTGTGCCACCAAGGATGTGGTGGCTCCAATCTCCGATCCCCTCACTCTATGGTGGTGGCTAGTCCTATTTATAGAGGCCCTGGTCCTCTCCGCAAATATTGAGCGGGAAGGAAGCCAACAACCGCCAATTTGAAAGGGGACAGCTAGTACAAGCTATCCTGACAAAAGCAGTCTTCGCCTGCAAAAGGCTCTGGTGGTGACGCCATCTTGGGCTCCACGGTGACATCCGTCTTGCCGTCCTTCTGGTCTTGGTCTCGTTGCACCAATATGGAAACCTATGCTTGATGCCTCGGTACTCTGCGCCTGCGCTTGCCCCCTTAGCACCAACGAGGAAACAAGGACGTTGCGCGCGCTGGCGCCCGCCTGGCACCCGCCTGGTCTCGATCGTCATGGCTTACGTCACGAGAACCTCGCGAGGTTTACCCGCCCCTGAACTCTCCGCCCCTCACGAGCCAGCCTGGTGAGGCCGCTCCTGAGGAGGTCTTGTGTCGTCTGCCTCGCGAGGGTCTTGATTCCTTATTGATGAAGATGGGCCGTACGAATCTGCCAGCAAAGCCACGCCATGGGCCACAGGCAGGCAAGTCTGGGGACCCCCGTTCCCAGAACACCGACAGTAACATGCATGGAAATGCTTCTACCATGAACAGCTCATCGAGACGAACAATTCTACATATCATATGCATGATTTGGAGCTATGGTCACCAAGATGTGATGCGATGAACATGGCATAAAAATATTGCAGAAGAAAGACTTAGACGAAATCGGGGTCAACCTAGGGTTTGCATGCTTCTCGATGCACGATTGGATATCACCGGAGTTGGAGTTCGCCGGAGTTGCGGGCGGTGGAGGAGGCCGGAGCTTCATCGGAGGAGGGCCGGCGGGTCGGGGGCGCCGGATCCGGTCCGGCCCGACCGGATCCACGGCGAGGCGGCGGCGCTCGCGGCCGCGGAGCTCGGCGGCGCTCGGTGGCGAGGCGCGTGGTGGCGGCGGCGGCTGGCGATGGCGGGGCGGCGGCGGACGCGGCGCGGGGCGGTGGGCGAGCGCGGCCGCGGGGCGGTGGCGGTTGGGCCCATGGGGGCCGGCCTCGGGCCCGGCAGGCTTCGGCGGTGGCAGCCGGTGGAGGAGCCACGTGGCGGGAGGTGATTGGATGGGGCGCGGCGGCGGACGTGTCTGACGCGCGGAGGAAGGGGAAGACTAGGGTTTCATCCGAATTTTCGGAGGAGGAGGCCTTTTTATAGGTAGAGGGAGTTTGGAGTGTCCAAAAGAGGTGTAGTTTTCGCCCACACGATCGTGATCCGACGACGAAGGACATGAAGATGGTTTAGATGGGATATTGGGCTGTTTTGGAGGGTTGTTGGGCTGCAACACACAAGAGGCCTATGCAGTTACCCGGTTAACCGTTGGAGCATCAAATGGACTCCAAATGGAACGAAATTTGACAGGCGGTCTAACGATGGTGCACCAAGGCCACTTGGCAAATCTCGGCCCATTCTGAGAATGTTTAACACCCGCTCACGAAAAGAGACAAGAGGGGTGCGCCAGTGCATGTAGGAGTGTCAGATTGCGAAACGGGCAACGGGGAAAATGCTCGGATGCATGAGACGAACACGAATGCAAATGCGATGCACATGACGACATGATATGAAATGCATGACATGAAAAAAATGCAAAATGAAAGACAGAACCCAACCACGAAGGGAATCTCATAACTTAATGCCGAAAATGGCAAGAGTCGGAGTTACAAATATGGAAAGTTACATCCGGGGTGTTACAATAGAACAACAGGAGTGTTGTGTTCAATCTTGGAATTTTTCGTGGTTTGTTTGGCCTTTTTTATACATTAACTAGGTTTTCTAGGCATTTTATGTGCATAATTCAAATTTGAACTACAAGCACATGCTCCAATGCACTAAAGTTGGTTGAAAAATCACATGTGCGTCCTTGGGTGAATTTCTAGGTCCCATGCAAGAGATGGGAATGAAATTCAGACACCAGGGCACTGTTGATTGCCAGCAAAACATTGAGATGCCTGGTTTTTAAAATCTAGTGAATCCAAAACTCATATGAAATTCATGAAACTTGGCATGCTATCATGGAGCGGCATCAACATGTCGTGGTAAAAAATTGTCCAATTTGGGACGGGTTCGGGTATAAGCTTCTCACAAATTAGAGCTTCTCACAACAAGCATGATGGTTTCGATAGGGAACGTCCCACCTTTTCGGGGAAAACGATATTCATTGTCTCTTATTGCTTTCAAATTTTTTTTCTAGTGTCAACATAGAACAACAGGAGTGTTGTGTCAATTTTTGTGATTTTTCGAGGTTCGTTTGGACATTTGTATGCATTAACTGGGTTTTTTAGGCATTTTATGTGCGTAATTCAAATTTGAACTACAAGCACATGCTCCAATGCACTAAGTTTAGTTGAAAAATCTAATCTGTGTCCTTGGGTGAATTTCTAGGTCCCATGCAAGAGATGGGAATGAAATTCAAACACCAGGGCACCGTTGATTGCCGGCAAAATGTTGAGATGCCTGGTTTTTAAATTCTCGTAAATCCAAAACTTGTCTGAAATTCATAAAACTTGGCACGCTATCATGAAGCGGCATCAACATGCCGTGTTAAAAAAATGTCCCATTTCGGGCAGGTTCGGTTATATGCTTCTCACAAACGAGAGCTTCTCACAACAAGCATGATGGTTTTGGTAGGGAACGTCCCACCTTTGGGGACGAAACGATATCCATTGCCTCTTATTTCTTTCAAAAAAATTCTCGTGTCAACATAGAACAACATGAGTGTTGCGTCAATTTTTGGGATTTTTCGGGGTTCGTTTGGACATTTTTATGCATTAACTGAGTTTTCAATGCATTTATGTGCATGATTCAAATTTGAACTACATGCACATGCTCCAGTGCATATAAATTGGTTGAAAAATCAAATCTGTGTCCTTGTGTGTATGTTTAGGTCCCATGCAAGAAATGGGAATGAATTTCAAACACCAGTGCATCGTTGATTGCCGGCAAAACATTGAGATGCCTCTTTTTAAATTCTAGTAAATCCAAAACTTGTTTGAAATTCATGAAACTTGGCATGCTTTCATGGAGCAGCATCAACATGCCGTGGTAAAAAAATTTGTCCCGTTTGGGGCAGGTTTGGGTATATGCTTCTCACAAACGAGAGCTTCTCACAACAAGCATCATGGTCTCGGTAGGGAACGTCCCACCTACTGCCTCTTATTGCTTCCAAAAAATTTCTCGTATCAACATAGAACAACAGGAGTGTTGTGTCAATTTTTGTTAATTTTTGAGGTTCTTTTGGACATTTTTATGCATCAACTGAGTTTTCAATGCATTTATGTGCATAATTCAAATTTGAACTACATGCACATGCTCCACTGCATATAAATTGGTTTAAAAATCAAATATGTGTCCTTGGGTGCATGCTTAGGTCCCATGCAAGAAATGGGAATGAATTTCAAACACCAGGGCACTATTGATTGCCGGCAAAACATTGAGATGCCTGGTTTTTAAATTCTAGTAAATCCAAAACTCGTCTGAAATTCAGAAAACTTGGCATGCTATCATGGAATGGCACCCGACATGATGTGGTATTTTTTGTGTCCATTTTGAGAGAAGGCACACTCGAATAATGACAGCCAACAAAGGCATTTTGAAAAAATAGCTGCCACTTTAATATCTCAAACGGTATAATTCAAACCATGTGTGTACCGTTAACCATTCACATGACGCCACGTGTCTTGGTTTTAATGGCTATAGGAGGTGTCATGCGGACAGCTGCTTGACCTTGACTGAACGGAAGGCATGCGAGTGTAGTCTGGTGCGCAGGCTGACCGAGAAGCGTGCAAGATGTCCTCCAATGCGCAGGCTTGCCGGGAAGCGTGCGAGCTGTACGCTGTGTAGGCTCATTGGGAAGCAAAACCTTTGACTTCCATGGCCGCTCGCCTTCCTCTCCATTAATGGTGCCCGAGCCGCTGTTTAATACGGGCGACCTTACTGTTCGCCTCCCATTCCCCTCCCCCCGCAGACCTCCACCGCCATGGCACAAAATGATCATCTGCACCTAGTCTTCAAGTTTGGTGAAGTCGACTCCGAATCAGAGGAGATAGAAAATAAGGAGGAATGGGGCCTCATGGACATGGCCCAGAACGAGCTTGCCGCGGTGGTTGCTGCCCCACTCCCGTCCCAGCGACCATCCCCGCGCCCGTGCCAGCAACCATCCCCGTAGCATTGACGGGCTGGTCACCGAGCACTATCGCAGAGCTGGAAGCCACGGGCATCAGCGAGGTCTCCGCGGACCCGCGCGAGCTCGTTTACATGCCAGCGCCAGCGCCCGTGCCCATGCACGCCCCTCCACCCACCGTGCCGCCGGCCCCCGTGCGTTTGGTTGCACACGTCGCGCCCGTGCACGCTCCTCCACCCACCGCGGCGCCGATCCCCGTGCGTTTGGCTGCACCCGCCGTGCCCGTGCCCGTGCACCCCCCTACCCTCAGCGGCATGGGACGCTGCCGTCGTCCGCTACCTCTCAGCGGCGCCAGTTGCCGTCCTCCCGCGCCCCGCCCGTCGATCGCGCGATGACATGTTGTTTGATTTACAAGTGAAGAACATTTTGTGTTGCCTTGAAGACTTCAACAACGGCGTCCCAGAGATGACAACGACAACAACGGCACGGCACACCGCCGCCGCCGGAAATAGTTTTTTTTTGGTTTAATACTGTATCTCGAATTCTCGATCATATGAATATAAATTCGCAGTGTGACTGAATGAAAGATATGGTTTGAACGAACTTGCATTTTTCTCTCTTAATGCACAGACTTATCAAACGATTTTCTTTTGAAAAAACATCAACAGCTTTTAAATATAAAACATTCATCACAAACTTTTTAGTTAGAACACCCGTATGCAAACCGACAGCTTCCCCAGGAAGCCAAGGGAAAATGTACCGAGCAGGATTTCTGCATCCCTTCAACGCAAACGGTTTGTTTTGCATGACCCGTGTGCAACCACGTACAAACAATTGGGTAAGATTTGCATATCTGTCATTTTGGGTATGTTGCCATTTCTCAAGCTGGAAAGATTGAAATTTGTTTATCTAGTAACATTGCCATTTGTCAACCTTGTAACACTGCGATTTGTCAAACTATGCAGCTACAAATCACTAGCACTATCTAATTTTTGCAACTAAAATCACTAGCACTGTTCATATGGACACCACTAGCAGGCGTGAGTTCATGGGCGCTGTAACGCCCCGAGACCGATTTGCCAGGTGTCTTCCAGTTATTCGCCATCGTTGCCATGTCATTTGCTTGCGTGTTGCATCTTGTCATGTCATCATGTGCATTGCATCATCATGTTTTCAAAACCTGCATCCGTCCGGGTTTCCCTCAGTTCTTTTCGTTGTCCATTCTGAGCCCAGACACACTTGCACGCGCCCGCGGCATGTCCGAAATAGCATTTTATAAGTGGCCAGAAAATGTTCTCAGAATGGGATGAGAGTTGACGTGTGGTCTTATTATAGTGTAGATAGACTGCCTGTCAAGTTTCATCGCATTAGGAGATCGTTTGGTGCCCCAACGGATGACTATAGCGGCAGTATAGCCGGGTCTAGCGTCGGACGTTTCCGGTCTCCGGAAACGGTTGCCGGGTTGCATTCCCCCTCTCTCTTCTCGGTCCACACACTTGACCTCGTTCGCCTAACCCCTCTCTGCACAGTGCATCGAACCCCTCGCGCGTGCCCGAAAGCTGTCCCGGACCCGACCCGGGGTTTCGTCACCGTTGGATCCGGATCATCCCCAAACATCTACAAAACATCTCCATTCTGTTAATTGGACTCCCTAGCTTTTTATCCACGATCGTCCGATTGCGATCGAAGGGACGAGGTAGCCCCTAACCTAATCTGTGATGTATATATATACTCCACTTCTAGTCTATTTTGGACAAACCCTAAAATCAAGGAGAGTTGTCCCATCCCGCCGCCACTCCACCTAAATCCTCTCGGGATCCCCTCTGCAGCCTCCTCCCACCTCTCTTCGAATCCAGATTCAGCCAACCACCACAAGCTCTTCCCACCCGATCTGGACCACCGGATCTTAGATCCGACGGCCCAGAGAGCCTCTGCAGCCCCAGCTCCCCCACGAGCCGAGAGCCTCCTCCCGTTCGACCGCGTTGGCCAGCGCCACCACCGGAGATGCCCCGTCCGCCGCCCGAACCTGCAAGATGAGCAGATGAGTCACCGCCTGCCTCCTTTTCTCCCCTGTTTTTCATCTCTTTCCTCCTCTAACCTCTCCCTCTCGTTTGACTTCTTCTCTGCCAGGAAACGAAAGGGCCTCGCACCCTGATGCTGTGGCCGCCGGCGACCGAAGCCGTTGTGTGCCCTCTCCTTCCCGTCTCCTACCTTGTCGTCCAGACACCACATCGCCGTCCACCGGCGCCCTGACCTCCTCATCGTCCGAGCGCCTACAGAGACCCCCGCAGGTTCCCGTCACCATGCACGACCTCCTCGTCGCCCGTCTGTGGCCTGAGGCTCCGCTGCCGCCCGAAGCTTCCTCGACCCCGTCGTCGACCAGATCCGCGTCTGCCCTGCGCCACCTTGCCTTCCTCACCGGCATCTCGCCGAATGGAGCAGCCGTTGCGCCCCTGCCGTCGCCGCTGCTTTGTCTCTCTCAAGCAGAGAACGAACACCGAACGCGCGCTCCTACGGTCCTACCTGCGTTGACCGAGGCCGTGCCAGGCCCAGATCCCGCCAGCGTCTGCCACGCGCATGGGCGTCTTTGCCTCTCCAAGGCCCAGCGCCTCCCTTCGCGGGCCTGCATCTTCCTCCGACTGGGCAAGGCCCATGGGTGAGAAGCCTCGGCGCCTCATGATGTTTGTTTTTTTTTGCCTTTTCCCCGCTGTTGGGCCAGCAGTTCCGGCCCATGTAGTTTTTTTTGGCTCTGCGATTTAGCTATTATCCCAGGTTTTGCAGTTTTACAGAAAACCCCTTTGGGATCAGGCATTTAATAACTTCTAAACCGTGCATCGGATTAAAATGCTTTATATATGAAAAATGCCTAAAATTTTGTCTAGTTTCATAATATCCAATTTTCATCCATGTTTAAAATGTTTAAAATGTTGTTTGGTTAAATTTGCTCCTATGCCATGTTAAAATGCTTTATTTCATAACTAAATAACTGTAGCTCCAAATTTAATAAACTTTATATGTAAATGGGGTAGAAAATGCCTAGTTTAACAAGATGCACTCATCTAGCATGTTTACCAACTCTAAAATTATGTTTAGGGCAGAACAGTACCAAACCTAATATATGCATATGAGGAGTTTCCGGACTTGTTGTTTTGTTGTTCCGGCCTCATTTAAACTTGCCTAGATAGATAGTTTCATTATGCTTCACCTCTTTCCATGCTAACAACATTTAATCTTGTTGGGTACCTAAACGAGAGAGAATTAAATAAGTCATGTGGTGCTTTCTTCAATATGCACCTCCGTTGCATATTGAGCTCCACTTAATTTGTAGGGTTGTTTGTGCACTTTGCCATGCCATGCCTCATTAAACCGGGCATGCATCATACTTGTTTGCGCATCATGCCATGCTTATGTGATGTTTGTTCACTATGTTGTGTGCTTCTTTCCGGTGTTGCTTCTTTGGGTTGGTTCCGATAACGTCGTGTTGTGAGGATCCGGTCGACTATGTCCGTTTGTCCTCTTCATGGACTCGTTCTTCTTCCTTGCGGGATTTCAGGCAAGATGACCATACCCTTGAAATCACTTCTATCTTTGCTTGCTAGTTGCTCGCTCTTTTGCTATGCCTATGCTGCGATACCTACCACTTGCTTATCATGCCTCCCATATTGTTGAACCAAGCCTCTAACCCACCTTGTCCTAGCAAACCATTGTTTGGCTATGTTACCGCTTTGCTCAGCCCCTCTTATAGCATTGTTAGTTGCAGGTGAAGATTGAAGTTTGTTCCTTGTTGGAACATGGAGATGTTGTTCCTTGTTGGAACATGTTTACTTGTTGGGATATCACAATATCTCTTATCTAATTAATGCATCTATATACTTGGTAAAGGGTGGAAGGCTCGGCCTTATGCCTGGTGTTTTGTTCCACTCTTGCCGCCCTAGTTTCCGTCATATCGGTGTTATGTGTCCCGGATTTTGCGTTCCTTACGCGGTTGGGTTATAATGGGAACCCCTTGACAGTTCGCCTTGAATAAAACTCCTCCAGCAATGCCCAACATTGGTTTTACCATTCGCCACCTAGCCTTTTCTTTCCCTTGGGTAGGCCTGCCCAAGGGTCATCTTTATTTTAACCCCCCCCTGGGCCAGTGCTCCTCTGAGTGTTGGTCCAACCGAGTAGACTGCGGGCCACCTCGGGGCAACTTGAGGGTTGGTTTTACTCGTAGGATGTCTCATCTGATTGTGCCCTGAGAACGAGATATGTGCAGCTCCTATCGGGATTGGTCGGCACATTCGGGCGGTGTTGCTGGACTTGTTTTACCATTGTCGAGGATGTCTTGTAACCTGGATGCCGAGCCTGATCGGATTGTCTTGGGAGAAGGAATATCCTTCGCTGACCGTGAGAGCTTGTGATGGGCTAAGTTGGAACACCCCTGCAGGGTTTTGAACTTTTGAAAGCCGTGCCCGCGGTTATGGGCAGATGGAAATTTGTTAATGTCCGGTTGTAGAAAACCTAAAGTTTATCTTAATTAAAATGCATCAACCGCGCGTGTAACCGTGATGGTCTCTTCTCGGTGGAGTCCGGGAAGTGAACACGGTGTTGGAGTAATGCTTGACGTAGGTTGTTCTAGGATCACTTCTTGATCATAGTTTCTCGACCGTGCTTTGCCTTCTCTTGTCGCTCTCATTTGCGTATGTTAGCCACCAAATATGCTAGTCGCTTGCTGCAGCTCCACCTCATACCTTTACCTTACCCATGAGCTTAAATAGTCTTGATCGCGAGGGTGTGAGATTGTTGAGTCCCTGTGACTCACAGATACTTCCAAAATCAGCTTGTAGGTGCCGTTGAACCGTGCATATGACGCAACCAAGCTCAAGGAGGAGCTCGATGAAGATCTTGTCCTTTGTGTTGTTCGTTCTAGTTGATCAGTAGTGGAGCCCAGTTGGGGTCGATCGGGGATCTGTGTAGCTTTTGGGGTAGTCTTCTTTTATTTTGGTTCCGTAGTCGGACCTTGTATGTATTTGGTTGATGTAATGCTTTATTCATGTAATTGTGTGAAGTGGCGATTGTAAGCCAACTATGTATCTTTTCCCTTATGTATTACATGGGTTGTGTGAAGATTACCTCACTTACGACATTGCTTTCAATGTGGTTATGCCTCTAAGTCGTGCTTCGACACATGGGAGATATAGCCGCATCGAGGGTGTTACAGGCGCATATGCAAATGTACCATTGATTACATACAACAAGTCATCAACCCACAATGACAACGAGGATACACGTTGGATTATAGATCATTTCCAACAAAACATTCTAGTAAAGTTTTTCTCACACAACAAATAACAAAGCAATGAAATGAACTTCAGCCCAACCACTCGTCGGCATTGGAAACACTTGCTTTGAACCAAAAGTGATTCTCTGGGAAGGGCCAGCTATTGTCGATCTTGAGACCAGCGCAGGATTGATCATCGAGGCTGAAGCGGCCTATGTCAGGACCCATATTGGGACGGTAGGGAAGCATAGTAATGTCCGAGGTATAGATACAATTGCTTCTCATAAATGGTAGTAACGTTGTGTCAACAGCGGCTGGATCACCTTCCACCATCATTGGATAGTTTTGTCCAAGGAAGAACGAGTTTCCTCCAAGACTTTCAACACTGAACCAGGGAGAAGGTGTTGGCACTAGTACACTAGTATCCATCCCGAATACCCTGCAACGGATGTTGGAATAGGTCTGGAGAGTGCGACCATACGAGACAACACCTACTTCCTTAGTAACATCAGCAGTGCCCCATATACAGACAAGAAGAGGTGATCCAACGGAATAAGTTGCCAGGAGCCACTAAGTATATGGGTCCTGCTAGTCCTCATGCTCGTGAATAAAATTTTCAAGTATAGGTGGTGGAATGTTCACAGGACCTTGGAAACACAAGAAGGTTAATTAGTAAAGGGAAACTAGCTAACCCGCATGCATGTGGATGAAACAATTGTAATTACGGTGGACGACAAACATACCAAAATCATGAGGATTCCATGCAAATACAGTGCCATGAGTGGTGGCAGCAAACACAAGACCCTCGTATTGAATTGCATCACAGTACTCATCCGTGTATAGAAACTGATTTTTGAGCAATATCCATCGAGTTGAACCATGAAGGACGGAAACAAGCTTGTCGAAGATAGCCACAACATAAGCATTCCTATAACCCCAAGAGCGGTTGGGAACTCGACAAATTGCTATCTTCCGTAGATGACAATCAGCATGATCGTATTTGAACTCACGTACAATACCGGTGTACTCAACCTCTAGGCAGTCGTCTGAGATTTTTTGAAGTGGAACCCGGTGACGAGTGTACACATTCACAAGTTCCCACTCGCAGTTGTACCCAATATAAATAACCCAATCTCCATTTGCGCCTGCCCAAGCCTTGCCCTCAAGCGATGACATCTTAACATCATACGTATCATTATCAAGCGGCATCAATACACAAGGCGAGGCTTCCCTTGTCCCCGCGCCAGTCATCAGGGTCATGGCGAAGAAGATAGGGGAGATCAAACCGCTCCTGAACCCTTGGGTTCCTTGTAATGATGTTATTAGTTGAGCTGAGAATGGTCTTGAACGAACCTGCCATGCTAGCCGAGGTGATGACGTCACACCGATCAATGAGTTCCTCCACTGCATCATCATTCAGATCGGAGCAAGAATAACGGGGTTGTTTTCGGCTTGTTCCCTCCATGGAGAAGACGATCAAACAATGGCAGAAGGAAGGGTGAAGGCAAATGGAGGAGGGAGGAAGAGATAGTGTGCGACAACAGTTCCAAATCAAGAGGGAAAGGCGAAGAGTCGGTGGACGGTTGCCATAGTACACGAAGAAGCGCCTGGGGAGCGAACGGTTGCCACAAAGGTCACACACTGACGACAAGGGCCGAGTGAACCGCATGCAATCCCATCGCACAACACACACGTCTTGTTAAGTTGAACCGTTTATGTTCCCTTGTGTCAACGCAAACAGTTCATCCGAGTGAACCGCATGCCGTATATCGCACACCTTGATCTGGCTGACCGTTTCTTTTGTGTTGCCTAATCACAAAAAGTTCATCCGAGTGAACTCTATGATGTATATCGCACACACCTTCATTTGGATGCCCGTTTCTTTTGTGTTGCCTAACCACAAACAGTTCATCTGAGTGAACCGTATGCTATATATCGCACATGTTTTCATCTGGCTGCCCGTTTCTTTTGTTCCTCCTCATCGCAAATAGTTAATTGAACTGAACGTATGCCCTTCATCACACACGCAACTAAAATCTGAACCGTGTTTGATGCATCCTCCATCGCAAATGTTTTCACCTTTTTTACGGTTTTCATACACCACCATTTGCGATTATTGCATCGCACACAGTTTCTCGAAGGGTCTTTGATTGTAGTGTCACGTTAGCAGCATCCTGCATTAGTGAGATATTAATGTGAGTGAGTAGGGATTGCCATGCAACGGATGCACTAGAGCTATAAGTATATGAAATCTCAAAAAGAAACTAAGTGGGTGTGCATCCAACTCGCTTGCTCATGAAGACCTAAGGCATTTTGAGGAAGCCCATCATTGGAATATACAAGTCAAGTTCAATAATGAAAAATTTCCACTAGTATATGAAAGTGACAAAATAGGAGACTCTCTATCATGAAGATCATGGTGCTACTTTGAAGCACGAGTGTGGAAAAGGATAGTATCATTGCCCCTTCTCTTTTTCTCTCTCTTTTTCTCTCATTTTTTATTTTTTTTTATTTGAGCATTTTCTTTTTTTTCGTCCGGAGTCTCATCCCGACTTGTGGGGGAATCATAGTCTCCATCATCCTTTTCTCACACTAGATGATCCGTTGCGCCAATGGCGCAAAGGCCGGCAGCAAGCCAAGTATTGTAAGAGTGGTGATAGGAAAACTCATTCATAGATCGAAATAATGAGTACTTACTGTTGGTTACTATCTCTGTTCATGATTACTGTTTCTCCTGGAACAGTCTATGCTAAATGATAGTGCTATATCCCTTGGGTGGAAGGTGGACCCTGCCAGGTAGGGCATGCCTCTTCCTTTCTTAGCATATTTGTTGTTGCTGGTGAGTACTCGATGTTTGGAACAGAAAAAGTAGTAAAAACAGATAATTATAGATAAGGGTGGCATTATGCATATTAATAGTTTTATGAGGAACAACAGCAGAGGTTATATAGGTAAAAGCATAGATGGTAGCTGTTCAAAAGCAGCAGAGATAACATCCCCGAAAAACAGAGGAAGGTTTCATCCTATTACTGAGCTTGATTAGTAGTCCCTGGAATGCTAGATGATATTTAGATACGACCTTCATTGCTGTCGATGGTTCATCTAAAGGCAATGCACGATGCTTCATCTAAAGGCAATGCACGTCCGTGTGGTTGGGCACGTGAAAGTGTGTTCGCGACTTAGAACCAACCACACGGACGCCCATTTTCTATGCAGCTCCCCTCAGTCCCTCACCCACTCGCCCAACCCCTACCCATCTCTTATCCACTAGATAGGAAGTGCGGCTTGCCGCACCCAGCAGCACCGCTGTCGGATATAGTAATATCCAACCTGCTAATAGAATCATTAAAGCATTGGAAATATAGAACATAGCATAATGTAGTTGTGTTTACCAATTAAATTTACAGTCGTTTAACATTGCACCTGATCCAGTCTTATGAAAAATTAGATAGTTAAAACTCTATTAGAGTTGCCATGTACATAAGTATTTGGTAGCAACATTGGTAAGTTTAATCAGACACAAAGAATGGATCGAAAATCGAAGAGAGCATCAAAAGGCTCAACAAATTACCCTGCAGGGACCAGCTAACTATTTAAGAAACAGTCGCCAACAAATATATAGTTAAACAACATCCATACCGAGTCCTCAACTTCCTTGTCATTACATACCATATTATAGGTAAATAAAGTACAAACTGAATCCTGGGCAGCAATTCAGATAACTCAACACCAAGTTCCATGCATTTAGACAGAGGTCGGCGTGATTCGTTATTACATACTGCATCTACCAAAAGAGGGCACAAATTCAGGCTTCTCGCTTATAAGAGGCATAATATTGAAGCGTGTCTTTCGAGATTCTCAACAAAAGTCGATAGCTGCGGAGAAGAGCACGTATGCTACTTAAACACTGATAAATTCTGTAGATGTTATAGGAAACGATTTTAAAAACCAGCTTACATGCGACCCATGCATTTAGTCTTTAAAGACTAAAGTCCTGCGGGCAGTAGGATGGACTTTGTTTTTTTGCTGGGCATGTGGTATGTTTCATTGGGAAAGCAACAAACATGAGTAATACATATAGTTGTAGAAGTCTGAAGAGTAGGAGGGAGGGTATGTCAGTTTCAGTGAGGCCATCCTAGAGGTCAATGTCCATTTTTGGCACAAGTTTTAGGTAAGAATGATACTTGGACAGTAAATAAAAAAACAACTGATTAGAGTTATTTCTCAGTTTAGATAGAAAAGAAAGAACCAATGATTGTTTACATATAGCAGAATTATGTCTGAGTTCAGATCAAAAAGAAATATGCACCGATTGTTTCCATATAGCAGAATAAATGCTAGGTGAGTATTTTGTTGATGCCAAAATAACATAATTTGATACATATCCATAATTAGTTAAAACCGTGGAAAGAAATCATATATAGTATAAGCTAGAAGAAATAGTACGTCAAATCTGAAGGAGAAGCACTCTAGATAACAACCATTGATTTGATAATCAGCAACATCAATATAAATGAGAACAATCTTTAACCGTAGTATCCTATACAACACCCTGGAAACAAAATTAGCTTACTCTGCCTATATAACTTTCTGGGAGAGGTCGAACGAGAGAAAGATGAAGGGTACCTGACCAATGGGGACGAGATCGCTTCTTTGGTGTGCTCCCTCTCTGGTCAAACCACAAGACAACCCTCCGCCACGGCACCAACCGAACTGAAATCATCCAGAAACATCAATAGTCATCAATAGTCATCCAGAAACAGGGTACGCCATGCGAGTTCTGCATCATGCCAGTTCTGAATATGGTAGGGAGGTTTAATATATCAAATAGCTAAGGCATAGGTTGCATTTGCCTAATATATGAAAGTATGTCAGATGTTAATAGATTAATTAAATTACTTAGTACCATGGATTTCGGTGGTGAAAAACATAAAACACTATGTATACTGAATGTTAAATTAGACAAATTCAAATTATTGTTCAGAATGTTACAGTCAAAAATAGTGTACCCGAGCAAAAAATCAGTGGCACTGAGATGTATGGTGACATCTTCTTACTGGCCTCCTTTCCAACAGAAGTTCAATAAGCACTGCACTAATAGACCAACTGAACATGAAAGACACAAACATCGCGAAAACTAAAAAAATTGCTATATACTTTCTATCTCCTATAGGATACTGATTTATGATAACAGAAATCCGAGGGTGAGCCTCGTCGTTAAGTAAAACTATATATTTTCTATAAAAATTCCTGCAAGAGTAAATTAATAACATCCTTGCCTTCAAGTGAACCCAACAGTTTATTGGACATATCAGAGGCGGGGAAAGAGAGAGTAAACAGAACATGCATTTTATTTCCTTCACAATTTGTGCTTTCATGCATAAAGAAATAATGACTGCCCGTTAGACTATCACAAAGAAACTCCAAGGAAATTAAACCGTAACAGTAGGAGACTGGAAACTAAAGAGGCAATATGTTGAGGCAGCCTCTATACAGTAGGAGGGATTAGCTAAATTCTGTTGCTTGTAAAAGAACTACCATAATGTGACTGGCATTGATCATTCACATGATCAAGCCATGTGTGTACCAAGACAAAATCAAATACATGGTACCGACACATTGATGCATAAAACAAAAAGATTCCTTGCCTATTGGCATTACAGACCATGATTCCGCTAACAAAAGAAATGCAAAATTGGCATTACAGATCACAACTCCGCTCACTAAAATAATCAAGGGAAGTACAAAGAATATATACACACACACACACACAACATATTTGGGCTGAGTACTGCAACAGAAACCAGAAGGAACAATATAAAAACAGAGCATCCGAAACAGAGTGTCTCCCGAGTAGAGGACGGTGGCATGAATAATAATGCAGTGATGGATTGCAAAAGAAAAAGAGAACAGAGGATTATTGCATTATTATTCATGGCACGGCTCAACACCTATATACTCCTTTTCAAATTGGAGTATATTCATTCCATTTTAGTGCATATATTTCATTTCAGTGTACAGCAACATAAAAGGAGCAAAGCAACCAGCAATGGAGAAGAGGCACTTACCGTGGACAAGGGAGAAGAGGCTGCCATTGGGGTAGTAGTCACTCCTCTGCCTGCTCCACGTCGACGGCCACACGCCCGAGCCTCGATGCCGTCACGGCCGTTGCAACCTGCCATGGATGAAGTTGACTTAAAGTTAAGTTCAGGTCTGTTTCAGAATGAACAACAACATATGCATGCCGAGAGCATGTATCAACACAGCACCCACATGCATGATGATGATCCAGAGCTATCAAATCTACAGACTTCATATTACTTCAGAGTACACTCTAGCTTGAAGTAATAGGCGTGATTGATCTTACATTAGGGCCCAGAAAAGTAGGGGTTGTTGTTGAGGTTCAGCCTGTGTGCTTCGAGTGCTACCGCCTGGCAGAGTAAATCATCTCTAGACCTGGAATTTGTAACCAGCAGAAAAAGGAATGCCTGCAATCAATCTCCATGCATGAAGAAGAGCTAGCTTGATGGATCGATGACGATTGCTCACCTTCTCCAGGAAGAACAGGCGGTCGATGAACTGCCCGGAAACCTCGTCCAGCTCCACAACATCGGTGACCTACAGCGGTCAGAGAGAGGGATGGTGAGCAGAAGCAGCGCGAGATTTACGGGGAGAGGAGTCCCGCGTCTTTAATCGAACGTGTCTCACCTTGAGGTCCTCGACGTCTCTGCAGCCCGTACTCTAAAGCAAGCTCGGCACAGGCACAATTTGCAAGATCTTGGGCATAAAAAATGAACGTCCAAAAGGGAGTGCAGCAACAACAGAAAGAAACGCTAAAAGGGAACATAGAGCAGAAACCAACCCAAAATGCAAGCAAGAATTTTTAAAAGGGAACATAGAGAAGCATGAGCATGAGGCATAGAAAAATGGTGTCACCTTAAGATCAAGAATCAGTGGTTCGTGGTTCTCTCTCAGTTCAAATCAGAAGGAAAGAATCACTATTATTGATTAAAGTTATTTGCAATTAGGCAAAGCACTACAACACTGGATCCTAAGCAACAGTTGAGGCATACAAAACTACCAAGTGTTTGTTCTTTTCATATATAAACAACCTTTAGTATCTCAACCAGAACCAAAGCAAAACAAAAATCATGGTTAAGTAACCAACAAAGGAAGAATGAATCTCTTTGGAATTTTAAAGTAGCAAGACATGAAAAGTTATTTTATGCCTTCAATACTACACACATTAGGGGAGGTAGCTGCAGTTTTATTGCATAATGGGCTCAGATTCGCCTTTCCTCGATCATATAACCTACCCCCATCATCTCTTCTCACCAGATCAATCTGTTTATACAATACAGCTACCCTAGTTATCACTCAACAAGAATGACCATCCAAGGACAACAACAAGTATCACACGATCAAAAAGGATTCTAAAGACAAGAGGGAGGATCCAACTTGACACATAGGTGCCTCGATTGCTCAAAGACACACTAATTCCAGCCAAGGTAATCATCATCGCCCTAGCACGAACACCACTTGAGCATAAATAAGCAACACCTTTAAATACAAATAAAAATGGTCCAGGGTTCATTGCGTAGCTGCCACGGACGCCATCGCCGGCGCTGCTGGTCTGCGCCCTCCTCCATGGCCGCTGCCGCCGTCGCCGTGGTTGGTGGGAGCCACCTGTGTGGGAGGGAGGGAGGGAGGCGGCTGCAGGAGCGAGTGAGAGAGGAGGCAGGTTTTCATCGTAGGAAGCCGCGGTCATTTTATAGCTGGTACGCGAAATGACACAGATGCCCCGGTGAGGGCACGGTATTTACCTTCTGTTGCAATTGGAATTTTATCCAACGGCTCGCAACGATCTGGTAAATATCCGACGCCTCACGTGAGCCGAGCCCGAGATCCGACGGCCGGAATCGCATCAGGAAAACGATTGAACGGTCCAGAATCCAAACGAACGGGAGAGCTCCATTTTGCTTTAGACTCTAACAAGGGGATTCGGGTGACTGAGAGTCAGAGGAGATGTGGCAGCGACACCGATCTGCTCGCGGCGGCCATGGCGGGTCTTGCAGCGTGGGACAGCTGCTTCCGGCGTCCGACGGCAGCACGCATCCCCAGAGCCCGACCTGCTCAAGCTACGCGCAGCTCGTCCACCTTCCACTCAAAGCGACAACGGCGGCCGCGGAGGACCAGTGGCAGCCATGGGTGGTCTCGATTCGACGTGCGGCGGCAGGGCTAGGCGCGTGTAGGTTGCTCGGCATCAGCGGCCGACAGCGCGCGCCTGTGCAAGGAGGTCCTCGTCGAAGAATATCAGAGCCGCCTTGTTCTTGAACTCACAGAGGAGCATGTGGTCGCCCTCTGGGTACTTGTACTGGCGAGGCGACGAATCGGTGGCCACGCTCCGGGGCGAGCAAGGCCGGGGTGCACGGCGAGCCAAGCTGCTATCCTGGGCGCTGTAATTGGAAATTTCGGGCCGAGCGAGCACATCCGGTTGGTTAGCTGGCGCCTTGGCGGGAGCTGCTGTTGCTCCTCGCTGGGAACAACCACCATATCCTCAGGCGGCGGTAGCGACTCGTTCATGTGCGCGCTGGGCCGGAGCGTCACGGGCGCCATCACGGCGACCACACCAAGCGCAAGGGCCTTGGGAACAGCCAGATGCCCCTACACTACAAGGTTTGCCTCCTCGTCCCATCTTATGTTGCTTCCTTTTATTTTCATTTGCCATCCAGCGTCCCGCAGATTGCAAATTTTTTTAGCAATCCTTTTATTGTGTATGTGCTCCAGTGTCTACTCATCCCCAATCGAGAATCCTAGTAAACTTTGTTTGTTTCCATTTGTACATGCCCGATGTGGAGCTTGACCGATGTATGGCAAATTTTTATAGGACAAATTGGTTAAAGGTTGCCATGTGTATCCCTGATTTCTTATACAAGTTTGCCATATTATCTAACACATGGCAAAATTCTAAACATGTTAGTAGTAGGCCATCTCAAAATTAGAGAAATGTTCTAAATAATGTGGCAATTTTGCTTTTCTATCAGGTAGACTGATAGTTTATCATCTGTTGCTATGAGTGACAGAGTTTTCTGTTTAATTAAATAGCTAACATTTTTTCTGATAGACTGCAATATTATCTCTGATGAGAAGCAAATTGTTTCTTGTTATCCGAAAAAGATTGCCACCATGGCTATACAGTAATAAAATGAGTTTATTCATTGCTACAGAGAGAAATGTCCAACACTGTCAATTTTTGCATGTCCAGCTTCCTCAGAAGATGGCATTAGGCAGTGTGCTGCTAAACAAAGTTCTTGATATGAGCTACCTATAATCATCTAGCGCGGCTTATATAATTTTTTGACAGTAAGACTCATGGCACAGAATAGATCTAATACCTCTATTTGGACAAGCAATAGAGAATTAATTTGCTAGATTTGAAAAGCACAACCCGGTATTTTAGTGTTTGGTGAATTGATAGCATCATCACAAACACCATACAGATAGAGGTTTTTTTGTCTAATTAGTCAATTAACAACATACATGAACAGATACACTGGGTAAAGTATATGTGCATCACCCCTCAGTCTAATACTCATCGCAAGCACCAAAATAAATTATCTTAGTTTTGTACAGAAATCCCAACTGATGAAGCGAGGATAAATTCCAAAAGCCAGTCTTGGCAGGAACTCCTAAACCACTAACCTGAAAAAAGCATATCCATATATAGAGATGAGAGCCGAAAAACCCTTAGTCAAAATCAGTAGCAAAATTGTACAAGTACCTCTTTTCTAACGTAATAACACAACCATCACCTTTTGGAATTGATAAATAACGCATGCAAGATTTCACATTTGGAAAGGACCATTGGCCTAACACAGGTTGATTTTGTGCATCTTAGTCTTCCTATAATAGCTAAAAAAGGTCAAATGTTGATCTATCGCCGCAAAAGGAACATGGTACTTCTATGATACTCAAAAACTCAAGACCTCACTTGTGGCTATCCACAAATAAGTTTTGGGCCATAAATAAATAGAATGTAGTGCTTATCATGTGAAATGCCAAGTGAAAAGTCGGTGGGGGGGGGGGGAGGGGGGGGGGGACCCGCATATTGTGGTGACTAAATTAGCTACTAAATTAGCTACAGAATATGACCCAAGCTACCACATTAGTGTATGCCTAAAGAATACATCTGAAAACGATGATGAAGTCAAGTGTGACATACAGATCACATATCAATACCTAATATCTTATTATCATAATGCATCCCAATCCATGATGATCCCAGCAACAGTTCAAAAAATGGCAATCCTGTGTAGATAGTATAAACATACCCACTTCACTGTATATTTAATATCATGTGTTCAGCATATCAGTACCCAATAAGGCCAACAAACCTACATTAGATTTCTTTAGTATAAGAGCAGATTTTGCGAAGCTTCTTAAAAATGTGATAATGCCTCAACGGCTGAGCGCCCTACTTTTGGCAACCTTGTTCAAAGAATTAAAAATGATTCATTTTACTTTTATAGGAGAGGGCAACCTTGTTCAAAGAATTAAAAATGATTCATTTTACTTTCATAGGAGAGAGAAAACTATCACAAAAGGAACAATAAAATACCTAAAAATAATGTAGTACTGCAACAATCAAAGTTGTAGCATTTCCTCTATATGTCAGCTATTCAACACATCATGTGTTTATTTCTTTAACATCGGCCATGGGGTAGATGGAGGGGACCGGCGGCCGGGGCGAATGCAACGCCCCGAGACCGTTGCGTCAGGTGTCTTCCAGTTATTCGCTGTTATACCTTGTCTTTTGTTTGCGTGTCATGCATTTCATATCATGCCATTATGTGCATCGCATTTGCATGCATATTCGTCTCATGCATCCGAGCATTTTTCCCGTTGTCCGTTTTGCAATCCGACACTCCTATGTCCTCCGGCGCCCTCCTTTTGTCTCTTTTCGTGTGAGGGTGTTAAACGTTCTCGAATTGGACCGAGATTTGCCAAGCGGCCTTGGTTCACTACCGGTAGACCGCCTGTCAAGTTTCGTGCCATTTGGAGTTCGTTTGATACTTCAACGATTAACCGGGTAACCGTAAAGGTCTCGTGTGTGTTGCAGCCCAACACCCCTCCAAAGTGGCCCATAACCCATCCAAACCCCCTCCATCCTGTCAATCGTTCGATCACGATCGCGTGGCCGAAAACCGCTCCTCATTTGGACTCTCCTAGCTCCCTCTACCTATATATATGTGTGCATCCCCGAAATTTCACGCAGATGAACCCTAGATCCAACTCCCACGTCCGCTGCCTCCTGCGCCTACTCAGGGACCGCCACGTGTCGCCGGAGCCTTCCCACCGCGCGGCCCGCCAAGGCCCGTCGCCGGCCCCCGCGGGCCCGAGCCCCGCCTGTCTCTCGAAGCCGCCGCCCGCGCCTTCCGCTCCTAGCGCCGCCCCGCGCCCGAGGTCGCCGGTCGCCGCAGCCGCCAACTGCGAAGACCCGCCCTTCGCGGCTCCGCCGCCGCCCGGCTCCGTCCTCGCCAGAGTGTGCCGCCCGAGCCTTCGCCGCCGACTGCAAGCCCGCGTGCCCGCCGACTCCAGCTCGCCGCTGCCGCTTTGCTCGCCGGCCTCCTCCTCGTCGGAATCTCGCCGGTGACCGCCCCAAGCTCGCCGGAGTTCTCTCTCTGGTGGATCTAGAAAAGGTGGACCAGATCCACCACTTCAACGAACCAAACAACCCCGCTGCGTCCCGGATCTCCTCGTCCCACACGACCTCGCCCCGCTGACTTTTTCGGAGGTTGATTTTCTCTAAGTCCCCAGATCTGTGATGTTTTTAGGCCATGTTCATCGCATCATAACTTCATCACCGTAGCTCCGTTTTGCATGCATGAGATATCGAAATGTTCATCATGATGTGCTTTTCATTTCATTCCATTGCATCATGCTTGTTTGAGTCCATCTTGATGCCCTGATGACGGTTGCAAGAGTGTTATAAAATGTTAGTCTCTGTTTCTTATCAGTTTATGAGTATTTGTCATTTTTGCCATGATTATTGTGTGCTGCATATGGACTTGAGCTCTACATGTGTTTTGGGCTATGTCATGTAATCTTTATAGGGGTGTATGCCATGTATTTTTATGATCAATGTGGTGACTAGCACAAGCATGCAAAGTAGCTCTCGTGATGTTGCTGATTTCAGGGACTTAGAATTTCACTAAGTCATTTCCCTGCTGTTATTTTTATGCCATGTATTCATGTTGCTACAGTGAGATCCATGCTTCTTTTGAGTATGTTCAGTAAGGATGATTTTGACATATGGTTGTTCTCTATCCATCAATGTTCCTGTTTGCATTTATGGAGTGCCCTAGCATGACTCAATCTTGCTCTACTTTTGCTATAAAATGTTTCTGGCAGATTGTTTACGTGTTAATCAATTTTGCCAAGATTGTTGTAGTTGATCCATGCATGCTATGAGTTTGTTCTTGCTTTGCTTAGCTTCATGAACATGTCTTCTTGCTGGTAGTATGCTTAGCTTGTCATGCAATGCCTTGTGTTGAGTGTATCGAGCTCGCAAACATGCCTTCATAACTCTGTTTTTGCCATGACCAGTTTTCTGCTAAGTCTGAATGTGTTAACGAAACTTGCTATGTTTACATGGGTGCCATCTTATCTTCTGATCATTTTTGTCTTATGGTCAGTAAGGGACTTTTGTTATATGCTTTGAGTAGATTCATGTCATGTCTTGTTTTGCTATGATATGTTTCTGTAGCATGTTGTTATCTTGCTCTAAACATTGCTTCTTGATGTTAATTCCTGACATGTTAGTATTTTCAGTAAGTCTGTGAAGCTGATATCTTTTGCACTTTTGCCATGCTTATTTGAACCTGCTATTGTGTGATTTAGCTGTAGCTCAGTGTTCATCTTTTGTCAAGCATCTTGAGTAGATCACTGTCATGTACTTTGTTGCTATGTTGGAGTGCAGTAGGTTAGTTTCTTGTTGCATTCTATGGCATCGTACTGTTAATCGTAGATTTGTGCCATTATTGCTTTGCTTTACATTTGCAAACCGTGCATCCGATTTCGGTGATCTTTATATCGATTTCGACCGAAATCATCTCATCTTTCCAGCGGCGCACTTGGTTTGCCAAGTTGAGGCCTGGTTTAATCTTTTTCTTCCGGAGCACGCATATGCATTGCATATTACATCCCGCATATCATGTCATGTTTTGCATCATATTACTTGCGCATTGCACCGTGGTTGATTTGTTGTTTTCCTTGCTTGTGTTCTTGCCTTTGGTAGAGCCGGGAGACGAGTTCGTGATCGAGGAACCCGTTGAGTACGTTTACGAGGATCAAGCATTCGTCTTCGCTGAGAACTTTGCAGGCAAGATGACCATACCCTTGAAATCACTTCTATCTTTGCTTGCTAGTTGCTCGCTCTATTGCTATGCCGCAATACCTACCACTTGCTATATCATGCCTTCCATATTGCCATGTCAAGCCTCTAACCCATCTTGTCCTACCAAATCGTTGTTTGGCTATGTTACCGCTTTGCTCAGCCCCTCTTATAGCGTTGTTAGTTGCAGGTGAAGATAAAGTTTGTTCCATGTTGGAACATGGATATTGTTGGGATATCATTACTATTATATCTTGTTTACTTTAATGTATCTATATACTTGGTAAAGGTTGGAAGGCTCGGCCTTATGCCTGGTGTTTTGTTCCACTCTTGCCGCCCTAGTTTCCGTCATACTGATGTTATGTTCCTTAATTTTGCGTTCCTTACGCGGTTGGGTGTTATGGGAATCCCTTGACTGTTTGCTTTGAATAAAACTCCTCCAGCAAGGCCCAACCTTGGTTTTACATTTGCACTAACAACCTATCACCTTTCCTTGGGTTCTGCAGACTTAAGGGTCATCTTTATTTTAACACCCCCCCGGGTTAGTGCTTGTCTAAGTGTTGGTCCGAACTAGAGCCCCTTGCAGCGCCACCTCGGGGAAACTTGAGGGCTGGTTTTAGTTGTACGGATTGCTCATCCGGTGTTGCCCTGAGAACGAGATATGTGCAGCTCTTATCAGGATGTCGGCGCATCGGGTGGTCTTACTGGTCTTGTTTTACAATTGTCGACATGTCTTGTAACCGGGATTTCGAGTCTGATCGGGTCTTTCTGGGAGAAGGAATATCCTTCGTTGACCGTGAGCGCTTGTGATGGGCTAAGTTGGGACACCCCTGCAGGGTTTTGAACTTTCGAAAGCCGTGCCCGCGGTTATGGGCAGATGGGAATTTGTTAATGTCCGGTTGTAGAAAACTTGACACTTAACTTAATTTAAAATGCATCAACCGTGTGTGTAGCCGTGATGGTCTCTTTCCGGCGGAGTCCGGGAAGTGAACACGGTTTTGGAGTTATATTTAAACGTAAGTAGTTTCAGGATCACTTCTTGATCACTTCTAGTTCACGACCGTGCTTTGCTTCTCTTCTCGCTCTCATTTGCGTAAGTTAGCCATCATATATGCTAGTGCTTGCTGCAGCTCCACCTCACTACCTTTTTTTACTCATAAGCTTAAATAGTCTTGATCGCGAGGGTGTGGGATTGTTGAGTCCCCGTGACTCACAGATACTTCCAACAGTTTGAGGTGCCGATGATACCAGTGCAGGTGACGCAACCCAGATCGAGTGGGAGCTTGATAAAGATTGTGTTCGTTGTGTTGTTTCGTTCAAGTTGTTCAGTAGTGGAGCCCAGTCGGGACGATCGGGGATCTAGCATTAGAGGTGGTCTTTCTTTATTTTGGTTCCGTAGTCGGACCTTGATTGTATTCTGGATGATGTAATGCTATATTTATGTATTGTGTGAAGTGGCAATTGTAAGCCAACTCTTTATCCCTTTCTTATTCAGTACATGGAATGTGTAAAGATTACCCCTCTTATGACATGTCTATTATGCGGTTATGCCTCTAAGTCGTGCTCCGACACGTGGGAGATATAGCCGCATCGTGGGTGTTACAGCGAACCTGGGGAAGGACAAGGGGAGCCGATTAGGATGAAGAGCAGCAGGGCAGCGAGCTATTCGCCACCAACTACAGGTTTGCCCCCTTGGACCACACAAAGGCCACCGCTGTTTATCCTGCCTTCAGGCCAGGGAGTCGGAGACGAGGAAGATCCATGAGGAGGCGATGGTACGCTGCTCTCCTGATTCATGTTGTAGCCTGCACGCACCTCTCGGCCGGCCAGCCGGAGCGGCGACGTAGCGCGCCATGATATCTCTGGTGGAGGCTGGAGGGCAGCATCAGGAGGGATGGGTCTATTGGTGAGGAGCGGTTTGGGCACAGTCGTGACTGGAGAGACCCACGCCACGGGGGGCTTTTTATACGCACATAGATTGGTAGAGCCACGACACGAGATTGAACCAGAATTTTCGGGAGAGACGGAGATAGCCCAGTCAAAGCGGTGGGCGGTCAAAGAGGTGGAGGTCACGAACACTCTAGAAAGAACGGAGAAGATCGTTACGTCCACACGTAAGTAGTTCTCGTGCGTCATTGGTAACACGCGTAAATCGTTAGAGGCAGTAAAAAATCCAAAAAACCCAGGTAAATCGAACTCTTACGAGCCTAGTCTTCTTAGTATAAATGAACACAAAAGCACCAACAATTATATGTATATTCTCATCCCACAACAGCTAAAAGTACCCAGCTCTGATTCATACTGCTAGCGAACAAATTAAGAGGTGCTTCAGATTTTCTAACTATTTGAGTATGTTGTGGGACCCATGCTCATCGTATAATTGAAATAAAACCTTAGGATACCCTAGAGTATTGTAGTCTCTTAAGTCACAATAAAGCAGATGGCCTTAGCATACCTTGTCACCCACAGCCATGTAACACTTGATTCCCAGCAGATGCTTCTACCAACTAATCAATGTGGTGATAAAGATTTAACATTAGTGAAGAGGAGATAAACCTTCACCTGAGCTTGAAGAAAGAAAATAGAATAGGCTCACCTTTGATCTGCAATAGCACTTCCTCAATCATGCAGTACACAAAAAAACTTCTAGTTCCTTGGTGAGCAAACGTACTGAAGCTCCTCAAAATATGAAAATGTTGAATTTTGGAGGGGAAATGTGAGTGTTGCCCCTGGAAACGTGAGAAGCCGTACTATCAGATATTGCCATACTGGCATAGCTTGCTATATGAGTTGTAGCGATGAAACAACCTGTTCATGGTGGTGTACAGTTGTGCTGCCTACACAAGATCAAAATGACAAGCTTTGTAAATAAATTTTCCCTTTGCAATATTCTAGTGCAAGAAAAATAGATGGTTCGAAGAAGTTGAATATAAATACGGTTTGAGCAAACCATATATAACATAAAAATGAAAATGCAGAAAAAAAAACATGAATGGGAGAAAGAGATGATTCACCCCTTTCTTTTTCGTCAAGCTCTTCCACAAGAATCTTTCTCTTCCTTTCTATCTCAGATATGAAATTCCACAAGATTATTTCTCTTCTTTTCTATCTCAGATCTGAAAAAACACAAATTGAGAAATCAAAATCACAAAATCAGAGAACTGGGATATAATAACTGGGGGAGGAGGAGGGGGAGGGGAGCAACAAATAGGGATTGAGCAAACCATATATAACATAAAAATGAAAATGCAGAAACAAACATGAATGGGAGAAAGAGAAGATTCACCCCTTTCTTTTTCGTCAAGCTCTTCCACAAGATCTTTCTCTTCTTTTCTATCTCAGATATGAAATTCCACAACACTGCGTTTGGATGTCTCCATTCAAACCCAGGAAAACGAATTGGTAATCATCTCACCTCAATACGGGTGTTTGGCTGGACGCCGAATTCGTATTGGAAATATCGGGCCAATTCCAAGCTGTTTTGCCTCCCACGTAAAGCTCCCTCCCACGATTCGGAGGGCTCCCGCTCCGTTTTCCTCTGAATTGCTCATCTCCCACAAAACTAACCCCTTTGACACCAGCCACCAGAAAAAGAAAAGAAGCGAGACGACAGGGGATCTCGGGGCGACCTAGCTACTAGTGCGGCGGCCCACCACAGCGTTCAGTGGCGGTGCAGATCTGTTCCTCCACCGTCTCTTCCTTTCCTCCCCATCCCGGTCCTGATTTCTCAGCCCCCTCCTGCATCACTCTGCTCTTGGTCTCCATCTACAGCGACGACCACCATGGAGACCGGTCTCCATCCCCATCCCGGTCGGCAAATGGACGAGAGGATGCCCGACGGCGACCACCACCCCGTCCGGCGGCGGCTGCGACCACCATCCAATCCCATCCCCATCCGCCCGCCCCCACCCGTTGGCCCAATTTGTCCTATCCAGCACCTTCTTCTCCATCATTGTTTGATGTGTGCATCTCTTTCGTGTGTGATTTGTGTGTATGCATGATTGAAGATGTTTCCCATAGGTTTCTGTTTGTGCTAGATAATTTTCTTCAGCGTCGCCATTTGTATTTAAAGCTAAAATGTGTTAACAAGATGGTTGTTGTGTGTCCATTTGTCTTGTGATTTATTCCAGAATTTTTTTTACTGCTATATATTCATTCAATTGTAGTCACATGTGAATAGATTTCAGTTTTGAGTCATGTAGAACAAGGTATAATCTTCATGGTAATGTAGTTATGCAATTCCAAAGTTTGTCATCCAAACATGATTTGGTATTGAAACCTCAAGAGGCATTTCAAGGGTCAATTCAGCGAACAACCAAACAAGCGAATTTGTATTCGTGCCATTTCAGTTTCCTCACCGAATTGGAATTTCAGTCCAATTCAATACAGAGCTCTCCAGTACGGATATCCAAACGCAGCGCAAGACTATTTCTTTTCATTTCTATCTCAGATCTCAGATCTGAAAAAACACAAATTGAGAAATCAAAATCACAGAATCAGCGAACTGGGATATAATAACTAGGGGAGGAGGGGGTGGGGAGCTACCTAGATTGGGGGTGGTGATGCTGGACGACGAGCTTCTCCACTCCACGAGCGTCGCCTAGACCTGGAACTCCTGCTACTCTGCTCCCACCACCCACCTCCATCCTCCTCTGCTCCTCCATGCCCACCACGAAGACCATGTTGCCCCTGCTCGCCCATGGTGGCATTCCTCCTCTCCTTCCTTCTCTCTCCTCATGTTCTATCTTTCCTGCAGATCAAATCGAGCGCCGCCACCGCCCTTTGACTGCAGGTCACCGCCGCCGCTGCCGGAGAAACTCGCCTCCGCACCCGCACGCCTCAGATCCGCTAGATCTGAGATGATGAGGGATGGACTGAGTGAAGGGGACGAGGAGCTAGGTGAAGCGGCTGTGGGGTGGAGAGGGAAAATGTTTAGGGTTGGAGACAAGGAGGGAGAGGAGAGAGCCAAGGGAGCGCGGGGCTCAGGATGTGCACGTCGAGCATGGGGCGGGCGCGGAGTGGCTGCCTAATCCCTCGCAGACACGGGAACAACTGACCCAGCCAATACATGTGAGGGCTGAGCCCACCAGTCATAGGCCAAGAAAATAATTACACAGTGACCAAAAATTACCACCAGTCAAATGATCGAACGACCAGGAGCCAAAGTCAAAGGAGATCGAACGGATAGGAATGATGCGCACGGGAAGGCCTCCTGAATGGCGGGTACTCTAGGAGGCTTTATATGTTAGATACTGGAAGATGCTTATCAATAACTATATACAGTTCTTATTCCATTCACACATTTTTCTTGCCTCCTGATCATGGTATTGTAAAGGGGACTAAAGAGACAGGTTCTAGGGAAAAAAGTAATAGAGCTATAGGAAATAAAGTAACTCATTTAGGTATGACTATGGACAAGGCAAAGGTTTCAGAGAGAAATTGGGGAATAAAGCAATTTTCTCAATCTAATTACTTCAGAATCATCAGTATGAGAAAACATTGATATCTACTACTACAAACTGATCCACTTGCTTCTCTTCATGGAAGAGTACCATTAGTCCTCTGTCCACATGGAACGAACATAATGGCCATCTAACATCAAATAATGTCTTCTTGAAACTGAAACATAGAAAGGCAAGTTTGAGGTAGAAACAGAATCACCCATCTTATCACAAAAAAAATAAGAAACAAAGAAAACGTCCAACAAGAGAAACTTGCAACCCATCCTAAAAATCCTAGAATCTGAATGACATCAGATTCAGCACAAGGCAAAGTATGTATCTTAATCTTATTGAACCAAAGAGAGTAAAACAATAAAATTGGGAACATTATATACATAAAAAATATAATTGTCGAAGACCACCGGTGCCATTCTCATCAGCATCGACCAATTTTGCGAAAGTAAAAAACATCAAACATGGGAACCGTACCGCCCATCCTAAAACTCTTGGAATCCGATACACGAAGAACATCAGACACATGACTACCATACATTATATAAAAAATTAAGTTATTTTAATTACTGAGAAACCATGCATCTATTGCCAACAAAATTGGGGCTTCTCATGTACATCAGACCAACAAGTGCAGCTGCAATTTTAGAAGTATTTTGGTTTGACTAAAGTAAACGCTAGTCCTAGCACAAGACCCATTCCAGCCTCATGCTTCAACCTAACACACCTTGTATTCCAGCCTCATGCTTCAACCTAACACACCTTGTACGTAATACATCAAGGCCCCATCACAAAATAGAAATGAATATATACGCTAGTAAGACCAGAAATTAACAAAATACAGGGAGCTTAATCATATTGTCTTACATGCATCAGGATGTAAGATGCGGTGACCTTGGCGCCACAACCATGGAGACAGCCAGTCTGGACATGATGGTGGCAGGGGTTCAGCAGCGAGAAAAGGAGGAGAGTCTGAAAAGTAAGCACAATTACTGATCATTTTTACAATTGCTGATTTAGATTCCGATTCATACTCTAAAATAGGAGGGCTAAAATTCTGTATTCAACCGCTATAAATAAACTACACAAGATGATAGTGAGACTGTGCGTAGAGAGCTAAATGTGCAAGATCGACATCTTTGCTAGTAAAAGCCTTAGCATTTTCTTCTTGCAGAAAGTACATCTCTATTTTTGGACAAAAGAATGCAACACATACAAAGAATGGAAAATCGCCATCGAACAAAAGCCATGTTCCACCATTCAAGTATCTGAACAAACAAGCATGGGATTGGTAGCAGTAGTGAATAGTATGCATAGATGTGTAGGCAAGTAACAAACATTAGTGAAAGGGAAATAGATTATCCAAAAGAAGAAAGGTTTTATATTTTTTCAACGTACCCAGCCATAAAATCATATGCTTCTTGATTAACAAAATGAACACACAATTAAGTAGGCATAGGAGGTGCACAATCATGTACCGACAAAAAGCAGAGATGGACAGGGATCAAGTTCATCCATCCATCTTCAAAAAGAGTTCTGAGTTCCGCATATATATAGTGGTGTTCTGAAAATAGCTCTTCTTAATTCTGCATTTCTCCTAGGTACATCTATAAGAAATGCAGAGTGAAGATGATATTTCCTTTCTATCCTCACAAATATTTTATTTTCAAGTCAATAATAAATTTAGATTGCTACTATTATAATTAGAGTACTTATATCAGAGAGTATAAGCACTTAATAAACTGCTATCAAAGAAGCATACATGACATAAGGGGTATTTTGTTGCCTCGACAATTAAAAAAAATAGAGCAGTACAAATCTTTAAAGGAAAAGGCAAACCGAACTTGCAAACAGTGTGGGTTCCATGAATTTGCACAGAATTTAGACAAAGAAAAAAAACTAAATTCAGACCACAGAACATGGCAAACCATGGAGAAGGAAAATCAGGAGATGCCAAAATCATTCAGCAATTTTGTCCCTTGGACCAAGAAGCAAAGACAATTTACTTATATACAGTATACACCCAAGAGCTTGCAGCAGGGTAATGAATAAAACAGAACTGCAAGTCTGCAAGAAAGGAGCAAATTTACCTTATTAGTTTCCATTGGATTTCTAAGCTACAAAAAGTTGTTACATTAATGCTCTCAAGATTGGTAGGTTGTACCCTTTTCATAGTGTGGTGAAACTATAATTAAATGAACTTTAATTGCATAGCTCTTGCAAGAGTATCACTTCATGTATGACCAATTGGAATCCTTGCTCTGTACTTAATAATTATGCACTCCAAATAGCTACAACCCTCTACTGATTTTTTTAACCAAGAAGCAATAATGTGACCACAATTAATGGCAAAAAATGTTCATTGCTCGTGTTAGAAGGATAAAATAACTACCTTTGGTAGGTACTTCAACTATGAAAGAGCATGTAATAATTAGTGATTTACCTGAGAGTAAAAGGGTCGCAAGTATATTCATTAACTGCCCTCGTACAACCTGCAAATTGATTATGGAATGAGTTTCTGGCGGGAAATAGAAACCACACAACACAAAAGAACAGTAGGTACCTGACATAGCTCCAGCGTGGTAAACTTTTTTGAGTGCTTCCAGTCATCTTTGGTGCCTTACTCGTGTCTGGCCATTGCCCTGCTCGTCGAGGTCACCGTTGCACCACCACTCACGGCAAGGCTCATGTACCAAGTATGCTCCAGCTGCCAACAGACAAGCAATGTTGCAGAAACCAATTGAGGCATTTTCACTAAGTAAAGCTACAAAACCATTTAGTAAAATCCAGTGGAACTATCCTACTACATGACTGAATCAATGAAACATAACAGGAGCTGCAGAAGCCACTCTAGATCTTTTTCACAAACCAAAGGTAGCATTTTAGGTACTAATTAACCCTGGGGCATATATTATCATTTAGTCAAATAACTGAATCAAAGAAAATTGATAGGAAGAGAAGGAATGGTGGTGTTTCAGAACCATGGCTACACATACATGGCATACATCTGAAAAAGGGAAAATGAACAGCCTAAATACGTACTTGAAGGAAACAAGATAAAATAAACTGATGTGTGAACTGTAATGTGATGAGATTATTAGTAGACATGATAAAATACGTATGTACAAGTCATTAATTAATAGATTATGAATAGGAAGAGCTTGGAAACAAGGATGAAATTAAATCTGGAAAGGAAACAAGAATAAATCAAATCTGACTAAATCCACGAGAGTACATGTGAAGAGAGGGAGAGAGAGAGAGGGGCAAGAAGCACGTGATTAACTTTGGATTCATATGGTATGCTGCCCCAATGGCTGTGTGTAACAGGAAAGAGGGGTTGGAGAAGAGAGAGGGCACAAAGGGGAGAGGGGGAGTACCTGCATTCTGAATTACTTTGCTATCAGATATCAGCATACCAAAGGTACATCGAGTTATTATATATCAGCATACCAAAGGTACATCAAGTAAGTTTCACTTGCAAACAATAGAAAAACTTTAATCCAACTGAAGGATGAATAATCGAGAAACAAATATGGATATAAACTCGATTTGACTTTTATAATCAAGGGATAACAAAGTTTCATGAGAATACCTATTATGCCAATGGCGCAAAAGGCGAGAGTGAACCAAACACTCAAACCATGCAAGTAACAATATTTATAGACCGATCATAGAATCTCTGAAACACAAGGAAATAGATATTTGTGTATGATGATCATACATAGCATTATATATTACATTGTATGGTAGGTTTATAGGCCAAAACAAAGGCATGATATCAGTTTATGATATCTTATTTATATTTCTTTTAAAAAGCGAAGCAGAGCAAAAAAACAAAGGCATGATATCTTATTCATTGAAGTAGTATGCCGCTGCCATCCAAAAAAACACAGGCCTGCACCTTCATCCTGCCATGTGCTCGGCACCCAACCTCATCTCCTCAGTCAACCTTCTTGATTTGCGCCTCCACTGTGGACGCAACTCTGCTTATGCATGAAAGATTAGTGAAGGTTAGAAGATTACACGATCCAAGCTTTTTTTGACCAGTGAAAGACAGTGGGAGAGGCTCCCACTGACCTAAATTTTAATTAAATATAGTTACTACATGATCCCGGCTTAGTAACATATCAAGCAGAACCAGGTAAGACAGGTCACAACAAAAGAAAGAAAGCTTTTAACCATAGTTCCCCTTTAGCCTTGTCCTACTATCTTCTTTCTCGAATATCTTTAGAAAGAAAGAAAGATGAATATCAGCACAAATCAGAACATCACCCTTCTCAAAATGCAAACAACAATGCATTTAGCTAAACAGTCAAATAAGTAATTCATATGTGGTGAATATGTATCAGCGCTAGATGTATTAATTAAACATTATAACTTTGACCACTAATATATCAAAAAATATTTGCATCCATAAGGTTAAAATAAATAAATATATTTGGCATGAACAGTACCATTTCAAGATATACTATCCAAGGCGTGAAAAATAAGAAGATGATGGCCTGGGTAGATGGTCTAGCTGGTTTATATTCCCTTTTTTCGAGATCAGATGAAGTTTAGGCTGGTGTTGCTCTCGATTTATCTGCATTAGTTGGTGTCCAGTTTAGCATTAGGTTTCAGATAACAGAGCAATTGCTGACTGACACACATGAGCATATATTGTTCTTTGAGCAAACACACACACACATTTTTTTAGGTCATCACACACATTAGGCACATTCTTTGTTGTTGACTGAAATATACATTAGAAATTTTTCTTAGTAGACATTTTTTTATCAAACTGAGCAGACACACATGAGCAAATGAGAGGGGGGTAATTCTAACCTGAGAGGGTGAGGGATGGCAAAAGCATGGTCATCATGAAGCATATCGGCATGGTGGATTAATCATAGAAGAGGGAGGAAGTGAAATTAGTACTGACCTCATAAATGATGAAGGGAATAAAATAGTATCAGCTGCAACATAAGAGCTCCTGGAAAATAAAACTCGCTTCTCTGCATTTTGGATATAGTTAAAAAGGGCAAATCGTAGAAATGCTAAATGTTAGGAACCGACACCATTCATGTGTGAGTATGAGATTCAGATTAAGTTGGGTAACGCCAGGGTTTTCCCAGTCACGACGTTGTAAAACGACGGCCAGTGAATTGTAATACGACTCACTATAGGGCGAATTCAACATGCGCTCAAAGCAGAGCAAAAAAACTTCCCAGGGGAGTATAGTGTGCTTGTCAAAACATCCCAGCAGACAGACCATAGTGTTGAAGGCGGGTAGATACATAGTGCAAAGCAAGCTCTACTAT